>NW_006441061.1:6066898-6106048 GCF_000325575.1 Pteropus alecto | reverse complement strand
CGGTGTTGTTCAGGAATTGGGCGGGGAGCAGTGGAAAGGGAAAAAGTAAGTGTTCATTAACATTCAAGTTTTCTCTCCCAAGCCATAAAGAGAAGTGAAGAGCCAAAGGCGAGGCTTCTTAACTTTTTGGGTCTTACAGATGCCGTTCAGAATCTAATGAAAAGTCCTGGAAAGTGGTGACCTTGGCAAACTCCACAAAGCAGCCCTTTCTCTTAAGCAACAAGTAAGAAAAGATGATTTCAGGAATTTCATAGCTTGATGCTTGCTTGGTATTTACCGAAACAAAATTATTTTCGACACTCAAACACCAAATGGCTACCTAAATATGTCTGCCTAGGTGTTATCGCTGGCAACCATAAAAATAATCAACTTAAAAACGGAGACAGACCTGGCAAACACCACCTTAACCAAGTGACCAAATTAACATCGCTTATGTGAGGACAAAACGAAATCATGTGACGTGAGGCACATCACCCTACATGGTACAATTGCTCAAAGCGTTTAACCTGAATCTCATCACGTGAAAAAAAATCGAGTTGAAACTGAGTGACAGTCCGCAAAACTACTGGCCTGACCTCTTCACAAAGGTCAATGCTGTGAAAGACAAAGAAGGTGAAGAATGACATGAGACCGAGACAAATGAGACAAAGTCAGAGTATGACGTGATCCCTGATTGGTTCCTGGCTTGAAAGGAGAAAAAGCTATGCAAAACATTATTGGGATAATTGTGGCAATGTGAATATGGGTGGCAGATGAGATTACTGTTAAATTTCCTGTGTTTAACAATATATTGTATATTGCTTGGCAGATGAGATTACTGTTAAATTTCCTGTGTTTATTGTATATTGCCCTTGTTTTTTGGACATACGTACTGAAGTATTTAAGGTGAAGTGTTGCATGATGTCTGCATTTAACTCTCAAAATGTCAGGGAAAAATGTACAGAAAAAAGAAAGAGATAAAGCAAATGGTGCAAATGTTAGCAAGTATTCAATTTTAGTGAAGGACACAGCATTCATCATACAAGTTTTTGCAACCTTTCTTTGGGTTTGATAGAAAAAAAGATAGGCTAGGTTCCTTTGCTCATGGAATTTTATAATGCACTTCAATCCACCTTGGCTATAACAATATTTCCACTCATGATCTTTACTTAGTAAATTTGCTTACAGTACGGCCAAGTATGAAAATCAAAAGACAGTCACCAGAAGCAACTTCCACACGGCTTAAAGAATTGTTCTGTAACTGCCCTTCGCATAGGGCGGGCTCCACGTGAAGATAAGTGCTCAACAAGTTACCTCCTCTGAATCATCAAGTTCACTAAGTGCTCAACAAGTTACCTCCTCTGAATCATCAAGTTCACTTACATCACAAGAAATGTCAGGGGACAGGCGTGGCAGCACTGAGGCCACTGCGCGTCCTCCCAATTCAGAGTATGAAAGCCAGCAAAATTAGTGTGAGATACAGAGCGCGACAAAAAATAATCTAGTCCAACTATGTTAGCTAGGATTCTTAACAACTGAAAAATGTTAGTCTGATAATTCAGGACTGAGCTCTAGAGTGGTTTGCTTAAAATCATACCTGATACTGAGGACTTTGACGACATGGAACTGGATGATGCTGAGAGGGGCGTGGGGTGGCCGAGAGGTCCCGAAGAGGCTGGCTTGGAGGCAGGGGAGAATGGCAGCAGGGAGGGTGTGCTCTGTGGGCTGTTAACAGGAGCAGAGGTAGCCCCGGCAGTAAACCTGAAAACGGGAGCCCGAATGCATCAGAATGGCCTGCTGTAAGATTCTTTTATGCTGGTCACGAGCAGTAACATCAAAGAGTAACTTACTATCCATACCTTTTAGCTGTCAAGAAATGTACACATCACACCACAGAAAATAGTCAATATTACTGTAGAAAGTACGCAGGGTGCCGGGTGGGTACCAGACTTACGGGTGATCATTTTGTAAGTTATATAAATGTCTCACCACTATGCTATACACTTCAAACTAATATAATATTGAATGTTACCTGTAACTGAAAAATAAAAATTTAGAAAAGGGCAAAAAAGGATAAATGTTTAGCTATTTCTTATAAAAGCTGAAAGCTGAAAGGAAACATTTATCTTCCGCTTGTTTAATAATGACTTATTCAGTGAAAAACATCAAATAAGTACTTGAAAATGAAACTAAGTTTATCATGATCTGAAATACCTATTTTCCATTCTAGTGAGCCCAGGAAAAAAACAAAAGAGGGTGGGACTCGATTATACTCAGGAGAGTTTAGTACTCCCTTTTTGCTAAAGAAATGATTGAGAACTCGTTTTGAGGTGATCACTTCCTCTGAGGATCAGTGAAAAAGAACTGGAAAGCAGGTCGCTATCTTGGGGATGTCTGCAGTCTACGGGAATGTGAGGTTCACCTAAAGAGCAAATGTCTGTAAGCAACCTAAATATCCAGCATTAGATGACTAGGAAAATCAACTAACGCAGCCACAAAATAGAACATAGGCAACGATCAGAATGAAGTGGCTGTGGGACAATTTAATATTAACGACGACGATGGCAGTAGCGGTGGCAGCAGCCAGCACCACCTCCACGAAAACAAGCGACGGTACAGATGAGTGGGAGACGGTGGCAGGGCTTACACTCGGCTGCTATCTGGGGAAGCGTGACAAGGCATAAGGGATCGCTTCCCTCGAGAAGCTTCCATTCCAGTGGGGAGACCACGACAAGCAGATAATGAAGCAAAAAGAAAAACATGAGTGAGTTGGGAGGACCCGACCCAGAGCAAACTGGAATATCACGCTAAAGAGTCCGGACTCGAAGAGCAAAGAGAATCCCTGGGGGCTGTCAAGCAGGAGAGTCATCTGATGTATTTACAATTTCACGAGATCACTTTGGTGGCTCCGCAGAAAACAGCTCAGAGAGTCAAGGGTGGACAAAGCCCGGGGGAAATGACCACAGAGACTCATGTCCCCTACAGGATGCATACTCTGTTGCTGCCTTTTTAAAAAGAGGCAAAATATCTCCCACATTTGAAATTTGAAAAAGCAAAACAAACATTTAAAAACAAACTTCTAAGAGTTAAAAAAAAATTCTAAGAGACCCTTCTGGACACTGTCCACTGATGAAATGCAAATATTTTGTTATTTGAATTTTTACCATTTGCTCGCATTACTTTGGAAAACAGGAAAAAAACGAAAATCTGCTCAGTAACTCCGCTCAGTAACTCCACTCACAGTGGTTCTGTTTTCAGTGAATGCCATGTGCTACTTCCAGCCTCCATGAAAGAATCAAACTTTAAGTGTCACTTACTTCTCACTCAGGTTGACCTTGACTGCGGAGGCTGAAGGTGGGAAGGAGGGCTTCATTCCAATGTTCGGTGCGGACGCGCTTGGCATGGGTGTGCTTTCCTGGGTAGGTTTAAAACCCGATGATCCGAAGGAGAAGGGAGCAGGTGACGGTGCCATGGGAGAGGCCGCAGTGGTGGGGACTAGGGAGGCTTGAGAAGGAGGAGCAAAAGAAAAGGGGGGTGCGCCAGTGCCCGGAGCTGCTTTGGAATTGTCAGAGCCACTGGAATAGGGAGGGGGATCCCCGGTGACAGAAGCAGATGATTTCAAGGATGAAGAACCAAAGGAGAACACGGGGGCCGCTCCGACGACAGAAGGCAAAGAGAAGGTGGAGGTGGAAGCAGCTGGCAATGCAGGTGGAACAGAGACGGGAGCTGCAGCTGCTGAAGCGTCGAGTCTCTGCGGGGCTTGAGAGGTTGGGGTAGTGGGAGTGCTTCCTGCAATGAAAACAATGGAGAAGGAAGAAGTTAACACTAACGGTAGGGGTCTCCATAACAGAAAGCAAGTGGAAATGGGTCTGTAGTTGAACGAAGCCAGAAACAATGGTCCTAGTTCACTAAGAAAAAAGAAAAAAAGGAAATGGAGTTGATGGTGCACTTTCCCTAACAAACGTTCTGTGATGAGGTGTAGAAAACTTTTAAGAGAAAGGAAATGGGGAAAGACACTATTAGACTGAGTGACAGGACTTCATGGATACCCAGCTGAATAATATAGAAAAAATGCACTTCTCAACGTTGCACTGAAAAAGAAGTCATTCTGCAACATTTCATTAACAATCAGGAAAAAATTTTAACTCAGATCTCTACTTCATAATGGTCACGAAAAACAATTACAGATGAATTAAAGCTATCTATAAAAACAGAAATAAAAATTCAGCATAGGGAATACAGTCAATAATACTGTAATAATCATGTATGGTGCCAGGTGGGTACTAGACTAATCAGGGGAAATCACTTCACGAATTATATAAATGTCTAAACGCTATGCTGTACACCTGAAATATAATATAATATAATATTGAATTTCAACTGTAACTGAAAAAAAATTACTCAAAAAGTGCACATATACTATTCCTCAAAGTAAAGGAGACAGAAGTATCTGAGAGTCTAACAACTTAATAAATTTAGAAGCGAAAAGAAATCACACAAGGAAAAAACTAAGAAAAATTAAAAAAAGATTAAGATTTGGTTATATAAAAAAAGTTACATAACCAAAAGGTAAATGAACTATAAAAAATCTGCAGCAAATGACAATGTTTCATATTTTCTAGAAAGATCATACAAATCAAGATTAAAAAAATTTCAAGACTAACAGATACAAGCTGAGAAGCTGATTCACAAAAAGAATATTTTCAATCTCTCTAACAGAAAGGTAAATTTAAATGAGGCATATTTTTGTCTTCTAAATTACCAAAATGTAATTATCTATAATCTCCTATGTTTGGAAGGGTAAAATGAACCTGAAACCTTTTATCACTACTGGGTACTGAATTTAGCAGTCTTTTAGAAAACATTTCAGCATTATGTCTCAAAAAATCATAAAAAATGGATTCGGTAAGAGTCCAACTTCTAAGAATAAACCCTATGAAAATAACACAAAAAAATTAAAAACATTTAATATAACCCAAATGGTAAAAGATATTCAATGGAATATTAAGCAATTACTCTTTTAAATGAATTGTGATTGTGTAAGAAACCATGAAATGCTTACATGTTATAAATCTGCATAGCAATGATATGTACAATATGAATATGAAAGATGTTTACAAAAAAACACTGGAAGAGAATACCCCAAAAGGCAGTTTTAAATTTTTTTCTATTTTGTAAACTTTCTATAAAATAAACATGTTGATTTTCTAAATTAAATAACTAAACAAGAAAGCAATATTTTTTATCACTGTATTTACATTAATGGGTCTTGGTTCCTCCAAATTGTCTTGAGATGAGTTTAGTTCACTATGTCTATAGCAATGAAACACTTAGGATACAAGTATGAAAACGGTGCTTTCTGAATTGTCACTTTTCTGAAAGCATAATAATGCAAGCGAATCTATTGTTAACACTTCTTTTATACAATACAGAACCAGCGACAACTAACTTCTTTAAAAACGCACACACGTAAACGTCAGTCACCTCCGTGCATATCTGGTACACCAACGTGAAAAGCATGAGCCAGAGCAGAAAGAAATCAGGCCCATCCCTACTGAAAACAGAACCAAACACTTGAAAACCATCACACTGCTCTCTCTCCCTGAGCACGCAACCCAGCACCCCTGGGAACGCGAAACCATCTATGTCTTCTGAACCCACAGCGAGGCTCGAGCTAGAGCTGATGGGATGCCTTCTCCCCTTTCCTGGCTCTCTTCCACTCACGTGAACATGGCTGTTACCTCTGGATCAAGCACCAGGGAAGAAGGCGTTTCTCTAGGAAAAGTGAACAGTAAAACCGGCCTCTGCATGTGCTTGGGGGTGTAATGGGCCAGTAGCAAAGTCCCTCGCACTGAGTTGAGCTCAGAAACAAACGTCCTCCCAGAGGCTCCCAACTTCACGGGGTGCACTGCTGGTTACAGGCGAACCAGGCACGCGCGTGTAGGAGTCAGTGGTACTCACGACCACTTAAGGAAAACAAAGCAACACAACTCCGAGTACACATATGGTAGATAATGAGATATCCCCACACAACACTGATGCAGCCTATGCAAGCCTCCTGGTCTATCACTCGGGGATGCACAGGCCAAGTATCTGGCTCTACTGATGACACACAACTCACTCTGTGTTAGGAAGCAGCAAGAAGAAATACCCTAAGTACTGTCAACCTTAGCCGACCCAACTGGTCAATGCAGTTTTTCTTAGATATGAAATTAGTTATACTGGAAGCATTTTTAGCTACACGAAAAGAGAAATTTTTAACAATTATATATTCACAGAATTCAAAAAGGAAAATATTAGCGAAATTTCAAAATATGAAACAATCTCCCTGAAAAAGTTATATTTTATTCTCAGAAATGATATGACACTAAAAAATTTGAAAATAACAGATGAGCATTTGTGTGTGTGTGCGCTTATGCGCATGAAGAGCCAAATGCTGACCTTGGCTGTGGCTTGATGACAGGCCCTTAAGTGATCTTGTTTTTGTTTTTCTAATTTTATTCCAACAAACATACACTACTTGGGCAATACTTTCAAAGAAAACAAACCTGAAGAAAATTAGACATAAAAAAGAAAATTCCCATTTTCCCAGTGCCCAGAAATAACTACTAGACTGTAAAATTCACCTCTGAAATCTTTTTTCTATGTATATGTTTTCTCATAAAAAAGGAATCATACGTTATGTAGCACTTTTTCATGACATAGTCCACTAACTCTTTTCCTGTCACTATATATAACATTTTTTAATAGTGACACGGCACTCACTGTATGAACGTACAATCGTTTATTTAACCGATCCCTCAGGATTGAACGTGTCTTTGATTCAGACCATGTAATACAGGGTCTTTGTAAGAGGACACTGTTGGTAAATTACTCGATGGGACCCCACCGGCTGAGCTTCCTCTAAAGTGAAGTCAAGCATGTGCGTGTGCTCACGGAGAAGCCGAGTCCCGACGCAACGAGAAAGGCTGCCGTGTCGGTCACCAGCACGCGTTCCTGCACGCGCTCGTCCTCGGGAATAGTCCTGCACAAGCTCAGGCAGTCCCATCCTGCCCCGGGGGGACACACGTACCTGACGACTTGGGTTGTCGCTCTCCCTCCACTGAGAGCCGCTCTGGTGTTCTGATGAGGGACCTAACCCCGGGATTCTGATTGATCATGTAAAATGGACAAAGCACACCGTCTGTTGAAAGTAACATGAGAACTGGAGCTGGAGGAAGAGTCTTCTCATCATCTGTTAAAGAAGAAAACAAGCGAAAAGAGAGCCGGGTCAACGGAAGGGCCTTGACCCGGAAGCAGAAGCCCGCCCTGAGCAAGATGGGGCTTCATGGATCCACCCCAACGACAGTCCGAGTCGCTTCGTTCTAATCTGGATCTGAACAGCCTGTCCTGCAACAGCTCTCTGAAGAGAGCTACTGCCATGACCAGGTGCCACCATCCTGCCAGGCCCTGCTGGAGGCACCCCTACCCCCAGGGTACCCTCAACTGCTCCGGGCATCTCGGCATGCGAACGAGGGCTGGCGTCCCTTAAGTGAGACAGGAGTCTCTAGGAAGTGGCTGGTTTAGTAGGAAGATGACAGACTAGACACCTTGGAAAACGCACAGTGGGACACGGAAACGTGAGCCAAACCACTTTACACTCACGGCTGAATGGTAAGCATGGATTTTGTCATGTGAATCTTCAGAGAATCCAAGTAAATGAACGAATCAGACCAAATGACCTGACCATGGAAGGATGAGGAGCATAACGATGCCCGATAGGGACAGCCCTCTAACCAAGAACTGATGCCCGTGCCGGCCCAGGGCATGGCTCCCGAGAGGTCACCGGGGAACTGGAATGGGCCAAGACACAAAACTGCGCAACTCCCCTCCCCGCCGTTCTGGATTCGATCATGTTCTAAAGCACTATGGATGGATACAGAGACGGGCACAGAACATGACCAGCTTTGCTCTCATCGATCAGTGTCTGTTCACATCAGCTGAGTGTTGTCATAGTGGACTCCACATCACTTTTTAAGTGGAAACGTGCTACCAGAAGTTAAGAGTGCTCAGCAGAGTGGACTGTCATGAACAGGCAGAACTGGATGTCAATATTAACCATTACTAGAAAGCAGACGACTTCTCACTAAGCTACATTGAGCTACACTCACTGACGGCAACTTCCACTTGGTTGGTATAATCTATGGCAACGCCCACGGGCAGGGAGTCATCGTTCTTGTCAGTCACAGGCAGTTCAGCTCGACTAGAATCCTCCAGGAGCCAAGATTCCCAATTAATCTGGAAAAAAAGAGTAGAAGAAAACGCCGTGTTAGTCAGAGCTTTGCACTGGCCCCTCCCGGCATTGTTTGAATGTGAGAGAAGAAACAGACAACTCCCGTGGTTCGGATTTATTGTGGACAGACTCTGAAATCTGGGAGGATGCTCTAAAAGCCATGCGTACACCATCAAGCAGGGGACTGGCTGTCCAAGTCAACTTCTCTATCTGTTCCTGGTGCACCAATCCATACCTTGTGAATAAATACGGACCACCCACCAAACCAGGGAGAATCTTGAACCTGGTAGGTAAAACCAACAGCTGCACGAGGCCAGTCAGACCCGCTCCTAGAAGTCTGGGATCGGGACCGGATCTCTAGCTGATCTCTACTGTGGCCTTGAGCAGAGGAGCCCATGAAGCTGGCCAGATGCCTGTGCTCCCGGCCACAGACAGAAGGCAGCCTCAGTGCTTGTCTTCCCACTTCCTGGCGTGCGTTCCCCACGTGGGTCCATCTTCCTGCCTCTGGATTCCTTGAGAAACCACTAAGTCCAATAAACCCCGAATTTGCTTAAATTTGCCTGTTCCTTCTAACAAATGATTTCCGATTTTTAAAAATCATTAACATGTGGTCTAACTTTCAGTGTTGACCAAAACTGGGCAAAAGGAAATAAGTGATGAGTAACAGAAAAACAAAAAGCTGTTCAGGGAAGGGAACATAATTATACTCCATGACTTAGCTATGGAGTGAATAACAGTCCTATTCATAATGTAAACAAAACTGATTTCAACTTTGAAAAACAGCCTATAGACAAAATAAAGAGGACAATCACCAGAGAACAGAACACAAACGGTATCAGTTTTGATATTCTGAAAGACGAGACACAGACGACAGCAGCTGGAAGGTGGGTGGGGAAGATGAGCTAAAGGCGGGGGTGGGGGTGCTGAGACACTCCTCTCACAAAGTAGAAGGTCAAGGGTATAGTACATGGTGATGCCACCAGAAATGAGGATCAAAAACATGAAAGTTACAAAGCTGGCCAATAGAAGCAACTAAAATAGTGCAATAACCCCACTGAGAGGAAGAAAGGGAGATCTGAAAGTTACACATGAGCTACATCCTCATCTGCCATAACAGCCGGTAAGGTCTAAAACTAATAACGAATACCTCACGATAAAGCAGGGATAAGGAGGTAACCATTAGAAGAAAAAATTTCTAAGTTAAAAATGGTTCCTTCTAGAAAACGAAACTGGATCAGGCCAGGGTGGGGCTGGGCTGGTTTTTTTCATGTGTAAGCCCTTCTCTACTATTTTATTTTTTTACCCATGTACATAAATTATTTTGATAAAAAGCAAAGATGAAAGTATATTCTTAATGTATGACTACATAAAATATCTGTACTACTAGGAAATTGTTACTGAAGTCAATTTGAGAGCAGCCAATCAAACTGCTGAATTGTGGCCTATGACCACAAAGTGGCCCATGACCCCAAAGTGGTCCATCCTATACACTATGAGAACTATGTACTTGCCACCCATGGAATGATGGACAAATGCTGAATGAGTGAAGAGGCCCAAGTATGTGTGTATGGGGCACACAAAACATTTCTGGACTCAAGGCAGAGTTTTAAAAAGAAGTCTCCCCTCGTCACATGTCCTCTGCATAACCTACCAGTTTAGGACAGTTTACCACGGCCACCTCAGCCCACCTCCTCCCTGAGGAGGACAAAGTGAAACAGAAAGTATTTCTGGTGAGTCACAGTTTGGTACTGATCTGAGTGTTTCTCTTCCACAATCAAAGAGGGTTACAGTTAATTGAATAAAGGACAGGTTCAAGTAACAGAAAGAAAATAAAGTTGGTAAAACAGAATATGGCATGAAACACCTCCTACATATCCAAGTGTACTCTTGTTGGAGGTTGAGTATATAGTAGGTTTAAGCCAAAGACTGTGGATGGATCCTAAAGAACAGAAGAGATTTTTACGACACTGAAAAATTACCAACTCTGACACCTGTTTGCCCAGTACAATATCCAAGCCATCTGGTCCAAGGTGCTTTGTCATTTAAGCTTTGCTCTCACCCAGGAACTCATTAAAAGGGAAGCGATCTCATCTAAATCTTAACATCTTAACTCTTTCCAAAATCCTTCTCAGAAAAGTATCTCCTGAAAGTGACAAAGGCGAGGAATTTACCTGATCGCTTTGTCGAGCAAGGATACTAACTTCCGTCGAAGCCGCAGATGCTGCCAGCACTAAATCCCTTCAAAGAATAAAACCGGAAGATAATTAAAGTCAAAGACAGCAACAGTACTAACTTGACCTGAGTCTGCAGTTAACATGGGTGAGCATTTCCTTGAGATGTCAAAGAGGAAGGTAAGGTTTTCTACATGGCTCAAGAAAGGTGAGAAGGCTTTAGATGTAAAACTTAACTCTTCAGTTCACAGGATAAACTCTAAGTCTCACCTTAGAGACTTAGCCAACTGCCTAGAGTTAAGACAAAGACAACAGAACCAAGTCGGAATTCCCAGGAAAACAAAATCATCTAGTTAGAGAAGCTTTGCTTCAAGTAATCTGTCTTTCAAAGGGTAACATGCTCTCAGAGGGCAACTTTTAATATGTTCATTAAATAGCAGTATTTTCCTAAGTTGTCACTAGGCTTATTAAAAAAAGGTTTTTTAAAGATTAACACATGTTTGAGCTAAATAATTCAAGACTGGGGAATCGGAAGGAGTAGTCAGAAAGGCACTATCTAGCACCAGCTAAAAATATACTCATGGCATCTCACGCCTCTGTTTTCCTCTCTTAACAGAAAAAACTTCAAAGTGGAACGAAGTGACTCAGGAGACGCGCTTCCCGGTTCTCGGCTCACCATTCTTCGACGTAATTGAGATAGTAGCGATGCTGCCGCTCGGTGCAGCTGCCGTAGCAGGGCTCCATGAAGTTCACGAACACCTCTGGGTGTTTTTCTTCTTTTTTCTACAGTGAACAGAATGAGAAAAAAAAAAATCACATGTGTGATTTTTCTTTAATCCTACACAGTTAACCATTTAAGTTTTTTCACTCAAAAATCTATTTCTAAATATAGACACCATATAAAGGCAGCAGTGAGTAGTGTCAGAAATAGGAATGATGGCCACCAGCCAAAACGAATTCGAACTGTCACTCTCAGGCCGCTGGACAAGCATGGACACCTCGCTCAACCTGACACTTCCTTCTCGTGTGCAGAATGAACCCACCCAATGTACGTCAAGGGCTGTTGTGTGAAATGAAATGATACATATAAAGCTTCTCGCTCAGTACGTGGACGTTATCCCTGGGAATAGAAAACCCTAACGATACCTTGAATAAGGCATAGCAATACATTCCTGTGTTGCACAATGACATTTCAGTCAATGACAGACCACATAATGACCGTGGTCCCATAAAATTACAGTGGAGTAGAAAAATTCCTATTGGCAAGTGATAGCTAGTGACATCGTAGCCATCTTAACATCTTAGCCATCCTAACTCTGTAGTGCAACACGTTACACAAATACCATTGGGTTACAACCGCCTACAGTATTCAGTATAGTGACATGTTCTACAAGTTTGTAACCTAGGAGCTGCAGGGGAATAGAATTCGTTACCCCAAAATATGTCTATCTGGCATAAGGATTTTTGAAACCTAATCAGTTTTAAAAAACAGTAGACAACGGGAGAAGCTCTGAAAACCAAGTTAGCCCTTGGAACACATATTTACAGTTGTAAGGGGGTGTCCCCCTCTCCCGGGCTGTACCAGGAAGCGGGGACGACCCTACCCCAGGAATCTCTTCCCTCTAGAGACAACCGCGTAAATCTGCATAACACTTTCCCCGTGTTCACTGTGCTTTTCCTGGTCACCTCTCAAAGCTGACTCCCCCACCGCCAACACCTTCTTTTGTTTTCAGCTGAAGACGGTATTTAAGGTGGCAGCTTCAGCCATTTTGACCAATTTACTCAGTTTTCCTGGGTCTCTCCCATGAATACAAGAGATATGTTATTAAACTTTGTTTGTTTTTTCTCCTATTAATCTTTTACTACAAAGATGTCTTAGCTGAGAATCAAGGAGAATAGAGGAAAAATTATTCTTCCTCCCCCACAGAGCAACAGGCTGCATCATATAGGCTAGGTCTGCGTTAAGTGTGCTGTGATGTCACACGACACGTTTCTCAGAGCGTATCCCTGTAGTTCGGCGGAGCTCGACTGTAAAAATTTTAAAAAATTCAACTGTATCAAGAATCCAAAAGAATAAAAAGAGCTAAATTGATTATCTGTCCAAAGCCAAATTCAGATTTTATTTTTTAGAAGGATGCTTGTAGTTTACTACCAAGTAAAACAAGGTTGCAAAACAGAATGACTAGACATTTTTGTATTTTTAAATGTTTTTTTTGGAATTTGAAAGCTAATGAGATTTGGGACTATAAGCCCTGCCACGTTTTTTTTAAAATGCCACTGCAATTTGATAGGACTTTGTAGACCTTATTAACCTAACTCTTTGACTTCAAAATAACTCGTTTCCTAACTTCATTTGTTTCTCTGCTCAAATAGCTCCTCCTCGAAGGCCTCCCCGATCTAAACTGCACCCCGGTCATCATCTATCCCTTCTCCTACCCTGCTTTATTTCCTCTATCACCCTTATCATTCCTTGATCCTATGCTTATTTTTTGACTGGCACATTCATTAGAATGTAAGATCCACAAAAGGATGCTGTATTCTCAGCTTTAAAGCAGCGTTCAGCACACTGTAGGCATCTGATACATACCTGTGGATTAATAAGTGAAAGAACTTTAAAAATCAAGATGTTCTCTTGCTTTCCTAAAATTTATCAGATTAACATCTACCAAGACTCGGTTTACAGCTTATGCAAAGCAAGTTCTATGATATTTTCCACTTATGATTACAGTAGAACATGCTCTAAGTGGACACCATAACTGCAACCACAGAACCAGCTCGAAATGGTCCTTTCCTGTTTCTAACAAGGTACTGAGCTGCCTTTCAGAGACAACGAACCAAAACTGAAGGCATGCACAGAGGAGAGAGCTCTGCCTTCCAGCTGGGGAACCAACTGGGAATCTCTCACCCCTGACACGGAGCCCAAGGACCGAAACATGACCAGAACTTGAACGCCAGAACCCATCAGAAGTGAAGGGCCTGCTGTGCAGTAAGATCCGGTGCTGAAGCCCCGCCCCATATCTTACCGTAAACGGCCAAGTTCCAACTGTCTCCAGTCAAAACCCGCACCGCCAGCGCTAACGCACACCAGCCTGTTCCCCCAACCCGAACCTCGATCTCTGCCTTTAAAAACTCATGATTAAAAGCCACTGGGGAGTTCAGGTTTTAAACGACAGCTTCCCATTCTCCTTGCAGGCACCTGCGAATAAAATGGCTTTACTTTCTCCATTGCAAACCTTGACGTTCAGGGTTTGGCTTTGCTGTGCATCGGGCGGGCGGGCGGGCAGAGCCACGCTTGGTCTGGTAACATAATTTTGGACCCCAGGCCAGCAGTGCAGCACTGAAATCGTACACCCGAACTTCCACACCACTACCAAGAAGAAAAGGAAACTACAGCCTAAGCCTCAAACTTTATCAGAAGACCTCTAGAATTCTCAGAGAACGAAGACGTCCTTTCCGTATACGAACCGGGAGTAGAGCCATCACCACGTCCGGAGACGTTTCCGAGGTCCCGTCCGCGGCAGCATACACTACCGTGAAGACGTACGTGCCGACCCACAGCACATCCAGAACTGAAAGACACACAGCCCAAGAGAGCACATGGGGTCTGCAATCGCCCCTGCACATTACAAAATCAGCATCTGATAAATCACACAGAAACCCAACTACTGTAGCTTTAACGAAGATCCGGATTTCATTGATTAGAAGCCCAAATTTATCCTAAAAAGGTAGTTTTTTTTTTTTTCTAGTGGATTAGAATCAGGGCAAATTATGAAGAATTCTAATAAAAAAAATCAGGGTCCATTTAATGTCATTTACCATGAGACACAGGTGTTTACTAGATTATTATTACAGTGACTTAATTAGCTAACTGACATAATGAGAGTATTCAGAGGAGGCACCAACACATCCCAGAGTGGGTCTGTAGGTTCATCACAGGATTGGAAATTTCTAGTAGAGACAGCATGTCATCAGAGGTCAGCCCAGTAAGAAAAGCAGGTGTGTTACCTCTGACAGGATGATCTGACTCATAAAACGGAGGACAAGGGATGACTTTTTTTTCCTGCAAAGTCTGAAAGAGATTTGAAAAAAATAAGGGTCAGAGGAAACAATCCCCAAATCGACAAAACCATCAAACCCAATATGTTCCCCTAGAAGTCACTTAAGTCTCACCTCCCCAGCTTGAACACAGAGAAGAGTGGATGCCTACTTCTGGGACACTATTCTACAGAAATACTCAGACAAACGTGTTCAGATACAGGTAATGAGGATGCTCAACGTGACTTCATGTATAGCAGCTACACTACTCATACCAATCCAGGCGACCATAATTATGGAACTGGTGATTAAATTATGGCACATCCACAGTGAACTGCTGTGCAGCCACTCAAAAGTATGAAGTGGCTCTCTATGTAAGGAGTTGGAAAAAGGACTCCAATATATTATTAAAAGCAGTGATCTCGGAAGCTAAGCAGGGTGGGGCCTGGTTAGTACTTGGATGGGAGACCACCTAGGAAGACCAGCTGCTGTAGGTGTGAAAAATAAAAAATAAGGGACTGTAAGCTGACAAGGTCCTTGCAATCTGTGAGGTCAACCAAGGGTTGCCTCGCCTAAAAAAATTAATTTTAAAAAATTAAAAAAATTAAAAGCAAACAGCAAACCAACGAATTAAACCAGTTATATTACCCTTTTACAGGCTCATGTCCTGTAAGAATATGTACCAAATTCACATAACAAATTTTTGTGATAACAAATAAGAAACAAAATCCTAACCTCAAACCTATATCCCAACATTCACCGCTCTGCACTCTCGCAGAGAACAGCATCTCCAGGAGGAATGCACAACAGCACAGGTCCTGGCATTGCCTGGGAACCACCCCCTCCCATCCAGGCTTGACCAAACATAGGGGGATGCTGTGTTAATTCGTATTGAAGAATCTTTGTGAATATTATCTCAGGAAGACCACAGGAAGAGGAAGACAGAGTGTATCTGCAACAACAAGCACCCTCCATTTTTCTCTGTTGCCTGTAGCTAGAGAAACTGGATCTTTAAGATGGATTCGGCTAGGGGACAAATACTCTGCATTACAGTAATAGCCTTTTCACCAACTCCTTGTCCCCTTAAGCTGTTTTTATGGAATGTATTGGAAACATAAAGTTGGGGAAGCATGTGTAGAATAAGATCACATTTTATTTAAAAAGAAAAACGAAAATAACACATACACACATAAACTATTTGAATAAGTATCCAAAAAATTCTGGAAGGGTACCGCTAAACAGAACACAGAGGATGCCTCTGGAAGGAGGACTAGGGGCTAAAAGGGAAGAAATCCCCTTGTTCCTACATTTACTTGTGTACTGACGAATTTGTTACAATGAGCATAAATAACATTTTAATAGAAGAAACACCCAAAATACTCCCAAACCACCCCTACGGCCATGGGTAACTTCGGTAAGAACAGTTCTGAAGCCCAAGGCAAGACTTACGGGAAGGTACTGGACCACAGTTCCATTCTGTTTCCCCACGGCCAGCTGCTTTCCTTTGGGGCTCCAGCACACTGGGTGAAGAAGAGAATGCTAGCAATTAGAAACTGAAGAAAATGGAGCAAACCAGTGAGATCTGCACCGAAGCAGCTACGTAATCACTTCTTGTCCCTCTTGTCCCTCTGTCAGTCATGGAAGACCGCAGGCTCATCCTTACTCGGCAAAGTAAAAAAAAAAGGTCATTTTGAAGCCAATTATGATTTATCACTGGGCCACTAAATCACCCACTAAAAATGCTTTTTAAATGGTGTATTGCCCAGGAAGCTGGGAAATACGCAAATCTCTGTAGTCTTTAGATAAGACATGGGAATAGAGAAGGTTTTCAAGTATCAACAAATCATTCTCTTGCTCTCATTTGGTATTTCTAATGTCTTTACCCCGAAGGGCACAAAGCACTTTCAGAGTACAACTATTTTAGATGCAGAAATATTCTCAAAAACACAGTTCTAAACCAGTTGTACCAAAATATTTTTCTCCAGAAAACCCAAGCGCATGCAAGTTAAATCCTACCAAACAAATACAACAAAATGCCCATCTGCTCTTCTTCCCAGAAATTAATTTTTAGACAGGTCACCATCACTATACGTTACAGAGTGAAAGCCTTATTACCCACCAGACGTTACTGCCACCGTGGAAGGGAGAGTCGCACACACTTTCACTGTTTCTGTAACCTGAAGAACAGCAATGCTGCCATCGGCCAGACAAACTGCCACCATGGAGGGGACAGTGGGGTTCCACTTCATATCGATCACCATGCCGCCGGCGTCTTTCAAAAGCTTATGATAGGCAAACGGGCGTTTCTGCTGTTTCGCCTTGTAAAACAAATGCCCAGAAGCTTAATAAATACAAAGACATTTAACGGTTAAAGAAAATTACTGAATATGTAAGTTTTCTCCAATTACAGTCCACTTTGCTCCATGACCATGAAAAAAAATTTAGCTCTACACAACCACTTTGTTACAATTTCAACAGGGCTTTGAAAGGGGCAATCAATTATTCTAGTACAGTAGAAGGCCACTCAGCAGGGGATACACCAATGCAAAATAATAAAGGGCAGACACGAGATTAAGATCTGGGATCTGCTCCTTAACGGTGTTGGACCCAGTTACTTAAACTCTTTGGGCCTCTTTCTCCATCTATAAAATAAAGACAGTAGTATCTACTGTATAAGGCCCCGTAGGCAAGAATAGGAAAGGCATGTAAAGCACACGGTCAGCGTCAAAGCTCAATGTCATAGACTATCATCACTACTAAACTGCTGGGGATAGAAGAACTCTGTATTAACTCAGTGGCCTTAGGCAAGTCACCTAAGGCTCCTTAGGCTTCGGCTGTCTCATATGTAAATGAAAAATGAAAATACCTTAAGATAGATGAGTCCCTTCAACCTCAAAGATCTATGATTCCACAATTAAGAACTTAAAAACAAAAACGAAAACCCTTATTTCAATCTAGAAAGGCTTCCAGGGCCAACCAAGAATTTCTAGGTTAAGATTCAACACCAGGAAACCTCAGGTCCCAGTAGCTTACCTCATTTGAGAATGTGCGAACATCGAAAAAAGCGATAATGGAACCATATTCACTGGACATCATGCACACGGAGAGTGTGAGGTTATCACAGCTCAGGGCCAGGTGATGTATCGGGAATTTCATAGGCACTAGCAAGCTTTGAACTTTATCAACTATAAAAACATAAAGAAAGACAATGGATAAAATGGAATGTTCTAAACATAAGTCCCAACTCCTTTATCCAGGTCTATGTAAAACAATTTTTGCATCTACATAAACATACAAACGCACCCTGATACCTAGTTGCGCAGATATATCTTAGCTTTCTTCAGGTGGTATGATGCATCAAGCGTCAGGAATTCTTCCTCACACAACCTTGGAAAACTAACTGTGGCTCTCGCCTTTGTTGAAAACAGTGACCTTAAATTGGGTTCTGGACCCAATTCCTCCATGGGGTGAGAGGGTTCCCCCACATCAACAAACAATTCTCAGACATCAGCAAGTTGTCTGAGAACTCAACTCAATTCTGACACTATCTACCCAGAGATAGCATCAGATTCCATATGTTAAGAGTTTGGTCCTACGAGACTTCCTCTGACCCCCAACACACACGCTTCAGACTCAGACACAAGCCCAGGGTCTCTGTGCTTACCAAGTGGCGACACGGGTTTCAACGAACCCCTCCGACTTGGAATGCCAACTGTAAGTCCAGATTTTTACCTGCACTTCTGACCAACTGGCTAGAAAGCAGAGGTTACCACAACCCGATCCTTGGGTTCGATTAGTTTGTTAAAACCACTCAAAGAACTCAGAGAAATGTTATGGACTAGATCAGTGGTCTGTTGTAAAAGGACATAACTTAGGGACAGCAGATGGTAGAGACGCATAGGGAAGGTGTATGGGAAGGGGTGCGGAGTGCCCATGCCCTCTCCAGGCTTGCAACTCTCCCTGCATCTCCATGTGTTCACCAACCCAGAAATTCTCCAAACCCCATCCTCTCGGGTTTTCCCACAGGCTTCAATAACATAGGTAGGACTGATTAAATCATTGGTCACTGGTGATTGGTTCAATATCCAGCCCCCACTCCCTCACTGGAGGGAGTGGGGTGGGTGTGGGTGTGTGGGTGTGTATGTGTGGCGGGGTACTGAAAGTTCCAATCACAAGAGTGGTTCCACAGGCAACCAGCTCCCATCCTTAGGTGCTTTCTAAGTTACCTCATTAACAACAAAAGACACCCTCTTCCCCAACACTTAGGAAATTCCAAGAGTTCTAGGGCTTGTGAACCAGAAATTATGGATGAAGATCAAACGTATATCTCATAAATCACAACATCATCAACGTGTACCCCTATGCTCCAAATAGTACACATTCCCATTTGTTGGGATGGTACTGCTGTGCCAACCAAAGAGCCATGCAACAAAACCCTTCTCCTAAGGAGCCAGAACAAAGCAAAAATAAGTACATGGCAGACGGTAAATTCTTCTTCCCTCTGAGCTCAGAGGAACAACTCATTGAAAGAGAAATACCAAGGATGAGAAAGGCTTCTGGCATCTGATCTAGAACTTATTCTTCATGGGAGTCAACCTTAGGACTAAGAGCAGTTTTAATTTTAATATTAGAAGGATTTCTTGGAAAGGAAACTACATTAGTACATTAGTACTTCACTTTTTTCTCTACTATGCAACATAAAGCAAGTAACTTACCTATCTTATTGGGATCATCTCCAGGTTTGTTTTGAATAAGAAGATTTTTAGTAGGAAAAATCTGCAACCCACTGGCTCCACCAGCAAAGACCAGGCCATATTTGTTGGACACAGCAAGCAGACTTGAGCGCTCCTTGGGCAACTCATCAGGGGAGTCAAAGAGTCTCACCTTCTTCAGTGCTCTGAACTGAAAATCCTGTTGTGAGGGATCAAAAACAAGATCGATTCAGAGAAAACAAGGAATAATGTGTTATATTCCAATAGACCCAATTCCAATATGACAAAAATACATGTTCCCCTGAGGTTAAGGGCTGGATGGCTGACATATTTAAACCTCCTGTGCATAGTGCTTATTCATATTTGTTCAGTTGAATCAATTTTTAAAAATTCCTTCACGAGGCCTTCGTTTACTAATCCAGCTCACATTGAACTTTTCTTTTTCCGAATTCCTAGTTTATAGTCTTAACCACCACATAAGCTGCATTTTATTATTTGTAATCTTGTCCTATTTCATGACATGTATTGTCTCGTGACCCAGAGAACTGCTTAATAAATTGTTAAATATTAAAAGCTGCACCCAACTACACTGTAAGCTAGAACTTCCACTGCAGTACTCCGTCAACACACGCATGCACGCACACGCACACACGCACGCATGCACGCACACGTGCGTGCGCATGGAAACGATGACTACAGAAAGATAACCAAATCCCCAGAACTGACTTACCTGCATCAATGAGAAACAAAATTCCATCATAGAAAAGGAAATGTATAGTCATTCTCTTGGTGTTCAGACCTATAAACACACCTGGACGCGATGAGGACATCTAAACACAAGCCCAAAACTCTTAACGCAGGTTATAAAGCCAGGCATGGCTTGACCCATCAACCTCTACAGCCTCACCTCATTGCACTCTATTTCCATTCCACAAGTGTGCCATCACCTCTGCCACATCCAGCGCGACCTCCAGCCTCCACTATTTCCGAGTGTGAAAGCCAGCGACACTTTGGTACACCTACAGCATTTCCTACAGAATTCCTAACACACCGCACATATTAATTTCCTTGGAGTCAATGTTTAATGCATATCTGCTAAAATATTAACTGAAATACTTTTAATTCTACACAGCTTTCTAGATGAGACCACAGTATGGTAGAAAAAAAATTTCATCTTTTTTTGTAATTTTCATCCTGATCGTCCCAAATATCCTATTTGGTTCTTGGTCGCATGGATGTAGAGCACCAGTGGGATGAAGAGGCCCTAGAGTGCTCTCCTTTCCACTGTAACTGGTATCTCAAAAGGATGCTACCATCTTCAAAGTCTGTGGTTTTAAAACATTTTTCTCCTTCTGCCCCAGTATTTCTGAGTATGGCACACTCTCATTGAGTGGCTCACTCAATAAAGAGAATCACTACTATCATTATTGTATAGATCACTACTCCCTAAATGCACTTCGGTGATTTGTTGCTCAAACGCCTAAAATCTTCACTCCACTTACTCCCTTTCAACCACTGTGGTTTATAACCATCATTGGGTTCACCTGGCCCTCTCTTCTCTCTCAGTTTCCTGACTTGAGGCGAATTTCCAGCACCGAAATAGTCCTCCCGTTCCAATTAACTAAAGGGTAGGTAATGAACCCTGGTTCTGCGTTAGGCAAGCTTGGACTACTTTACACAAGTAGTCCAGTGAAAGTGAGGAAGAGAGGCCTTTTTAAAAAAAAAAAAACAAAAAACAGAAAAACCTGGATTTCAGCGTCCTTGTCAAATGTGACTTTGGGCGTTACTTTCCGAGCCTCGATTTGCTCTTTTACATTAACAACTATTTGTTAGGTTTGCTGTGTGACTACCACAGAGCCAGACACACAGTAAACGCTCAATACGCAGCAGTTATAATCACTACTCAGACCGCCAAACGAAAGTGGCTAGAATAACTCGGGTGGCGCGCACAAGACCAACAAGGGACAGGGACACTGCATTCGGCAAGGCTATTGCGCGGGCAGCACGGCAGAGTGCTCCGGGACGCTCGGGTGAGAACTCTGAACGCCGCAATCGTTCAAGCGGGAGGCGGGGCAGCCGGCACCCACGCTTCCCCGTTCGGCGGGGCGCCAAAGCAACGCCGGGACGAAGGGAGGAGGGCAGGCCCTGGCCAGTATCTGACCTTCATCTCCCGCTCGGGGATCATGGTATCCATCTCGTCTCCCATCGCGCCGCCCTCAGATGGTCGAAGCAGCCACCGCTGCGGCCCCGCGGCCTTGCCCGCAAAGTCCAGGCCGCTCCGAGGCCAACTTCCTTCCCTCAGAGCGAGCTGCGCGCAATGGATCCCGCATTTCCGGCGCGCCTTGGTGACGTCACGCGTTTTCCGTCGGCGGTGTGGTTCGGGCAGGCTGAGGGACCATCTGAAGTCGCGCGCTCTCCTGGCCGCCGCCTCCCATTGGCCGGCTCGGGCCGGTAGGGGGCGGGGCCCTGGAGCCCGCGCCTGCGCCCTGGAGTGCCCAGGCACCGCCCCCGTGCTCGCAGCACCTGCGGGCTAGCTTCGAGTTTGTTTCTTTCGGTGGGCGGCGCTCCCGAGAGCTCCGCGGTCAGCCATTGGTTAAGACCCCCTGTAACCCTTGGTTGTAGGTGGTTATTAATAATTCCCGATTCAGAGACGTTAGGACCTTGACAAATATTTCCAGGGGCAACTCTTGAGAGAGGCTTTGGAGGGGGGACGTGGAGGAAAAGAGGTTCAAAAAGTGGGCGGGGTGGGGTCTCGCAACGGAGACTTTTACGCGTCTAAGCGCCGAACGCGAAAGGGGAGGTTAAAGGGCATCAAAGAGCGTCTTTGTTTATTCCTTTCCTGGAAACCGCAAAACACTTTGGATATGTTATTTAATCATCAAGACATCTTAGTCACCTAGGAGTTATTGGCGTTTAATTGATAAGGTAACGGAAGCTACAAGGAAGTTAAAATGACCCAGTGCACCTCGGTCAGAAAGTGGTGGAGGCAGTATTAGAATTCAGCTTGTCTGGATATGCTAATTGCTGACTACTGCGTAGAAAGTTCTGTAGTGGATTTATACTATAAATGTTCTAGGACAGAGGATCTTGGGGAGGGAGTATGTTCTGCCACTTATTGTTTGGTTTTCAGCAAACTCCGTCTGCTCCAAGCGTGCTTCTCATTTATGACAATAAATGACAAACAGAACCTGTCCCGTGGGATTTTCGTGAGGTGTAAATGAAGCTCCATTTAAGAGGCTGGTACACAGGACGCATTCATTCGACCTGTTATTCTGTTAGCTAGCTATTCCGAATTCGTTGAGCCCAGGAACCCCTTCCCAAAACACACCAATCAAGACATTGAGAAGTTTGGTTTATTTCCAGTATGCAGAGATGATGTTAGGCACCACACACACCTCATGCACACGCACACACGTACTGCATCCAGTTGAACTTGCCCAATACACTCCTTTTGAGTCGCAGAGACAAAGCCATACGTGGCAGTCCCCAAGTTTCTGGTTACATTAAGTTAGATTTGGTCTTTCAGAAGGACAGCTGAAGTTCTAAGCAGCGGAGCCCTTAACCAGAGAAATGAGTCCTAGAGCCAATAGCCACAACCTGAAATAAATGCATGTCCCCCCTCCCCTTTGCCAGAGAAGGCTCTTAAGCCTCTCTCTCTCCCCGAGTTGAGTTCCAAGAAATGGTAAAGGAAGTGGTGGGGTTTCCCAGGACATTCCCATCCAGTGAGAGCTCTTTCCTGCTGTTTGCAGAAGCTGGGGACAAACCCACTTGCTCTCCTTTAAGGAGGCTTCCCGTGGTCTTGTAAACTGGAACCTGTTGAAATAAGCCTGGTTGGTTCTGCCCTCCTCTCTGAGTGAGGATCAGGTGCACTGACCATGATGAATAGCCAAGGAAGGTTTTTACCTTGTTCTAAGATCTCATCCTGTCTCAGAGAGAAGAGATAGTAGAAAGGGGTGGGGGACAGGCAGTTGCTCAAACAATGATCTCAGGGGGAAACAAACCAAAGGGGTGGGATGAGGCGTGATTTTACATTTACAGGGAAAACTGTTTTGCTGGGGTTTAAACTTCAACTAGCTGTGTGCATTTGAGCAGCTCCTTAGCCTGAAGATCAGCCAGTCACAGCCAAATAATCTTGCTCCTGAACTGGCTGAGACCAGCAAATTAACCCAGCCAAGCCATTTCCCCTGCCCCTGCCGGCTCCGCAACCTCAAGCTGCTACAAGGGTAGCTCCTTGCGCCCTAGTTTACGGGTCACTGAGGAATCACAGGGAGCCCACACTGGCTCCAACCGCACCCAGACATTGCCACTTAAGATTTGGCAAAGGCTTCTCCAAGACTCTTGCCTTTAGCCTGGCTTGGCGCCCCAGGATTGCAGTGCAGTCACCCCATATCTCTCTTTGCTAACATTCATGTCACTCATCCCTGAGTCTGACCTCCTCATCAGACTCTGAATTTCACTACTGCGTTCTTGTCTCTTGGCCCATAGCAGGTGCATAATAAATATGTTCAATTGATGAACGCGTCTCTCTGAGTGAGCAGAGTAAGGGACTCCAGAAGGCAAGTGGGGTCAAGGCTGAGGTCCCTGCTCAGCCAAGATGGGGCAGAGTGTGACATCTTCCTGCATGAGTTCCAAGAAGTGGCTTAGCTGAGAAGCTCTAGGGAAGGCAGAAGTGCAGAGGCAGGCCTGGCGCTCATCCAAACCTGGATGCTGTCTTGGAGGCGCTGGGAAAAGCGAGTCCTGGCCCAAATGCCGACCTAGGAGACTGCCTCTCCCTGCCCCGTACCTTGTTTTCATCACTCACCGAGGGAGCCCAGAGCAGAGATGAAGCATGGGCAGGGCATCTGAACACCTGGGCTTCAGTCCAGACTATTCTGTCTCCAGATTAACCCCCGACCTGGGGCAAGGCACTTAATCCCTGTGGGCCACCAGTTTTCTCACTTGTGACATGAGAGGACTGGCTCAGCTAACCTACAGGGTGGATCGGGGCTCTAAAACCCTGTGAGTCCATAATAAAGAACCAGGTAACCCCGATCGCATCCCCACGCTCAAGGTTTGGGCGATCTGGAAATGGAGAGATGAGTTAGAGAGACAGAGGACTCGGCACGTGTCAGGACAAAGTGGGGGAGGAGCTTAAAGCTTATAATAGGTGGTCAATAAATATCTGTTGAATGAATGAATGAATGAATGAATGAATGGTGTGAATCAGGTGGGAAGGTGAATGGGGATGCACAGGCAGTTTTCAAGCAAACTGGGTTCAGAAAGGCAACCTGTCTCTTAGGTCTTGGCTTAACAGTGGTGCTGACACTTTTTGCCATAAGCGTTTTATTCCTCATTCTCCTATCCCCTTGCCCTCAGCATCCTCCCTAAAAGGTGGGACTAAATTGAGCAGACCACCCTCCCCAAAGACCCTAGCCTCCCCTCTACCCCTGAAGCCCTTTGGTCCCCCAGCAAAGGCTCCCTCTGAGCTGCCTACGAGGGCGTGGCCAGGGGGCAAGGGCAGAAGATTCCTTCCACAACCTTCTTGAGAATCTCAAATGCCAAGCCCCTCTCCGGAGCTCCTTCTGTCACCTCCCTGAGGGAGAGAAGTATGGCCTGAGGGGGGATTAGCTGGGGCTTGGGGTGGTGAGTGGCCACCTCCTGGACAACGTGAGAGCACCAGAACCTCAGAGTGTCTGAGGGAACCCGAGCAGGGCCCTACGGCCTTGTCCCTACTTCGAGGTCTTCTGGAAGTAGTCTGTGGTCCTCGCTAGGGGCAGGCCAGCGAGTCTAGGCTTAGCTGACAATGCCAGCTCCAAGCGTAGGGCTCACTAGCTACCAGCCTCTCTGCCCTGGCCCTGCCCGCTCCGGTTTTTGGTTTGATGTCAACCCTTCTGCACAGGAAGCAGAGAAGGAGGGGAGAAGAGGTAGGGGGTGGCCCAGAGCCCCTTTAAGGCATATAATTTGTGCTTTACAAAGATATCACTGATTCTGCAGATGAAAAACAAATCAACACACCTAACGACCAAAAAAAAAAAAAACAAGACAAATCACAATGAGTCCAGAAGGGCAGTGAGCTCAGGAGGGAGGGAGAGGGGTGGGGAAGGCAGGAGCAGGTGTTGGTGGGGTCCTCACGGCAGGCTGGCAATGTCTCTCTCTGGAGGGGGCCCAACTGGCCTGGGGCTGCTCTCGTTGGCTTTTCCTTCAAACATCATGACTCTGGTTTGGAGATGGAGAAAGAGAGAGGAAAAAAACAGGATTAGGACTCCTTCCCTCATCCAAGGAAGCTCATCAGCCCTCATGCCTGTGGGGTCCTCAGCAGAATGCCCATCGTCCATTCCCCAGTGGGATCTTCTCGGAAACCGGGGACGGCAGCTACGTCTCATCTTACAGAGGAGCAAACTGAGGCGCAAAGTGGCAACGTGGCTCCTCAGAGCCACACAAGCAGTCTGAGCAGGACGAGACTGCAGATCTGACTTCGAGGCCATGCTGCCTGGAGGAGGCGGTGCTAGGCTGGGCCATGACTCTGCTCAAAACCCCCTCGGATGCTCAAAACCTCCCACTGCTCTGAGATAAAGTCCGGGGAGTAGCGGATAGGGGTTCCTGGTGTAGCCACTGGAGGGACACAGCCTGGATTTGAGTCCTAGCCCCACTACTACCCAGCTGGTGACTCCAGGGAGACACTTAACCCCACTGATGCTCAGTGTCTCCATCTGGAGGGGAGGGTGCCAGAAGTGCTTACGTCCTGGAGCTGCCCCAAACATCAGTACCCTACTCCATCTGTAGTTACTCTCTGAGTAGGCTCTTTCTTCCAGTCCCCTTAAATCCCATCCAAAGAGTGACCTTCCCCAAACTGGAGCTTATCTCTGAGCTCCAGATCCACACATCCTGCTCCCTCCTCAGCCTCTCCCCTGGGATGTCTGAAGGGCACTTCTGCTTTAAAACATCAAAAACGGAATTCTTAATTCCCACCTTCCCCACCTGCTCTTTCCCCAGGCAAACATCACAGTCAATCAGTAACTCAGAGCCCAGACTTTAGACTCATCGGACGCCTTGCTTTCCTCTACACCCGGCGTCTGGACGTTTAAACAATGCTTCCAGCTTTACCTCCAACAATCACCCCCAGTTCTAGGAGCTCCTGCCCACCCCACTGCACGGGCCTCCCTGCCGCAGCCAGAGGGGGCCTTTTAAAAGTCAGTCTCTAGCTTAGAGTACTCCAATGGCGCCCCTCCACATTAGTACAAAATGTTAGGTCCAACTGTGGCCTACGTGGCCCCTACACAGTCCCCTGGCCCCAGGCCATCTCTGCAGACTCATTCTTCATTCACTGTCCTTCCTGATGGCTAGACACACTGGCTCTGGGCTCTTCCTTGAGCATACAAGCATGATTCTACCTCAGGGCCTTTGCACGTGCTGTGTCCTCTGCCTGGAATGCTTTTCCCCAGATCGTCACACAGTTTGACTCTTCCCATCTCCCTCAGTCAGGGCTCTGAGCAAATGTCGCCTTCTCAGCGAGACTCTCGCTGCCCACCAACCCATCCCTCTCTGTTCCTCTTGCCCACTTTATTTTTCTTTGTACTACACGATTGCGATTTGGCGTTTTGGTTTGTTTTCGTTTGTCTGTCTCCTGCCATTAGCATGTAAGGTCCACGAGGCCAGCAACGCGTGTCCCTGGCACCTCGAATAATTCCTGGCATATAGGCGGTGCCCAGTAAATAGATGCCAAATTAACAAATGATAAATCTAAGGAGTCAATACACAGACAAGTGCCTGACATATAGTAAGTGTCCACTAACTCTGCGGTGTTGTCTAATAGCATCATCACTCTGATCGCTACCACCTGGCCTCTGCAGCGTGCACTGAGCTTGACGGTCTCCTCACCGCACCTCCTCCCCCACTCTGCCCACACTAAAAGCTCTGACCCGTCTAAACTGTGGACTCACGAGCTGGTTGCTCAGCTTCCTGGGGCCTCGACTTTCCCTCTGTAGAATGAGACAGGTATATCTGACATTTGCACATTTGAAAAAAAAAAAGTTAATCTTATTTCAAAGAAGCCAAGTGAGGTCCTTTTCAGCTCAAATACCATGAGACTCTGCAGCAGCTCAGCGGGGAAGAACAGACGTTTGGAGTGTGGTGTTTGGCCACCGTGTACACGGTGCCATTAGCCAGGTACTGCGCTAGACTCTCCATGCGTGTTATGTCATTAAACCTCAGGACAACGCTTCACGAAAGATATTTATTATATCTCTATCTTACAGATAAATAACAAAACTCAAACCCTACCTTCCTTTAGAGTCAGTTTTTAACTACATTCTACTCACAACCACCTCGTGGAGTGTAGTCACTTTACAAATGAAGAAATCGAGATTCGAAAAATTTCACCCGCAGATTGATCATCATTATCATCATCGCCATCATCAACACTATCACAGCTGCCACTTACTGAGCCCTGATTGCACCAGACTCTCTGCTACAGGCTAATTCCACCTGCCAGGTACGTATTCATGTGACCATTTGACAGATAAGGAAATCAGGTTCAGAGAAGATCCCGCCTAGCAGGTCACACGATGAGTTACCTCCTGGCTGGGGACTGGCTAAGGTGCCCGAGCCAGGGGTCTCTCCATACACAATGACTTCACCATCAGAGGCCCAAGGAGACGGGGGGGAGGTACTCACAGCTTGAGAACAGCCGACCGTTTCCCCAGCATCATGTTCACAAAGTCTCTGTAGGAGATGGTGTCGCTGACCCCACCTGTCACCTCTGAGATCATCTTCTTCATCTCCAGGTGGGTCTTGGGGACCCCAAGCTTCTCCATCATCCTCTTTAAAGACATCAGGTCTGCCGGAGGAAAAGCAGATCCATTCAGTGGCGACAGGCGCAGTGGGGGCGCACGGGGAAGCTGGCAAAGCTCCCTGAAGTCCGACAGAACAGCCCCTCCCTGGAGACTACAGTCCACGGCCTTTCTCCTCTAGGGAGAATGAGCCCACCACACACCCTCCCTGCTCTCTTTGGGGACAGTGGAGACGAGCGGTTAGGGACACGGGCTTCTAGAGTCAAACAGATTTGGGATGGAATCAGCTCTGCTATTTCTGGCTATGAGACTTGGGGCAAATTACTTCACCTCTCTGAATCCCTGCTCCCAGCAGTGGTAAAAATGGGTTGATGGAGGGACGACGCACAAGAAGCGCCTGGCACAGAGCAGGTGTACAGTAATGGAGCCGCTCTTCTTACTGTCAACATCCCTGCGGCATCCTGCAGTTATGGGGGGCTATGGACCCACTCCCCAGCGAGGTGGGGCCAGGTAGTCGGCCTGATCCCAGGCACCGAAGGTCACTCTCCGCATCTGCCACTCCCACCCCGCAGTCCTAGGGCTCCACTGTGGCCAGAAGGGGGAGGGCGACAAAAATATCCTGCGGTGCAGGAAAACCAACAAAGGAATAAAATTCAAGAAAAACAAGGGAGGCACCAAAAAGTCACTACACCCCGAGGAGTCGCTCGCTGCCTCTGACCGCCTGGCTCCCAACATCTGAGGCAATTTCCTTGAGATTGTTCTGTGAACAATAGGACAGCAAAGGATGCTGGGAATGGGGGCGCAGCAAGGGGCTGATTTTAGGGGCCGGGGAGTGGTGCGCCAGCTCGCCCGAGAGGCAGGGCAGGCAGGACTGGTGCCAGAGCCCTAGGTGCCAGGATGTCCAGGGCATTTCAAAGAAAGCTGGGCAGCGTTCTGCAGGAAGAAGTGGAAGGTCTCCCACGAGCTGCTGGCCAGACTCTAAGTTGGCAGGACCTTTCTAGAAGGCCATTGGCAAAATGCTTCAAAAGCTTTTGACCCAGAATGTCTAATTCCTGAGATTTACTCTAAAGAAATAATCAGTGATGCGGACAAAGATTCACGTACAAAGATGTTCTTCATGGGCTTATCAATGACTAAGGTATTTGCCGAATAAATTATAGTCTATCCCCATGATGAAGTATTATTCAGCCATTAATCATATTTCAAAACAAAAGTGAATCATATTCAAAGGACTCGCAATACTGTTTTTTTTCCATAAAGGAGGTTCTACAATGGTATAAAATAACAGCTGTGATTAGAACAGCAAGTGGAAGGGTATAAACTTAAATGCTTATAGCAGTTATTTTTGGGAGGTGGGGTCGCGGGCGAGGTATTTTTGTCTTTGGGCTTTGCTGTGCTTTCCAAAACGTTTTACGATGAAAATGTATTAACTTGATAACACCCCGATTTTTTTTCTAAAGAAAAAAAAAGAATAAAAATATTCAAACAGGAGAAGAACAAGAGAAGACAGAGGAGGAGTTGAAATGCCGGAGGGAGAAGCATTGGAATTCAGAGTGAAGCAGAGCCCGGAGACCCGCCTGGAAGCCAAAGGCCAGGATCTGGGCCCTGGGCCTGCCACGTGCCCCGAGCAGGTCGTGTCATCGTCCTGAGCCTCGGTTTCCTCATCCGTAAAGTGGGGATAATTAAATCAGCCTTGGCAATATCATCCCATTGCTTGGCAATATCATCCCAAGACCATCCCATTATGGTCTTGAACATAAGTGCTACGGGACAGGTGTTTGTCATCCCCAGTGTCTGGATGGCAGGACACAATAAGGGTCTGTTGGAGGAGAGAACTAGTGTACCTGAGGCACTTTGTCAACTGCAGGATAGTGTACGGATAGGAGGACAGGTCCCCAGGCAAGGGCATCGACAGCCAGAGCATCTCCGGCCCTGGGCAGGGGTGACATCCTCTATTCTGGGTCCCCTGGGGTGAGAGGCTGAGGCGTGGGCAGGGAGGCGAGTGCGGAGGGAAATGGCAGGGGGCAGTTTGGGGGCAGTGTTTTCCAGGGTAACGGCAGATGAGCTCCAGGCAAGCTCTCCTGGCCCGGCCCACCCAGGAGGCTTCAGCGTGTGTTCGTCACACTCATGACATTTCATCCCCACAGGGAGGTCTGTGGGGCCCTCAGGACCCTCACACCCTCTACCCACCAAACGCCCTCTTCCCCCAACACACTCAAGGCCTCACTCACCGATCTCGCCTTCATTGTTCAAGTCAAACTCCATGTACTTCTCTGCAAATCACAGAGCAAAAACTGGCATCAGCTTGTAAGCAGGGCCACTCCTGCAAGGTCCCAGTGGCTCCCCGGAGGGGAACCGGCCAGGTTCTCGGGGAGCCCGCGCCTAACTCCTCACCCCAGGTGGGGGTCTTGATTCCAGATCCGTGATCTCAGCTGTCATCTCTAAAGAGCTACCTCGTCCTGCCTGCACCCCTCCCACAGGGGGCCACTGTGTCCCTGTGCCAAGGAGAGCAGTCATTTCCTCCCGGGTTCCCCCAGTGCTACAGAGCGACTACAAGAGATTCCAGCCCTGGAGATAGGGTTCAGTGGGTTTGGGAAAGGGGAGATGGGAGTAGGAACTGGTGTGTTTTCAGAGTGTCTCAGGTGCTTCTGACAGGCAGCCAGGTGTGGGAACCACCAATTTAAGGTGTGGGTCTGAACCTCTTGGTCATGCGCAGCACTGAAAAGCTGATGCTCTTTCGGGAGGAATGCCTGTGGGCCTGCCCTTGACCACAAAGTGGCACGTACACTGTCCAGGGTTACACGGACCCTCCCCAGAAACCTCATCTACATTCTGAGTTAACCTCCCCGATCAACGAGTCCGGGGAACCTCCAAAGGCAAGAAAGGATGACTGGGAACATCTTGGCATCTTCTGACACGGGCAGTATGTGCGAGCATGTCCTGTGGCCTTAGGCAAGTCGCCCCTGCCACAGAGGATCAGGGCCCTTATGGTCTCTTCTGCACAGAGCAGCCAGCATGAGAAAGCCAAGGTCCTCCCAGTGGCCTTCGAGGCCCCTGTGACCTTCAGGAGCATCTGCCCTCCAGCCTGTCAGGCTGCCTCTCCCTCCGCCCCGTCTGCTCCACTCCCGCTGGCCTGTCCCCGACCTCTCCTGCCGCCCCTCTGCCTGGAATGCCCCTCCTAGGTAGTCACAGCGCCCTTTAGTCTTCTAATAGGGCACCCTCCCAACAAGCACCTACTCTTCCCAAGACCACTGTCCCTCCTCCCAGAGCCACCTCTAAAGAGTGACCCCATTGGTATCCAGAGAGAAGGGAGGAACTGCTCCTCTTTTGTGAGGCTCTCGTAAGGGCAGGTAGCACAGGTTGGAGGGGGTGACAGGGAAGAGATCGGGGTGTCTTTGTTCTGGTTCTTTACTTTTTTTCAATGTAAAAAGCACCACTGCATAATGGTTAAGAGCAGAGGCTTTAGAGTGAGACCAATATGGGTTCAAGACCCACCTCTATCTTAAGTGGGCTGTGCGACCCCAGGCAAATGACCCCACGTCTCTGAGCCTAAATTTCTTCCTCTGGAAATTAAAGATCACAGCATCTCCTTCCTGGCCAGATCGGGACGATTTGGGAAGCTCACGACTCAGCATTCGACGTGCTTCCCACGAGGTCAGTGTTTGACAAACGCTTAGCCATCCACATCCTGCCCAAGGACGACTAAGTCGTAAGCGGTCTGAGGAGCACCTGGCAGGTTCTCTGCCCCGGAGCAGGAAAAATGTCCACATCGCTAGGACTTTGAGGCGGGGAGGTGGCCTCGAGGATCTTGGCCCTGGTCCTCCAGGGCGCCCAGGGCTCCTGCCTGGAGGCAGCGCCCCGGCAGGAAAGGTGGGTCTGGCCCTCTGCGCGAATGCGGTTCCTCTCCTTTCGAGCCGCTGGCTGGGAACCAAGCGCCGAGGCCTGAACAGAGGGACCTTTATGCCGCCCCCTCCGTGCGGGCTCCTGGGCCCTGTTTTCTTTTCATCTCGTGCTGCCGGATTCAATGGGCAGAAACTCTGCCCCCTGTCCCACTGTGGCGACACAAACGTCCATTCTCCACAGGGGCTCCGAGACGCTCCACCGCAGAGGGGAGAGGCCGGGGCTGCGACAAAGAGCCGATTGTGCGCTGGGGCCCCGGGAGCGAGCAGGGCCTGGCCAGTGGTGACAGGAGCCAACCTGAGCCCTGTGGGGCGGCTGGGGCAGAGAGGGGCAGCGGCAGGCTGGGGCCTGCAGGCAAGGGGCGAGGGGTGAGGGGGCCCGGGGTGGCAGGGAGGAAGGTGGAGAGGCCTGCCAGGCACCCTGTCTCACAGCCCAGCAGGAAGGGAGGCATTCTAGATGAAACAGGTGTGCAGCCTGGCCCTGTGCAGGTAAAGAGTCCTGTGTGAGAGATGGGGGGTTGGAGGGGGGCAACCCCAGCTTACCTTTGAAGGCCGCAAGCTTTTCTGGCAGGTTCTCTTCATCACTGTATTTCTGGTCACAGAGAAACTCCTACAGAGCCAAGAGGACAGCGCTGAGCACAGGGTCAGCAGGCAGAATTCAGCAGCACATAAGCCCACTGCGCCGTGCCTCCTGTCCCGCCAGCTGGCTGGACTTGGCGGGGCAGGGCAGGAGGCTCCAATGTTTGTCCTGGCCTCCCGTCAACCCTCAGGGCAGATCTGCAGAGGCCGCCCTGTGGGTACGACGTACGCTGGGCAGCTCGGGGTAGGGCCAGAGAGTCTGCTCTAGAAGACGAGACACTCTCAGTCAGCCTCTGAATTACCCGGGCCTCCCCCAGGGTACCCCAAGTCTGGGGCTCATGAGGCCAAGAGCCCCAAAGACAAGCTGCCTGGCTCCAGCATTACCTTCTTAGGTGTGTGACGCCAGCATATTAATTCCTCTCTGTACCTCTATTGCTTTATCTCTGAATGAGCATAATTTTCACAGCTACGTCCCAGAGTTTATGTGACGATCCAAGGAGAGTGTACGTGTGACTCTTGGCACACAGCGAGCGCTCAACAAACAGCTGTCATTTTACTAGTCTCTTCTCTGGCCAGAAAATGACTGTACATTACTTGGGAAGTCACGTACCCCTCTCCCGTGTATCCTCACCTGTAAAACAGGGACCACCTTCCCGTCCGATGCTCTGAGACTCCAATGAGTTCTTTCATAACCAGATGAAGGGAGAGGGTCAAGGATGCTAATAGAAGCCTCCAGAATGAAGCACTTACCCACAGGATCTCTTTGGATCCCCCAACAAGCCCAAGAGATAGCTATACTATTACTCCCATTTTACAGAAGAGGAAACTGAGCTTCCCACAGCAGAGTGAGCTCCATCTCACTTGGAGTCTGCCTCCTGACCCCAACCCTTACATATGGCCAGAGAGCAGGCATTCATCCGCGCTGAGACAAAAAGCTACCAGTTCGTAAGCACCTACACTGCGGGCACAGGGCCGGGAATCTGACCTCCCTTGTTAACTTTCAAGCAGCCCTAGAACCTGCAGGCAGACGGGGGAGCAGAGGGTGTGTTCCCATCATGGTGCCAGACTCCCCAAATCCCCTCTCTTCTCTGGACCTCACTCTCCACGTGACTGAGCCAACTGGACGCAGCATCGCTCCTGCATTCGCTCATTCATTCAACGGTTTTCGAGGGGCCACGGTGCACACTGCTCTGTGCTGAGGCAGCGAGGGAGCAGGTGAGCAAGATCAAGGTCTTTCTCCTAAAATTATGGGAAGTCCGTGTTCGAAGTGATGTTAAATGTTATCTAGGTCAGTCGCTCAATCTGTTTCTAAATTCTTGCTATTTCCCACTAACCGATGACCACGTCTGTACTTACACACCTCCCAGGATGGGGAACTCACTACCTTTCCGGTCTACAATGTAAATCCCCAAGAGGCTGCAAGTAGAATAGAATGACGAGAACCTAAACGACGGTCAAGCACTCTGTGTTTGGATGTCAGTCCCCTCCTTACTAGCTGTGACAAGAGCACATGGGCAGCCATCTCCTCAGGCACCTCCCCCTCAACGGGGGTACCCCGCTGCGAGCACTGAGCACCAGGCTCTCCACCAGTGCTCGGTAAGCGACAGGTGTGACTGAGCGTGAGGCAGGAAATAATCCCTTCCAGGGTTGAAATGCCTCCGGGTTAACTCAGCGCCCTTTGACAGAGAAGGAGGAACCCATGAGCCAACGTGGCTGCCCTCGCTGGGCTGAGGGGGGGCTCTGATTGCCCCCTTGTTTTGGCAGGAACTGTGCTATCCCATCAAATCCTCACTATGATTCTGATTTTATAAGTGAGAACAGGAGGATCAGGGAGGTGAAATAATACTTCTAAAGGCCCAAGCGGCTGAGGAAGTGCAGGGTTGGTTTGGACCCTGGGTCTATCAGACTCTGGGGTCTGTACCTCGGGCAGCCTGGTGGAGGGCAGCACCAGGGCCCACGGGGTCCAGAGGGCTTGGCCACAGCCTGACTCGGGGCCTCGTCACCGTGCACCACGTGCAGCTCCACCTCGACTTAGCTGGAGCTGGAAGCTTCTGCTGCCGGGGAGGCTGCCCACCTCCCCGCTCGCTCTGTCCCTTCCTCTTGGCTCCCTCCCACGGTTCTTTTCCACGGCTGTCCCCAGCCCATCCAGCCTACGTCCGACTCACGACACCGCCCCTATGTACCCTCCTTCTGCTGCTTTAGGGACCAAGACGCCTTCGTGGGGCGGCTCAGCCAAGGCCCAAATCCTGCATCAGCCTGGAGTCTGTGCGTAACACGCACCTGCCACGTCTAGGGATCCGGGCAGACTGGATTCAAGGAATGGCACACGGGCCTTGGTCTTGGAGACGAATCACACACAGACGAACACAGAACAGCCAGGCAGCGATCGGAGCAAAGACACGAGCACAGCGTGGACTGCGGCGTGGTGCGTGATGACGCCCACTCAGGACCCACCCGCAGGGCCTTCTCACTGATGGAGCCAGTTTCCTCCTGAGCACTCAGCACCATCTAGCAGGCTACTTTATTTGTGACCCCCAGACACAAATAGATTGGGCACCGCGGCTACCCCAGCCTCCTTTCCATGCCTCCCCCATGCCAGGCCTGCTGCCACCGGGGACTTTGCTCTAGCTGGGTCCCCCGCCTGGAGGGCTCACCCCCCCATATCTGCTCGGCTCTCTCCCTCACCTCCTCTAAGCCTCTGCTCAACTGTCACCTTCTCAATACGGCCAGCCCCGCCCGTCCTGCCCACCGCAGCCCCTGCCTCTGCTTCCGATCCACTTTACCTTCCGTGGCCGAATCACCTAACACAATTTACAGTGTAGTTACTTATTAAGAGCATTGCCTATCACCTGTCTCTCCCTGAGAGAATATAGGTTCCACATAGTAGGTGCTCGATAAATATTCGCAGGCTGAGTGACTGAATTGAGACTCAGAGAGGATAAATAACGTGCTCAAAGCGGCATGGCTAGCAAGTGGCCGAACTGGAGTTGAAGTTCACAGTGGAGGCTGCTTGGGTTTCCTCCCTGCACGGAGCTGAGGAGCGACCCCAGGGAATGGGTGTTGGAAGGGTGCTGGGAGGAGGCAGGCCCTTGGCCACTAGCTCTAGGAGCACATGTTTACTGTCTCGGCACCCGGCAGTGTCCGGCATCTAGTAGGTGCTCAATAAACATCTGCAGCACGAATGGAGAGGCCTGACATTCGGCCAGAACGCCTTTCTCCACTCTGACCCCTGAAATGGTAAGGCCACTTTGCAAAAGTGTGCGCCTGTGTGTGACAAAGACTGGGGGTGGGGGCGGGGAGGACTCAGAGATTGGAATTACACTTTTCCTTAGAGCTAAACATGACAAATTCTTGAGCCGTAGTGACCAGGGCTGGGGGAAGCAGCTGACCCAGTCGTGTGTGGGTAGGCAGCCCTTGCTGGCCCTGGGCTTAGGGCAGCTGTGTGGACCATGCCTTTGGCCAGGCCAGGGGAGGAAGGCGAGTGGGCGGCAGGAACAGGAGTTTCATTGGCTGGGCTGCCAGCTCCCACCCCACCTACGAGCTTGGGATTCTTGGTTTCTGCTCATGCACAACCCACAGCTTCCTCCCTCCGGGCGTCTGCCCCCCACATCCTTGCCCAGCCTCAGGGCCCGGCCATGCCTAGTGGGCAAGTACCCTCTCTGTCCAGAATCCACGACTCCTGAGTCTGGGTCCGCAGGCGGAGGAGACAGAGATGGAGAGGCCAGCCCAGATGTTTGGAAGAAAAGCAGAAACAGAAACACAAAGAGGACGAGTTGGCTTCCTGTGTCTGACCCGCTTAGTAGCTGTGCGAAAATTATTTAATTCATCTGTTCCTCGGTTTCCTTGTCTGTAGGAAAGATACAAACATCTCATAGTCTTGTCCCGGTAACTACAGTATGTAAGTGAGAATATGCGAAGTGCTTAACGCAGCGCCTGACACCGTGTAAATGCTAAAAATGGTAGCTGTCTGTTATTATAACCTTCTAACATCTACATCCGTACAATCCACTTAGAACCCCCACGGCTCATCATCCAGACCATCACCAACGATTAGACCGGAAGCAAACCCTCTGCCCCAACTTACAACTTCTCATTCCCTTCCCTGGGTATCCCCATTTGACAGATGAGACAACTGAGACCCAGAGAGGTTGATCGACTTGCCCAAGATCGCAAAGTTCTAACAGTTCAAGGTCTATTTCCCTTCACCGTCCCGGCTCCCTCCCTGCCCTGAACGGGAGGAAGGTGTCCTGGCCACACGTTTCAGAACCAGGAGTTACCTTCCCCCTTGGGCAGCTGCAGAAGGAGGTTACTCCAGAAATCAGGGAACCACTCTCTAGCCCTCTTGGTGGGGGTAGGCTGTGTCTGGATGGTTTACTCTCCCCCCCACCTCCTCTCCCCCTCCAGCCCACTGTCCCAAACGACAAAGTTTTTACAGCTGCAGAAATTGCTGTCCGGGCCTCCAGGAATGAGAGGCTCTGAGAGTGACCACTGACACGCAGAGGGACAAGTCCAGAGGCCTTGGTGGACTAGTCAGTCCCTAGGCGAAGAGCCAGGACATGCAAGCGGGCAGGAGCCTGGGGTTGAAAACCGCAAGCCACGAGCTGAACAGTCACTTGAGCCAGAGTGTCCACGGGCAAGGCCCGTGATGACGGCAGAGCAGTGGAAAACATCCATCCCGTCACAGAACTCGGAAGGGACTCCTCAGAGTGCCCGGCTTGTCCCCTTGGTTCCATAGCTGGGGAAACCGAGGCCTCAGAGGGAAAGGTCTACCCTCAAGCCACAGCGGTCAGAAGCCTCACGTAAACTCCCTGAGTGCTGAGTGGGCTGTGCCGAGGGCTGGGGGACGGGGGCTGCATCAGGTTGCCCGCACTTACTAACTCTGGGGCCCTGGGCAACCTGCTTTACCACTTTGGGCCTTGGTTTCCTCATCTGTGAAATGGGATCGTAACGATAGAATCTCCTCATCGGGTTGGTGTAAGCATTGAATGAGCTAACTGCACAGAAACTTACTGTAAGCGTTAGCCATTATCATTACGCATCAGATCAGCCACACTCGAGCCACGCAGAGAGACCACCCACGACTCTCTGTCCCACACGTGCCACAAAGTCTTCCTGGTGAGCCTTGACCCTCTGGCCACCCCTCTCAAGGGCAAGCTCTGCTTTGTCCTTGGACACCATCCACGTGGGAGAGAGCTCCCATCTCGGCCCCGAGGGACAGCGTCCACAGCCACACCTGTGTACACTGCTGCTCCTCATGGTGCTGTACAACCTCTGAGGCACAGCAGAATTTCCTTCCACCCCGGGGGAGCCCCAAACCAGCGCTCGTGCCCAGGAGGGGCTGTTTCTACAACGAGCAGAGGTTGGCAGCCTCTGCTGTATCTGGCCTCGAGATCCCTGTCACCCGCCCAATTCCCTCTGCCCCCGCCCCACCCCACACTTAACTCTCTTTCTGGGCTGGTACCTCTAGCACCTGCTCCCGGATGCTTGCTGCTGGTTCTCCAGGCTTGTCTCTATGTATTAGCTGCAGTAGAATCTTGGGGCGGGCAGCTATCACCATCTTGGAGGCCATCCAAGGGGCCGGTGGCTGAAACCCTGGGTGAAAACCCCAAGGACGGGAGGCATCATACCAACCGTGAGGCCTCTGACGCAGCCCACAGGTTCTTAAAGGGCCAGGGCAGGCCACAAATGCCTGGCGTGTAGCAGGACCTTGTAATATGCACCCACAAGGACAGCAGGCTCACATTCCCCGTGGCAGCTCTGGGGCCTCATCCGGATGCTGTGTCCTCGCCAATAGATGGGGCAGCTGAAGAAAAACACCCCATCAACTACACAAATGAAGTGGACCCTGCAGAAATTCCATCTCCAGCTTCCTGTGACATGGCCACACTGAGGTCGTGACTGGCTGGCCCTGTGGGGACACTGAATCCTCAAAGGCTCACGTGGCTGCCTCTCACTATCTCCTTTATAATATATTAAGGAAGAGCAAGAGAGACGGGTGCCCAGCGATGCCAGCTGGGCTCACTCACCTGGGCAGGGACAGGGTGGCACTGCCAGTACACAGGAAAAGAGACACACCTGCGTAGTGCCTGGGTCAGGTCTCAGAGGTCCCCCATTGTTGGGAGAGGGACCGGGGACATATGTGCCCCCTGGGCAGAGATACACAGCCTGCTGTGCCCAGCTCTTCCCAGTATAAATGGCACGTGGCTTCTGAAATAACCGAGGCACTTTCGTGCCACAGGGAAGGCTGAGTGTCCTTCATTCGACCCAGGAGGCCTGGGAGGGTGGGACAATAGCCAAAGATCCTTATCCGCATAAGCAAGAGAGGCCTGTGTCACAGCTAGGCCATGTCTACCTGGTGGACAGGGCCAGCCAGGCCATGGGCGGTGTCCGGAGTCAGACTCCTGGCTCTGCTACTTCCTGGCTGGGTGACCTTGGGCAGGTGACTTCACCTGGCTGACCCTCTGTTTCCTCATTTCTACAATGGGAGGCCGGCTAATCCTCGTCCCACAGAGATGTTTATACATTCTTGCTGAGCATCTAATCGAACGTTCCCTTGACGGGAGTCAGAGAAATGATGCATATCGAGGGCCAGGCACGCCTCCCATTATTTTGTTAGACACCCTGGCCTCCAGCTGGCTCAAACTATAGTTTTCACCATCTTTCTGGCTCCCCATGCTCGGTCCCAAGGGTAAGGGCTCTGAGGGGCCCCCCCAGGGGACCCCCACCAGCCCCCCC
>NW_006441061.1:6063353-6066828 GCF_000325575.1 Pteropus alecto | reverse complement strand
GGCCCGGCACGCCTCCCATTATTTTGTTAGACACCCTGGCCTCCAGCTGGCTCAAACTATAGTTTTCACCATCTTTCTGGCTCCCCATGCTCGGTCCCAAGGGTAAGGGCACTCTGAGGGGCCCCCAGGGGACCCCCATCCAGCCCCACCACTTCTCTCTGTCCCCACGGGAAGCTGCAGAGACTTCGTCCCGTTGCCAAATAAGACTGGGCTTGTCTGGCCCGAGGTCACCTGCCACGCCATCAGGGCGCAGGGAATGTCAGCTATGTGGGGGGAGTAGGAGATGCGCACCCGTCTTGCCTGCTCCAGTAGTGCAGAGCACACACGCACACACACACACACACACACACTCGGAGGTGGGGGCGGGCACCCACAGCGGAGACCAAATCAAGCTCAGAGAGTGAGCGAATAGGCTGGGGTTGAGTGCGGCTGTTTAAACCCAGACGACTGACTCCACCTCTCTGAGTCCCATTTTTCATAAAATGGGACTAGACACCCTCAGGGTGAGAGTGAGCACTCAGCGAGATAACGCCTAAAGCACGCCTGGCACACTGCCTGGCACATGCCAAGTGCTCAAGAAATGACAGCAAAAGCTAGAGACCAAAAGTGTGCATTTCTATACAGCTGCACCCGGACTTCCAGGCCCGCCCCGTCTCCTACTGTCACTCCTGAATCCCTTATAATAACAACGGCTAAGACCGAGCCACCCTGCGCAGACTTCCGGAAGCTGTAACCACCCCCCCTCCACCGCCCTGGGGTGGGGAAGAAGGCCCAAAGGGAACTAGGGAGTTGGCCCTAGAATCCCCAAAGCTGCCAGCCAGGCTGGGCTCGGCCACAGAGGTGCCCAAGCACATGCAGGGAGCATGGAGCCCCATCCTGCATGGCTTCCGGCTTCCACAGGGCCACTGGGCAGCTGCTCAGTCCAGCCACCCCCCAGAAGCCCTGCTCCAGTGGGGCAGTAAAGCTGCACCCCAAAGGAAGGCCAATCTAGGCTGCCAACATGGTTCTCCCTAGAATCCGCCCACTCCAGGGAACCTCCACTGTGACTGTAGCCGTGGGTGGAACCGACTCCGACCCTCAAAGAGAGCGACCCCCTCAGAGTCTTCAAAGACCTTGTCTGCTCGTCACCACTGACTGTCGTAGGGACTCGGAGCAGAACAGGGGCTGCTGCTCCTACTTCAGGCAGGAGAAGACTAAGGCTCTGCCAGATGAAGGGGTCTGGCCCGGGCTGAGAAGCTGGCAGAGGCCACGGCAAATCTCAGACCTTGGGTTTCCACGAACTGTACCTTTCAAGCCCAAACCAACCATTGAAAACAATCACGACAGGAGTCAGCTCCCTACGTGCTTTACGTAGGTTATCTCCCTGAAAAGTCATAACAACCCACTACCATTATCTCAAGCGGCTGGCCCAAGGTCATAGAGCCAGCAACACTATCCCCTCTTCCTCCGCCCAGTGACTGTAAACCATGGTGGGGCCACCTTGACCTGCTGCGGTGGGAAGTAGCTCGTTTCCAGTTGGACCTGGGAGCCTCCTTCCTCCAGGGGAGCCGAGAGCCTGGGCCCCAGCAGCCTGGCTCATATGCTGGGTCTCAGAACAGGACCCAGGCAGGTAGAGGACACTAGACGGCAAGCTCTGCCTCTGGCTGCTGTTGGCTTCGGCCAGCCGCTCGCCCTCTGGGTACTGGGGTCCTAAGGTGGTTAGACGTTTGCTTGCTCACCTTCTCCGGTCCCAGTGCTGTCCAGTTCAGCCCCTGAGAGTTCAATCCACCTCCCAAAACAACCCTGTGGCCTCTCCCCAGTCCGCCCCCCGCCAAGGGCAAGGTTGGCACGCAAAGTCCCACACACTCAGCTAGCTCCTCTGGTTTGTCCAACTACAGTGACGTCTCCCCATCCCCAGCTGTCTCTGGCTCACGGTCCTGCTGGCTGTGGGCAGGTCCAGCCAGCTTGGAACCCGCCCAGCCGAGTGGCCCAGGGGGCTGTTTGAGGTCAGGGTTCCAGGCTCCTGTCCAGAGGGCAAGCACAGCGAACTGGGAGAGAGCCCAGCAGCCTGGACCTCTGAGGTCCCAGCCAGACACCCTGGCTCCCTTTCAGCTGTGCTCAAGATGGCACCAAGAGACAGTGTGAGGATGGCAGTGAGGGACCCTGGCGTCCCTAAGGACCTCCAAGAAATACCTACAGCCAGTGGAATGAAATCAGATAGGCTGCCTACTTCTAGACAATCCAAGAAAATCAGCGAGGGAGTTAAGACTACCAGCCTCTCCGGTGTAAATACCCAGTACCTGGCCCCACCCCCAGCCTCCACCAGCACCCCGCTGACCCCTCCAGCTTCCCACTCTGGGACCCTGAGCTGGGCTTGGACCCTGGGCGTCCAGTGGCCCTAGGGAGCCAGCAGAGGGAACACCCAGCCTTGCGTGAGTGGGCATGCCTCTACAACCAGTTCATTAGGAACCTGGGAGATGTCCCCCTCAGGAAATAATTCTAGTACCGTCCATGAGGGTCTTGCCTCGTGCATGCATGCTGGACACTACATGTCTCCCTTCACTGAGCCCTCAGGGTCTGTGATGAGAGCTCCTTGGCGATGGAGACCAGACCTGAGCCCACATCATGCAGAATCCCAAAGCCCCTGGCTACGCTGCCTTTGAGCTCTGGCCAAACCAGGCAGGCCCTGACCCTTTTCCTTATCTTCCAGAAGCTCCATGGTCATTACGCAAACATTTATGGAGCTTCCATCATGGGCCTGGCGACGGCTGGAAGGGTTTCTTTTATAGAAATCCACCAGGACCAGCGAAGAAGAATCAAGGCTCTAAGGGAGCCTTTCCCAAAAGTTGGAGGGACGGGTGGGTGGCGAGGGTGGGGTGGGGCAGGCAGGAGACCACCATTTTGTAAGGTGGAGAGTGCACCCGCCCGAGAGTCTAGGGCCCAGGGTGTTAACAGCCGCCTGACCCGGCTCTGCTCTGGCTGGGCCACGTCAGGGCAGCCACCACGCCTCCCTGGGCCTCCCTTCCGTCCCCAAGCTGTAAAACCGGGACTGCTCAGAGACATCGGGGTCCCTTCCAGCACCAAATCCCTGTGGCTGGTCCCAGGCGGGCTTCTGGGGAGCCCTGGGCCCGCTGGCATCGGAGCTCCTGGCCCGGCCCTAGTCCGCCAGCCTAAGAGTAACAACTTGCAACCCGAGATGCCGGGAGCAGAACTGCGTGGAGCGGGTGGAGGCAGACCTACCTGGAGCCCCGGGCACAAGGGCAGGGGCGGAGGGCGGACACTGCGGGGAGCCCGGGGGAAGAACAGGAAGGGGGTTGATTTTGCAGCAGGCACAGCCTCGCAGACGGGGGTGGAACCCGCGGGGCATTGGGGGTTTTGGGGGCGCGCGGCTCCGGCGACTCGCGAGCTGCCCCAGCGGCGCGGCTGGACAAGCGAAGGCGGCGGCGTGCGCTTACCCTGTTGATCTCCGCCAGCCTCCTCTCCTGCCGGGCTTTGA
>NW_006441061.1:6054308-6062895 GCF_000325575.1 Pteropus alecto | reverse complement strand
GACGCAGAGCCCGCCGCCGGCCCCTCTGCTGGAGGACGCGGAAAATGCACGGCGTGGGGGCCGCCTGTGGGCACCCCGCGTCCGCTCCTCCCGGGACCTCGACAAGTCCCTTTCCCGCTCCCAGCCGCCGTTTCCCCGTAAATAAAACCTGGACGATCTTACTACGCACTCTTGGCGCGGTTGCAAAGAGCGAATGCATGTGGCAGCGAGCGGCAGGAGTAAGCGCATCACCAACCCGGGCCATTGGGTTGCACTTTTAGAAGGGGTGGGGGGGGGGGCACGTTCCCAGGCTTCTTTTTTAATTCTTGAAGGAAAAACATAGAAACTGCGTGAGAAAATGCGTGATGACAAAGTTTCACTGGACATCGGGGACACTTTCAGGGGTACGTTCCCAGGCTTCTTTTTTAATTCTTGAAGGAAAAATATAGAAACGTTTAGTTTTTGTTGAGAAAATGCGTAATGACAAAGTTTCACTGGACATCGGGGACACTTTGAAGGAGAAAGAGTTAGTGTTTTGTTAATGAAACCTGTTTCTTGAGCACTCACTTTGCACCAGGCACTGTTCCAGGTCAGCACCAGGATACATTTGCTAAGTCATTTAATTCTCAAAACCCTGAAATGGGACTCGGCACTCCCACTTTACACAAGAGCAGTCAGGGACTGGAAGCCCGGAGGTCAAGTCCACCGGGATGATACAGCGAGCTTCTAACTCCGGAGAGGGGCACTCAGGACACAGGAACACAGGACTTGTAATGGGGTGATTGGGAAGTCTCTGTCTAAATCAGGACGTTTCTGAGAGTAAAAGGTGGCACCCCTAATCATTATGTTGGGGTCATGGGCACAGACAGGGACTGCCCTGGGCAAATGGCACACTTGGTCACTAGAAATGCTCCTCCTTCCCCGCAGAGCTTGTCCCTGGGGATTGGATCCAGGAATACTCCTTCCTCGTTCACCCGTGGGGTTTGCATTTGGCCGAGCTGTGTGACCTTGAGCAAGGCACTTGACCTGTCTGAGCCTCAGTCTCCTGATCCATAGAATGGTTGAAACGAGCACCTCTAACCAAGCAGGGGCTGGTGTAACTTATTATTTGCAGGGGATTTAAGCGGGTAGTAAAAGCTTGGAGGGAAGAAGGGCTTAAGAGTTATAACCCTTGGTTGATGGGAGCCCTTCCACCCGGAGGCCAGAGACCAGAGCCAACTTAGAGCCCTCATAGAGAGCTGACTTAGAGTACAGCACTCATAACACACGACCCGGCTCGGCCTCAGATGGCCTATTGCCCCGGCCAGTAGGCTGGTTGGCCCTCCTCCCCTCAGCCATTCTGCAAGGCAGGGGCCACCCCACCTCCCACCGCTCAGCTGCTGGGCTACATTGCTAGCCAGATGTTCAACAGCTGCCACATTCCACCCATTGCAGCCCCACCTCTGGGGCCGGAGTGGCTCTCCTCACAGGCATGAGTCACGAGACGTCAGCCCCGAGGTACGTCACTGAGGAATGGAGAGGAGGCCTGTTCTCTACCCGCAGGGGACACTAGGACTGGGCTTGAGCAGAAAAAGCCATCATTGCCAAGAGCAGCCATCAGAACAGCTGTGTGCCTGTGTCAGCAGAGGAGCCGGTGTGGGGCAAGGGGGTCCTGGGGGCATCGGATCCTGTCCCGGAGGTCTTCAAAGCACCCCCAGCTCCTCGGCACCACCTAACACCAGACACCAGTCATCAAACGCACTGTAGAGCAACGGCCTCCTGTTCCAGCTTCTCTCCGAGATCTACCAAGTCACTCTCCGTGTCCACTCCCCACCCCCCAATCCCTCTATGCCCCGGTTTTCCGGTTCTCTGTGGAAGGGCACACCTCTTCTCTGAACACTCGCCCCCAGCAGGTTTTGGGGAGCACAGCCCAGCTCTTATTACATGGTCTGAGATGCAGAGACCCTCATTCTGAATAGGAGTGGGGAGGACCTGGCCTGAGCTGGGTCAGCCTTTCCTGGGAAAGTAGAATCAGGACAGTTTCCAGCTTGTTTCTGCCAAGGATTTGACCCGATGACGTGCACACTTGGGGGCCATGGTGTTGGGAGCAGTGGGGGCATCCTCTTCCATCAAGGGCAGGAAAAGCAGAGAGCGAGCGGCTCTGCAGAGAGAAAAGACTGGAGCAAACAAGGCGAGAGCAGGGCCGGGGAAGGGAGAGGCGGCTCCTGGCCCCAGGCTGTCCTCAGGCTTGGCAGCCCCTCCCACGCCCTCTGGACTCAAACTCTTCTGCTTAAAACGGCTCAGGATCGGTTCAAGCCTTGTGTCTAAGAGCCCTGACTGGATGCTCCGCAATCCTGCCTATGCGACCTGCATTCCTGGGGTGACCCGTGCTGGCCAAGCCCCCACCGTTCTGCTCGAAATGTTCCCCTCTGTCTCCCCACCCTCTGGGGCCTGACCCAAAACTCTCTTCCTCATTCTCAATTCTGTCCCTCCCTGAACCTGTCCTGCTAACCACTAGGTTCTAAGTTCATTTCCTGCCTCAGTGTCTTCAGACTGAACCAGAGGTCAGCTGAGGGCCTCTCTGGACCCCACCCTTCAAACTGCCCAGTCCCTAGACTTTGCCTGATAAGCCCCCTGGAGCAGGTGCCTGTGGTCGCAGGAGCCCAGCAAAATCCCTCCCGCAGGAAGGTCCTGGCCGAGCCAGTGGGCTCAGCTTTTGTCACCTTCCTGCTACTGCGTGTGGGCTAAGATGGATCATCACATGTTCTTCCACCCACTCCCTGGGCACTGAGTGTCACACAGTCGGGGTGTGCCATGTGTGTAGCCATAACCAGGGCCTCCGCTGCCAACCAGCATGGGAGAACAGAAGGTACACCGCCCGGCTAGTAAAGAGGCCCTTTATTTCCACATTAAACAGAATCGGTCTCTGCTGCTGCTTGTCCCCCCTCTGGGGGCAGGAAGAGCTGTGGGAGGGCCTGGGCCCCTTGAGGCACCCATCCGCCCAGTGCCAAGGCCCTGCTGTCTGTGGGAAGAGGGCCCGGGAAGAGGGAGGAGTGCCAGGAGGAAATGCCAGGGAATCCTAGGCAGAGGCCAGCAGGGGGGCCTGGCCACTGGGGGATTCTCCAGCAGGACACACCGGAAAGGCAGCCAGGCTTCCACACCCAGCAGAGGCCTCCCTCATAGCAGGGTGGGGCACAGAGCCACAGGGCTCATTCAGGAAGTGTCAATCAGTCCAAGGCCATCTGGGGTCATGGGGTCACAAAGGGGAGCTCCCTGCCACTCCAGCTCTTTGGACGGGCCACAGGCTAAAAAGGTCCTGAGAACGAAGTCTTCCATGAAGCCAGTGATCTCTCCGCAGGGCTGGGTCGTGGTGCTGGTTGAAACCACCCTGAATCTCTGGGGATGCGCCCGCAGCCTCCCAGGTACCGACCTGCCCGGGACTCTGCTTTCAGGAGAGAGGGAGCGTGTTGTGCCACAGGGTGTTTAACATAACCCCCCAGCACCCAGAGGGTGTGCAGCACACATCCAGTGCTGGACGAGCATTTGTGGATTGACTAATGCATGTATGTGCACAGATGGACCTGAGCACATGCGTGCACCACACACACAAGCATGAGTACAGGTGCATGTATATAAGTGTCAGTGACACTGTGGTGTGCGTGTTGACGCATGCCCGGGGCGGCAGTGTACACGGTGGCTGCCTGGGTGACCCACGAATGACGCACATTCGATCCTGCTGGGTGGAGGGGTACAGGCACGGCCTTGGAAGGGTGTGTGAGTGTCCGCTCAGGGGAGGGATGCAGCGCAGGCTCTGGGCGCACCCATGGGCGTATGCCCTGAGCTGGGGGCTCAGCGGGGTCCAGTGGCCCTCACTGCCAGCTGGCACAGCTCTTGGGCAGACTCTGCAGAATGGCCTCCAAGTTCTGCTTGTCGGCGCGGATCTCGGCAAGGTCACTCTCAAAGGTCTGGATCTGCAGCTCCTGCTGCTCAGACTCCTGCTCCAGCAGCCTCAGTTTCCCCTGCAGGGCCCCGGGCGGGCCCAGCCGGAGCCTCAGGCGCTCCAGTGTCCTCTGGGTCTCATTCAGAGCCTGGGCTGGGGCTCGATGGGTGTCCAGGGACCCTGCAGAGGGACAGAGAGCCTCAGCGTGGGCCAGCTCCCTGCGGGCCCCAGGATCCTGTTCGGCCCCACCCCACAGGCCTTCCACAGCACAAACCGTCCAGGATCCCAACTGCCCACAATCCACCAGGAAACCAAGGGACCGAGAGGGAAGTGCGGTGAGGTGGATGAGGGCCTGGTCGGGGCATCCCGCCGAGTTCACAGGCAGGTCCTGGAACTTCCCCCGGGGTGGCACTGGGCAACTGTTAATTTCTGTTGTTGCTATTACTACTATTTGTTAAAAAGAGTCAGGCTTGGTTGAGTCCTGAGCCCATTTCCTCATCTATAAAGCAGTGGTGTGTGCAAGGTCCCCATGCCTGCTGGCTCCAAAATGCTGCGTTGGTTCACCAAGAGCACACCTGTACAGAGACCACCTGTGATGGATGTGGGAGGATGAGCGGCTGGAAACAGGGTCCCTGGCTCTAGACTGATGGCCGAGGAGACAGCTGGGGCAGAAAGGACGGCAGGCCTGGCAAGTGGGCAGCGGGGGTCTGGCCCTGGCCTTGCACAGATTGATTCTATTTCTTGGGGTTAAGGACTTTGGGGAGGCTCCTCAAGTGCAAAACAAGGGGGTGGGGCCAGCTGCTCACATTTGAACTGTGTAGTGGTGATGGTGGCATGGAATCCACAGGCTGCCTCCCCCGCCTGCTACTTGTCAGTAAGGGTGACATTCAACAGAAAGACAGGGCTCAGCCAGGTGAGCATGGCGGGCAAGAGGAAGTTAAGTCCTAAATAGTCTCCAATCCCACAGGATCCTACCTGAATTTCCTGGGCAAAGAAGGCTGGGCTGGACGACAGGAAGCAGAGCCAGGGGCGGGGAAGAGGCACAGGGCGGGGAGGGGTGAGCTCTGTTGCCTGGGCAGGTCCTGCTCCCAGCAAAGACCTGGAGAGGCCCCACTGTCCACAGTAAAGTCCTAACAGCCTCACCTTTGAGGAGATTCAGAATTGGCTTATAGCCTCCAGTCTCTCTGCCTGTCTGGGGCAGGGGCAGCGTCCAGGTGTGTGCTGTTCACTCCTGCCTCCCCGGGTCAAGCACCATGACAGCATGAATGGGTAAATGACAATGACAGCAACAGCCGGAGCAGAGTGTCTGTTCCCTGCCGGGCGCTCTGCCCAGTGCTCCAACTCCTTGGCATCGGGTGTGGAGTAGTGGCTGTGAGTGACACTCGTGCGAACCACGGTCTCCCCGCCGACTGGCTGTGGGACCCCGGCCATGTCATTTAAACTCTCTGTGCCTCAGTTTCAAGAGAATAAGTGTCCTTGCCTCAGGTGAGACTGGGAATTCTGTAAGACCACGTGTGTGAGCAGCATAGCGTGGGCCTGGCCTCCAGTCAAAACACAGGCCTGGGATCCTCTCCCTTCTTATCGATAATGGTAATTGAAAATGCACGCTGTTACATGATGCACCGCGAAGACGTCACATTAAGTGAAATCAGCCAGCCACAAATACTGTAAGATTCCTCTTGTGTGAGGTGCCCAGAGAAGTCAAACTCAGAAGCAGCAGAGCGGTGGGGGCCAGGGGGTGGGGGGAGGGCGATGGGGAGTTAGTGTTGAATGGAGACAGAGTGTCAATTTGGGAAGAAGAAAAAGTTCTGGAGACGGATGGTGGGCATGGTCCCACAGCAGCGTAAATATACTTAACCCACTGAACTATACATTTAAAAATGGTAAGATGGCAAATTTTATGTTATGTATATTTCGCCACAATTGAAAAAAATGCATGCTGTTCATTCCAGCCCAGCTGCTCTGATACTGTCCCCCTGCAGCCCCTCCCCGACCCCGAGGCCTCCATGTCTTGGTGGGTGCCGTCCGCTTCATCGGAAATGTCGCCTTGCTATAAGGCTCATCTCAAATTCTACCTCCTCCCTAGGCGCTGCTACTTCCTGTCACACAGCGCGGCAAGCACTTTCCAAGTTAACGCACTGTTACCCCCATTTCACAGATGGGGGAACTGAGGCTCAGAGAAATAGAGCGCTTCTCCCCGAGTCTCACAGCCAAGGAAAGGAGAAGGCCAGCCTCAGACCCTGGTCTGTCTGATTCCAAGCCAGCACCTGCTCCTTGGTGCCACACGTGCTCTGTGACATTCTCTCTCCTTCTCTGAAACCCTCGGAGAGGGCTGCCCCACTCCCCTGGTGAGTTTTCCGTGTACCCTCCCCCACAGACTAGCGTCCCCTCGAGGCACAGACTGAACTCTGAACTCGCTTCTGGGTACTCTGCCTCCTGTGGGGCCTGGGGCAATTACAAATGACCAGGAGGCTGGGGACGGGGGAAGCCATGGTGATGAAGGGGAGCAGGAAATCTTCCCCAGGACCGGGCCCCAGAGGAAGAACCTGGAGAAAGGGGACTCTGGGGGATCAGGGCCCAGCCTCGGGGTCTCCTCACCCAGCCTGGCGAGCAGCTCTGACAAGGCCTTGACATCCTTCTCCAGGGAGGCACGCGATTCCTGGATCTGCCGCTCCATCTCGCTCAGCCTGGCACCCACCTTTGGGGGGTCGAGGCGGGGTGGGAGGAGGTAGGAGGAGGAAGAAGGGAGGAAGGAGGAGGAGGGAGGAGGAGGGAGGAAGAGCTGGATGGAGCAGTTCCCCACTGGCCCCAGTCCAGGAGGAAATGGTGAAGGCCCTGGCACACGCACCTGCTCAGCTTCCTCCAGCTCCCGCCTGCGAGCTCCTGAGGCTAGCACCTGCCTGGAGGCCTGTCTGAGAGTCGCCTGTGTCTGGCTGGAGAGCCGGCTGGCGTGACGGTGCTCCCGCTTCCCCTCCCTCAGCAGGGCCTTGGCGAGCTGTGGGCGGGCGGCAGAGCAGGGGAGAGAGGGTGAACAGAGGATGTCCTCTCGAGATAAAGCGTTCTGTGGCAATCACGCCAACAGATGCGACAGAGCCAGCGAGAGCTGGGGAGACACACACCTGTTAGAATTTGGCCCCAATAAGACAAAACAAAACAAAACAAAACAAAACCAGCCTAGAGGTTTAGGGAGTAAGGCCAAACAGACCTAAGTGTGACTCCTGGTTATGTGATTTAAGTTACTGAATCAGCTGGGCCCCTAGGACAGCAATGACATCTATTTCTTGAAGCATCGACAGGGTCACCCACGTGAAGCTCCAGGGCTCAGAGCCCGGGACCCGCCACACACCAGTAGGTGTGGAGTAGTCACTTTGCATCCAGGGGGGTGGGTCTGCAGGGCCAGCTCTCACATGACAGTTCTCCCACAGGCCCAGAAGGCAGGAACGTCCCTGTCGTCCCATCTGTGTCTCTGACCTTGGCACCGTCCTTGGCCAACAGCTCGGCTTCCTTGGCCTTCTTCACGGCGCTGGAGGAGACGGATGCCGCATTTCCCAGCATCCTCTCCGCCTGCTTGGTCTTCTTTTTCGAGTCCTCGAGGAGCCTGCCCCGGACGGTGCCTGCCTTCCTCCTCAGCGCAGCCCGGTCCTTGGGCCGAGGAAACTGCAGCTTCATTCCTGCGAACCCAGCCCAGGCTGTGTGAGGAGGGCCTGGCTCATGGCTCGAGAGCCTGCCAGATACCTGGCCAGCCCCAGACCCTCAGACAACATGAGTGCCGGTTCGAGATGCATGAGCTCTGTTTGTAACCTGCTCAGGCTTATCCGAGGGGGACAAGTGAGACATACTGCCCACTGAATTTAAAGATTCATATCATATTAGGATGCTCATTAAAGTCACAAAACTATACAGTAGTCAATGCCTGGACCAGTGGTAGGGATGGGAAACCACTGCACACTACATAGCAAAATTCGTTTAGCTCTTTGTTTTTATGTGCTACCTGTTTCTAGAGAAGCTTTGAGGCACTTTATAGTGATAGATAAATCAACAGCTGGACCATTAAAATGAAAAACCAAGAGCCACTTACAACTGGGGGATGAGAAAGGGAAGAGAAGTGTCAGAAAATTAGGGTAGTAACATCACAGGTACTAAATGCCCTATTTACCTCTGAGCTTCCTAGCAGCCAAGACAGAAAGGGAAATACAATTCACATAGGTTGTATATCTAATAAGAAGTAGTTTCCTTCTGGAAAGAAGACCTTTTCCTTTCAGATAAAATTGTAATGGAAATTTATCTTAAAGAATACTGATTATAGCAGAGTCAAGTTTTAAAAAGAATCGAGCCTCCTAATGTTTACGGGCACAACACGACATAATTGCTCTATGAACATAAGCCAGAAATGAGGTCTACTTTGCTTCTTGCGCACAAACTTGGCATTTCTTAAAGTGCACGCTGTGGCGTCCTGATTCCATAGGGTGTCGATAATTGTCAGGGAGAAGTGTCAGTTAAGTTGAAATAAAGTGAACAAGGGTTCTTCACTGCAGGATTTCTCTGGGCCTCAGAGGGTGCTATGAGCACACAGCATTCCCTAAACTTATCTGCACACAAACTCTCTCCTGGCAGAGCAGGCTGCAGGCTAGGGCGCCCCCTGGGGAAGGCTGCTCCCCATTTCGTTCAGCGGATTTTCCTTTCATCGGG
>NW_006441061.1:6030754-6054255 GCF_000325575.1 Pteropus alecto | reverse complement strand
AATGGGGAGAGAACCTGGGGTGAGCGGTTTGAGGGCAGCAGTGTGAGTGAGGTGGACTCCCGTCCAGCACAGGTAAGAACTTTCTCATTCTCAGAACCGTCTAACGACGAGGTGATACCCTGCGAGGTGGTGGGCACCCCATCACTGGACTAAGCAGGCTGAGGGGGGATGGGTCCCCTGCCTGGTGAGGGGGTCGCGGCACATGGTTTTAAGACCCCCTTATAATTCTAATGTTCTAAAACCCTGCTATTCCATCATAGAGCATTGAATTTACATTTTCCTAAACGCAGGTTGGAGATAAGCACATACAGCCACACCCTTCCTGCTGGAAGCCCCTGACAGGCGCCCAGGACTTCAGAATGTAGAGGAACCTAGAGAATAGGGGGAATTGCCTAGCTCACCCCAAGGGTCTGGACCCACGTCTCTTACGGGCCATGGGTGGGGCCAGGGCGGGAGACTACAGAACCAAGGTGACGGCAGAAGCCTGACTTCTGGTCTCAGACCCCGAAGTCATCAGGAGCTCAGGGTGAGCTCCTGCCTTATCCAGCTCATTGGAACAGAGCCAGAAATAAAGGGCAAGGGGGCTTCTCTCTGGAGCAAAAAGGACACCACAGGAGCCCATGGTGCGGGGGACACCGAGGATCGTAACACCGGCTGGCTTCATTCAACTTGGCTCTGAACCAGGGAGAGATATCAATTCCTTTCCTCAGTCTACTCGCCTGCAAAATAGGAGCACTTAGTTTCATTTTCCTAAGGCTTGAAAGAGACCTGGACCAGCACAGACCCGCACCCCCTTCGAAAGGGAAACTGCCTCGCCCCGTAGCCCCTGCTGCACGCTGGACCACAGCAGCCATATTTGTAGCATGTAGCGGGACCACCGGCAGAGTGGACTAGGCCAAGAGTAGGCAGCCGATGGCATCAGATTGTTTTCTATGTGGCCTTCGCATAGGGGCTCTGCATATGGTCTGATGGGGGATGGTCATGTGAGCAAGTACCAGTGAGTGGTGTGGGACACGGGGAGAGACAAGCAGCCCCAGGAGATGTCCTGATGGACAGTGTTGTCTGTTCGCTTGTGCCCACGTGACTGGACTTCCGTCCCCTGCAGCTAAGCCTGCCCTGGTCGAGGCGAGTCCAGTTGGCTGTCATGGGCAGGTCTGTGCATTGATGAGTCCAGGCCTCAGCAGGGCACACATACATACCTTCCAGGTCAGCCAGCAGAGTCCTGGCTCCCGTGACAGTCACTGAGGCAGCCTGGACTGACGAGGAAGCCTGGGACAGGGCGGCTGTGGCCTCCTGCTGCAGCTGGAGAGAGAAGAGAGAGGCTGGGCAGGTGGCCTGCAGGTGTGCCACCCAGAATCAGGTCAGGTGGTCACCGACCTCACATGTACTAGGTCCCAAAACGTCACCCAAACTCTGACAACTAACTACGCTGCTTACCAGGATTACACACATGTTAATCGCTGACTATCTCTCCCAAGAAGCCACCTGTCCTGGAAAAGCTTGAAGGAAAACTGGAACATGATAACTAAAGGCAAGATGGGCGACTGAGAATTTTTCAGAATGCTTCTGTGTCTCAAATAGTGAAGCTATTTATTATACAACTTTTGCCATAAAAAATCAGTTTCGTCCTCACCGCCACTCGACAAGACTGTATGGGTGTTTTGGATGAACAGATACACACAATGTGGTTCATCCACACAGTAGAAGGGATGAATATTGATACATGAGACAATGTGGATGAACCTCAAGACCGTAGCAAGTTAAAGAAGCCAGATGCAAAAGGCCACATGCTGTAGGATTCCATTTATGTAAAATACCTAGAGCAGGTAAACCCATAGACGGAGAAAGCAGGTGGATGATTGCCGGGATCGGGGGAAGGAAGAACGAGGGATTGCTCAATGGGCATGGGGTTCCCTTCTGGGGTGATGAGTGTTTGGAATGAAACAGAGGTGGAGGCTGCACCACATTGCGAATGTGCTGAATGCCACGGCATTTCGCAAAGGTTCGTTTTGTGTTATGTGAATTTCGGCTCGATAAAAAAAAAAAAGAATTAAAATTATAATAAATAATGAATCAAATGGGTTTGAAAGCCACCCAATGCCCCGAGAGCTCGCGTGTCTCAGTCTGACTCTGGACACTTAGCAGATTGGGAGGCAAAGGTGGGATACCCTGCGGTGGCATTGGCACCACGCGCTGGGCTGTGGCCCCGACTGCCATGGTGCTCAGAGGCCCGGGGAGGCCCCTCTCAACTTGGCATCCCTGCTCTGGACAAGGGTGATGAACTGGATCAGCGGGTACCAACCCGGGGGCCAAGGTTTGAACTGTGACACAGCACAGCTCCCCAGTATGCGCCAGGCACGGGGCCCCGCTCTTTGGATGCAAAGCTCACCCACTTCTCACAAACAACCTTACCCTTCGTTCCCTGTCTTTACAGGGAAAGTAAGGATGGCTATGGGACAGGCTGTCACTGCAGTAGGTGGCAGGATCTGAATAGGTCGGTGGATTAGTTCGCCGTATTCTATCACGCCGATTTCTACATTGCGACACCTGTGCCGTGGCTAGGTAAACCGTTACACACGGGGAATCTGTGTGACGGGTACGTCCGAATTCCTTGTATTCCCTTTGCGACCTTTCTGTCAGCCTAAAATTATTTCCAGATGAAAAGTTCAAAAGCGGTTTCAGAGGTCTTTATACTTTGCCAGGTTGGCCGCCACAGGACTGGGCTAAATCCACCCCATAATTCTCCTGGCATTCCCTGGTCATCTAACACTGTCTCCCTTTCTGGGCGGCAAGTGCCAACCTGTGTGGCTCACCACTAAGAGCAGGGCAGGTGCTTGCTAAATACGGGGTGAATGAACTAGTGAAGGAAAGAATGAATGAATGAGCCCCGGTCAATTAGTGAGGGTGGTGGGCGTGGCTCTGGCTGCTGCGGGTGTGCCCGTCCGTCCGTCTGTCCAGCCTGCCTCCTTCCACACCTCTACCCTTCCTTCTTCTGCCCTGGCTGACTCTGAGGTTCACTGAAGTTTTGGGGGAGACACTAGAAGGATGGAAGCAACTACAGCTAGTCTTTGCTCCTCCCTCCTCTGAGACCCCAACCCCACACCACCCCTGGGGCAGCCCCAAACTCCTCCAGGTGCCTCTCTCGAAGGACAAGGACCTACCTGCGCGAGGGGCTCTGCCTTGTGCAGCACGGCCTGGGCGGTGGCCTGGAGGGCCCGGGCCACTTCGGTGACCCTGCGCTCTCTGGACGTGACTGTCTTCTCAAGGACCTGCACCTTCAGGTCCAGGCCCTGGGCCTGAGACTTCCGCAGCTGCAAGGAGATGCAGGGCTCAGGCAGGCGCGGCGGGAAGGTCCGCGGGGCAGGTCACAGGTGGGCAGAGGTGCCCGGGCACGGATGGCGGGGAGAGGGGCTTGTGAACGCAGGGACGCAGAGGCGCAAGGGTGCAAGAGGCCAGGCTGGGGGGCCTGGAGCTCCCGAGACTCCGATTCTAGCCCCACCAATCTGTAGAAGGGCAGCCTCGTGCGAGTCAGCCGGCCTCCCTGACGTGCATGTCCCTCCCGGGCCCGTAGTCCCCGGGCCGAAACCTTGGGGCGGTGTACTCTCCAATTCAGAATGCCTGGGCCTCAGAGAAGCATCACTGGGCAGGCACTGGGTGTTACCTGATACCCTGAGCTACAGTGTCTTGGAGACCGGCGCTCAGGGCCAAACGCGTCGTGACCTGCATATTACTCTTCACATGCCGGGGAGAAGCAAAGACCCCTGTGAGAAGCTTGGGGCCCGTCGGTCCCACTCCTGGTTTGCCCCAAACACATTTGCATAAACTTTTTTAAAGTTCAGTTCCCGAGTTTGGGATTCCAGGATGACTGATTGATCCAGGTGATGAGTGTAGGGTGGCAGGCACAGAGGGGAGGAGGCTGACACGCATTGAGGGTCACCCTGTACATTACTCACGAAGCCCCTCCTGGCCCCTGGGGACGCAGTCCTAGAGTAACCCAATGGGTGATCTCCATCTGGCAGATAAGTAACTAGGGTGCAGCAGGGGGGAGGGAAAGTCCCTGACCAAGGTCACGGCTGGAGCAGCAGAGCTGGGATTGATCCCATGTCCATCTGGGGCCACTGCTGTTGCCACCGGTGGGGAAGAGGTCCCACCTTGCTATTATTATTATTGTAATCGACAACGAGGGTCGGCTGAGCCCTGACTGCCGGGCAGGTGCTCTGCCAAGCCCTGGAGGTGCATTATCTCATTTTAATCGACAGTTATAGAGTTAAAAATAAGCCGTGGCTCCTGCCTCTGCCCGGGCTGCACTGGTTTTCCAGCTGCCACCTTCTCCCCTGCCCCCACCCTGTGCAGAGAGCCCAAGACAGCCATGCTGACCAGTGCTGGAGAGACAGCCAAGGAGGAGGTCAGGTGCAGAGCCGCATCTGTGCCAGCTTGCTGCACGGTGGCCAGCACCCTCTCGGCTTCGGGCAGCGCCTCTGCCACAGCTGTGCCCAGCGCCTTCTGGGCCACCTGGACCTCCTGGTACCTGAGAGGAGACAGAGGCAGGATGGTCCCCGGAGCAGGGTGCGGGGCCTGTCTTCCCCGCACTGTCCCATGCCTCTCCCCGAGCCCGATTTTTGAAGGCATCTCCCCACTTCCTGGCAGAGCCACCCTCTGCGGGGTCGGTACCCAGCAGCTGGCCTTGGAAACTGGCTGCCACTTTGCTGCTTTTGAATGAATGGAAAGGCAGTAGTTTCTTCAATCACTCAATTCAATCATGCTTTTCTGAAGGGTTCACACTCGGTTTGCACTTGAGAATCACATGTTTTGCAAATGGTTGGCTCCTCTGGATGAAGAGGAAAGTGCCTGGTATTAGGGAAGGGACAGCAGCCCGGGCTGGATCTCGGTTTGGCTGTGCCCTTGGGTGACCTTGGGCACGTCGCTGTCTAGGAAAACGAAGACTTCTGGGCTGCACGATGGCTCTGGGGCCCTTTAGCCCTGACGTGCTGTAATCGACCAACTAGAACAGCTTTCCTGTCCTGACCAGCTGCCCACATCACCCCATCCAGCTCCCCAGCCCTGGCTCCCTCCTTCATTCCATCTCAGAGAGCTGGTGCCACCCCCATCCCTGGGAATGGGTCATGTGACCTCACCCCAGCCAGGCCAATTGGCTCTGGGCTGGCCACCTGATCCAAGCTGGGCCAATCAGATTCTCTCATCTAGGAAGTCCACTTGGGGCTCAGTGAGACCTTGGTGGATCTCCATTGACACTTTGACCAAGATGGGTATAAAGGGGCCATTCACGGCAGAGAAACAGAGGCCAAGAAAGAAGCTGGTACCCAAGAGGAGCCGCCCCGGAGACCTGGGGTGGGGCTGGGGGTGCTGCCAGAGGCGAGAGGGCAACACGCTGCCCTGGGCCTCCTTGTTCAGGTCCTTGTCCCTTATTTCCAGAGGCTGAGCTGCACCCCTGGGCATGTGTGGGTTTCTGTAACTTACCTCCAAGCGGGCTCAAGACCCCAGACGTCCTGACCTGCCACACTGACCGTCAAGGGAAGGAAGCCAGTTCTGGAACCAGTAGCCTCTGGCAGGCCCCATTGGCTTCAGGAGGCCAACCCAAGCTCCTACCCACACCTGGGAGGTCTCACCTGTCCTCCAGCTCCCGCTGGGCCTCCAGGGCCGCTCTGCCCTCCACCAGACTCCAGAGAAGCGTGTAACTGGTGTTGGAGGCAAGCAGAGCCCTCCGAGCAGTGGCCTTGATCTTGGCGGCAGTGTCCTTGTGGCTGTATAAAAATACCCACCAACCATGGCCAGGAGCTCACCAGGAAGGGGCCCTGGGCCCCAACCCACAGCCCCATGGCCTGGGCCTCCTGCCATCTCTGCCTGACACACAGTGAGGCTGATGGGGAGGGACCCACAGCCCCATTCCTGTTATATAGTTTATGTCTATTGTCCTGGCAGAATGATGAATAGGGCCTCTTCTCACTCATAGAATCTCAATCTGGGCAATAAATTATACAGTCACTTTGATAAAAACAGCATAGAAGACTGTGGTCAAGACAGCCTGGGTTTGAATCCTGGTTCTATCACTTGCAAGCTGTGTGTCCTTAAGCAAGTCACTTAACCTCTCTGAGTCTGTTTTTTTCACCTATCAAATGGGACCAAAGTCCTTAGAGTACAGATCAAAGGCGGAAATTGCTGCAGATCCTGTGTTTTTAGGGTCTTAGGCTGCTTCTTAAAAGCAGTAGATGAATCAGCCCAAATGGCCATCAATGGACAACTGGATAAACAAGAGGTGGCAGAGCCACACAGTGGAATATTATTTGGTCGTAAATGCAGGGAATGAAGTACACGCGACATTATCGATGACCCCTGAAACCATCACACTAAGCGAAAGAAGCAGGTGCAAAAGACTGCGTATTGTGATTCCATGTATACGAAATGTCCACAATAAGTAAATCTATAGAGACAGGAAGTAGATTAGTGGTTGCCAGGGGCTGGGGGATGGGGGGCTGAGGAGAAACGGGGAGCGATGTCTCATGGGTGCAGGTTTGTTCTGAGGTGATGAAAATGTGGGGATGATGCATAACTCTGCAAATCCACTGAAAACAGCCGAATCACACACTTTAAATGGGTGGGTTGTATGGGATATGACTTTTATCTAAACGAAGCTGTTTTAAAAAGCCAGTGGATGCTCTCAGATGCCTTCGGCTGGCCGAGGTGCCTTTGTGCACCTCCTCCCCGCACCCCAGCATCTCTGAGGCTCTCATGCTGTCTTTACACACCTCTCCTTCCCACGGTGGTGACGTTCCCTCCCCGCCCACCCCCCGCCCGAAGCCAGGAAGCTCTTGTCCTCATTTGATTCCAACTCCTGGGGCAGGGACAGCTGTGGGGCTGATCCTGACCTTGGAATCCCCTTCATGATATGGTGGACAGGGCCTCCGCCACATTCCCAGGGCTCACCTCCTGGCAAGGGCACGGGCCTCTGTGGCCAGGTGGCTCCATTTGGTGGGCTGGCCGGGCACTTCCTGAGGAATCACCTTTAGAGAAAAGAGGAAAAGAGAAGAAAACTGAAGGTCCATCCCTGGAGGGGAAGGGGCCACGTCTCGCTAAGCTACTGGGCAGAACCAGACAGGGGCAGTTACTCGAGAAATGCTCAAAGCTAGTTGCAAATCAGCTCCAGGAAGCAGAGCCCTGGACCGTGGCAATAACAGTAATGACATGCCAGGCATCCACTGTCTGCTTGGAACATGCCTCATTCTTTGCAAACTTATCCCACTGAACCAGCGGAGGAGGCATTCTGTGTCCCCCATTTTGGCAGCTAGGCAAACTGAGCCCCCTAAAAGGGGAAAGCCATGCCCAAGGCCACCAGGTCGATGGCACTGAGCCTGGGCTCTGTGTGGGGAGGGGACTCTCTGGGGTACCAGCGATGCCAGAACTGTGGCTGCATGCAGAATCTCCTCTTCCGAGGACTCCAGCACTGCATCTAGGTCCGCCAGCTGGATGCAGGTCTTCTGGGCTCCAGCCTGGGCACAGCGAGCCTTCCTGTCCAGTGCCTGCAGCTGCTCCCGGGCAGCCTTCACGGCACCCTCAAGGCTTGTCACCTGCTCCAGTGAGGCTTCCCAGAACCCTGCAGAAAGCCCATGGTCCAGAGGGTCACAGAGCGATCGAGATTTCACACTAAAGCCCCAGCCCTCGGGGGAACCCACCTGTGCCCTCTGTCTTCCTGGGCACAGCTTAACTCTAGCACCAGTCAGTTCCAAAAGAAGAGCCCCCCCATTGTACAGGTGCAATGGCTGAGAAGACAAATCATAACCCAAGGTCCCACATGCAGGAAGTCAGCCACGGACAAGGGACTGGCCTTCCGGAGCCACAGTGAGCAATTCCTGCGTCTGGGACAGCAATAGGACTGCCTCCAGTCACCTCTGTCATCTGCAGCATGGCTCAAGATGGGCATTTCAACATGCAGCCTCTGACAGCTCCCTATTTTGATAATTAGTCTTGTTAACAGGTGCTCAGCTCATCTATACCTGGATGCTAAAGGTGCCTATGAACGTGAAACTACACAAAATAATCTGCTTTCAATGCTCCCGAAATTTCAGTGTCTCAGGGATGAATTCCACCTGGCTCTAGTAACATCTTTTTTTTAATTATTTATTTTCTATATAGTAGTGAGCAAAATGGCCAACAGTTAAGGATGCAGGAGCTTTACCTGTTCAGCACCTGGGACAGCGTCTCAATAATTAGTTGTTGAGCAAGGGCATCAATGAATGAACCCAGCCCTGTCCTCACTGGGTAGAGTCTGGCTCAGGGCTGAATTCCACCTGGCTCTAGTAACATCTTTTTTTTAATTATTTATTTTCTATATAGTAGTGAGCAAAATGGCCAACAGTTAAGGATGCAGGAGCTTTACCTGTTCAGCACCTGGGACAGCGTCTCAATAATTAGTTGTTGAGCAAGGGCATCAATGAATGAACCCAGCCCTGTCCTCACTGGGCTTAGAGTCTGGGTGGGGCAGGGGGCAGGGGGCAGGGGGACTGATGCTTGATAGTTGGACTAACATTAATAGTTTCAAAATATAACTGGGCAATGGGCATTGGAAGAGAGGTCCATGGGGTGACAGGACTGTGTTATGGGAGGAACCCACCTTGTCGGGGTGGTCAGACAGGCTCTCCCAGCAAGTGGGTTCTCCTGGAGCTGAGCTGGGAGCCTTCAAAGCATCTGAGACCAGACTGAAGGGCTCCAAAGGGGCGTCTGACCAGCCAGCCCTCCCCTCGCCTCCTAGCCTCCCACTGTGCTCTCCCGTGGTACCTTGCAGCAGCTGGTGGCCCTGGTAGATGTCTCCCCTCGGGGCTTCTCCCTGCAGGATGTCCATTGGTTCCCAGGGCCTGCCACAGTCAGACCCCTGCAGCCATCCCTCCATCAGCATCAGCCTGGCCTTCAGCTTGGCAGCCTGGAGGGGACAGGAAAGGAAGGGTGTGTGAGGTTAGTGGCCTGGACACCTCCTCCTGGCTTCTACCTGGCTGTCCTCCCTGAGGGTCCCCTTCCTCTGGGTTTCAAAGCTAAGGACACACCAGACCTCTGAAAACCAGCCCTGCCCACCCTGACCTCATGGCTGTCCCTTCCCTTTTCCCACCCGTGGCACCTGCAGGCATTCATCTGACCACACCTCTGTCCTACTGAGGGAGGGACGGATGGGAAGGGAAGCCCAGGAGAAGTTGTCTGTCCTGCTGTAATCCCAAAACTGGGCACAGAGCAGGTGCACCATGGGTACCTGCTGGCCGAGTGAGTATGCTATGCAACATCTCCTACCCCCGTTCTTTCAATGATCTGGACAATAACTGCATTTACAGAGCACTTGCTGGGAGTGATCGCCCGCCACACTCTAGTTCACGTTCACCTTGTAACCACCCTGAGGGGCAGGGGCTTAGGGTCCCGAGCCCTTTCCTCAATTCCAAAGTCCAAAATGCTCTGAAAAATAAGGCCTTCCATTTCTTAATTGATGACGAAATCAGATTCAAAAAACCCTGAACCCATTTGGAAGCAAAACTATTCTGAACGAGGTGGTTTGTGCTCTTTATTGACTCCTTTGGCATGAACAGTCATGTTTTCCTGCAGACACATCAATGGGTTTGATGATAGGCCTGGCCCAGGTGCTGCTGGGGGTGGCACCTAACACTTAGTTTATGTCATCTCGTCTTTCTACAAGACCATCATCCCAAAAGCTGGCCTCATCGTTTTCAGGTGAGGGGTTGCAGGCCCGAAGTAGGTTCTTTTTGGAATAGGAGACACTGAAGTGTACCGAGGCTGTCACCTGCTTTGGTGCATGACAATTAATAGAACTGAGGGGAGGGAAACCCTACACCACAGCTCTACCGCCCTGCTCAAAATTCCGCGTGTGCCCCAGAATGGGCATCACCCTCCTCCCCCGCCCCTCCCCACGAAGGGCCTTCTGTGGTCTCCTCCCCTTTGACCTTGAGAAAGAGCGAGGCCTCAGCATGGGTGGTTGGTAAGGAAACAGTTTGAGAGCTCCCGCCCACTGAGGGGTGGGGGAAGAACAGGCGTGAGGGCGGCTCTGGGTTAGGGTGGGCCGGGGGGCTGGGCATGCACAGGGAGAAGGCAGCTGGTGGTCCTGGAAGGCCAGGGAACTACGGACAGGTGGGTGGTTCCTGGTGCCCAGCACAGAGCTGGAGCTCACGGAGGCCACGGAATGAATGAGAGGTGCAGCGGGCCTGGATGGGGCCTGGATGGGGCGGGCTCACCTCCTCCTTCACCAGGGCGTAGCAAGATGGACACTCCTGGCATTGTGCACCGCCGGCCGTGAGGAAGAAGTTGTCCCGGCAGCGGTCACACTTGTAGCCCACGAAGCCAGGCCTGCACACGCACGTGCTGTTCTCATGGCACTGGGCCGAGGCGGCACCCAGCGGGGAGCACCTGCAGGCTGTGGAGGCCGATGGCGCTGGGTGCCCTGAGGGCCACCCCACACCAGAACCCCGGGGGCCCCTGCAGCCTCACACCTGTCTGCCCCAGACCCCTCAGCCCACCTTCCGGGGAGCTCAAATACATTCCCGGGGCCTCCCCAGGAGACTGATTCAGGGGTCGGAGGTGATGACTGAGAGCCTGACTGCCTTCAGCGTCCCCCGGGGGACTAAAGAACAGCTGTGCAGCCCAACAGCACGCATGAGGACACTGAGGCCCAGAGACGTGGCACGTGGCCCCAGCGCAGTGGCATCTGGGACTAGCTTCCTGCCCCCCACCCCATGCCGGCCTCTCCCCTCTCACTCCACGTCTGCAGGGCTCCGAGACCTGCCTGCATCTGACCTTTCTCTCCTCAGGCCCCACCCTCCAGTAGCCCCGGAGGGACTTGGCTTCCTTACCCCGGCAGCCCTTGACGGAGAAGCCGAAGAAACCCAGCTGGCATCTGTCGCAGGCCTGGCCCTCGACGCCTGGGCGGCAGGGGCACTGCCCAGTCCTGGGGTCGCACTGGTTCTCCTGGGAGCCCAGTGGGTGGCACTTACAGCTGTGATAAGGAACGGAACCGGGTCTGAGTAAGCTCCGCCCACTCCCAGCTGCCGTTGGCGAGGGGTCCTCAGATGGTGCCACCTTATCTGTGACAATGCCCCATCTCCATGTTGGCAGATGTCAAACAGCTTCCCCCAAGCCATGCCCTGGGAAGCAGTCTCAAAAAATGTCCCCTCCCCCCCAAAAAAGAAAAGGCTATGGGAAGTATACACCTTGGGGACTATAACCCTCTGTGAGAAAGTCACAACGCAATTAGCATATTAAAGGCTGGGAAGTCACCCAAGGAAGAAACCTGTTTGCTCTGCTGGTCATTTCCCTGGAGTCCACTGCTCCCCAAAGACGCTGTCTAAGGTGCTGCTGTGGCCAGAAGGGTCACTAAGTGACAGCATCACCGAGAAAGGGATCAGACACCAAATCGGCCCCTGTCCACCTGGACATCCCTTAGGGTTGCTCTTGGCCTGGATCCTGGGCTGGCAGTGCCGTGAGTCTGACCCCCAAGAGACTCTTTGTCCCCCTTCGGAGCAGGGCACAGTGTACCTGGCAGTGGGCCTGGGACCACGTTCTAAGCCAGGCCTCTCTCTGGAGGCTCCCTGGTGCTTTCTTCCATCCTGGTGGGACCCTAGGGGAGGGCGCCGTAGCCTCACCCCACCCACCTCTGGCAGCCCTTCCCGGGCTGGAGGTCGTAGAAGCCTGGGCTGCAGCGGCCACAGTCCCGTCCGGTCACATGAGGCAGGCAGGAGCACTGGCCGGTCGCTGGGTCACAGGGCTCACTGACCGAGCCCCCCGGATTGCAGCTGCAGGCTGGGGGTAGGAGCAGGAAAGGGGGCTGGGGAACCATGCAGATCATCTGTCCAAGCTTTGGGGGTCCAGGAGAGGCAGACAAAATGGGGAGCCCAAGGAGACGACTCATAGTCAGCCCAGACTCCCAAGCTGTTCCCGGGAAAAGGCTTGAAGGCCAGGCCCAAATCTTAGCCCGTTTGCTCTGTCCTTGGAGAGGCAGCCCAGATGGCCCTTCTGAGCCTGGCCCGAGCCCCTGCCAGCTTGAGTGAAGGCCAGAAACTCAGTTGGGGGTCACGGACAGACGGACCCCTCTCCCCACCATTTTGGGTCACTCTGCCCTGCTCTTCTCCTGGGCTCCATAAAACAAGAGGCCGGCAGAGTGCTGGCAGGAACTACGTGGGAAAAGGCTCGGGAACAAGTTTGGGGCCAACGCCAAGCTTCTCTGAGCAGCGCTTCTGGGAGCCGTTCACGGGCTGTGCACGCCCCAGCCTTCTGAGAGAGGCGCTGGGCTCCGTGCTAACCCAGGCGGTAGAGAGGGGCAGAAGAACATCTCAGCCAGGACGCACAGCCTGACCGGGAGTCCAGGGGCAGGGGGGACGTGACAAGTGCCACAGGCCGTCCAGGACAGTCTTATGTGCTAACTGTGGAGCGTGAGATAAGCGCTAAATTATTGACGCAGGAAAAAAAATCACAGGATCAGAGCAGGTCAGATCCCAAGGCTGAGAAGACCTCGGAGAACAGCAAAGCCTTGTGCTCCCTGGACAAGAAACAGAGAAGGCAAAGAAGCTGCCTCGGGCTGCACAGCCTCGCCGAGCAGCCGGCTGGGTCTGGTGGACAAGGGGCCCGCCGTGCCCACCCCGTGGGCTGGGAGGCGGGTACTCACGCATGCACTTGTCTGCGGGCCGAGGGGCCAGGGCACTGCCATAGAAGCCTTCCTGACATTGGTCACAGAGAGGACCTGTTGTGTTGTGCAGGCAACGCAGGCAACGGCCAGACAGGGGGTCGCAGTTGCCCACGGCGTTGGGGTCCACATTCCCGCTGCAGTGGCACCGCTGGCAGGGCTGGGGGTCCCCAGAGAGTCCCAGCGGGTCCCCGAAAAAGCCATCATCACAGATCTCACAGCGCCGCCCTAGGAAAGAGGGCCGTGTGTGGAGGCGCCGGCATGAGCAACGCTGGGCTGCTGGGTCCACGAGGAGGGCAGGCGGGCTCGCACCGACCCGGGCATCCCCCGTGTCTCCCTGTGGAACAGAGCGTGGGCTCTGGGGTCACGATGACCTGGAGCAGGGCCCAGCTTGGCCATCAGCTGGCTGTGTGGTCTTGGGCAAGCCACTGTGCTTCTCTGAACTCGGGCTCCTCACATGCAAAGTGGGGGAATAATGGCAGCTCCCTCACAGGACTGTTGAGAGCGTCTGGGGAGATAATTCATGCAAAGCACCCGGCACAGTGCCCGGCACATGGTTAAATGCTCAAGAGGTGTGGCCGTCATCAGCCGTTCATCCTCATCACCATCAGCATCATGTCACCATCACCGTTCTCTTCATCGGCACCTTGGCCGGCACCTTCGCCGTTGTCAGCCATTATCTTGACCACTATCCTCACCCTCAGCATCCCTCGACTCCATCATTACCATGCTCGGCACTGCCTTCATCAGCAGCATCATCTTCACCTTGACCCTCACCTTCGTCGCCATCCTTTCCTTCTTGATCGTTACCTGTCGTCATTATACCCCGTCGTCTACATCGTCACCTGACGCTCACTCTCTCCATCTTCCGTGTCACCGTCCTCGTCACCCTCGTCCTCACCTCCCTCGCCTCCTCCCCTCAGCTGTGGCCGCTTTTTCATTTGTGGTTCCCGGTCCCGTTCTTTTTTCTGCTTCTCGTGATTTCGGAACTTCCTTTGGACCGTTTATGTCAGACTCCTCCGCTGCTTCCTTGCTGTGCACTGGGGTGGCTGCCTCATCTCCCAGACTTTGGGGTCCCCGTGAATCTCAGAAAAGGTGGCATGTGAAGAGGCTTTCAGAGGGCCATGAACTGGGAGATCCACTCTGAACGCAGATGGCACATAAAACGACATACGTGTACCATGTGCTTCATGCAGCGTCAGCCTGTTCTTGGGAAACACACCCCTCGTGTGTGTGTCCCCACAAAACAAGATGACCGACCGGATCCACGGACCTCGACGGTTGTCACGGTCCCCTGGGGGGGGGTGGCAGGATGACAGGCACGTTGTCTTCTTGCTCACACGTACATTATGTTCCTCGTGACACTTTTACAGATGGTTTCAGTCGTTACGAGTATGTACCCATCTTATAATTGAACAAATAGCCACTGTCCTTGTGAAAGGTAGTCGTGGGCTTCTTGTGTCCTCAAAGCTCATCGTTTAGTTGAAATCAAGTTAATATTACTAAGGGCAGGCAACCTCGAAAATGGAGAGGAGGAATACGGAGGAAGAAAGAAGGAAAGAAAGGAGAAGAAAATCTGAACAGAGTTCAAGATCGAGAGGCCTGGCTCTGGAACTCTGGAACAGAAACGAAGGCAGATGAGCAACAGGGAGATGGAAGCTGGTGACGAAGACTGTGGCCCCGCCGTCCATCAGCCATTCGCTTGGAAGCGGGTGAGGACGGCTCCCAGGCCCGGAGGCATCTGTAGCCCCGGGAAGGGCTGCTGAGCAGGTGGGGTGGTGGGCAGGGGTAGGCAGGGATCAGGACTTGACTCCGGTCAGTCTCGACTCAGACCGTCCGGGTGAGCTCTCTGCGTGCCAGGCCTCAGCAGGCCAAAGGATGCTGCCGTGATAAAGACGGGGCCAGCACCAGACCCCACTGTCCCCACCCAGGCATCCCTTCCAGGGTGGTGCCCTCTGCACACTTAAAAATGGTTAAAACGGCAAATTTTATGCTATGTATATTTTGCCATAATAAAAAAATAATGGAATATACCAAAAAAAAACCCAAAAAACAAAAAACAAAAAAACCCACCAACAACATTAAATTGTACACTTTAAATGAATGAATCATAGGGTGTGTGAGTACTATTTCAGTAAAGCTGCCTAAAAATATCCGATGTCTAGAACGGGCCTAAATCCTGGAGCGGGAATGAGGGCTGGGGTGAGGGCTGGGGGTGGAATGAGGGGGTGTCTACCTCACACATCATCTGGTGACATTTTTAACAGCTGAAAACGTCATCAGAGGTTTTCCACCTTAACGTATCAGCCAGAGGCCTCGTTAGGAATACAGACTCCCCGGCACCATCCCAAACTACCAAGCCAAGCTCGGTGAGACCAGGACCAGAACATGGGGATCTCAAAACCTCACCTGGGCGTGCTCAGAGGGCCACGTTCTGCCAGGAACTCACAGTGGCCCGGGGCCCTGGCTATAGGGCTGTGGGACTCAGGTCAGGCCTGCCGCCCCTAAGCTGGGCCCTCCCTCATCTGCTGTACTCCAAAGCCAGGACCCCACTCCTAGAGCCCAGGCAGCAGCAGGACCCCAGGGCATGAGCCACTCACCTCTCTGGCCCGGAGGACAGTGGGTGCACACCACCTCCCTGCTCTCCGGGAGGGCAGTGCAGGCTGACCGTCCAGGGCACGGGCAGGGCTGGCAGTCCTCAGCTTGGCCCACGAAGGGGTTGCCATGGAAGCCTGGCGAGCAGCGCTCACAGGACGGGCCCTCCGTGTGGTGGCCACACAGACAGATCCCTGAGGGCAAGATGAACCCCTGGTCACCACCGCCTGAGCTCAAGCACCCGGAGACAGCGGGCGGGCTCTTGGTAGTGGCGTCACAGAGTATGTCCCCGGCAGAACAGGTGACAACCCTTCCAAGGTGAAGGCCATGTGGCCCAGGGTTGTAGAGTCCACCCTGGGCTCACGGCCACCATGTGAACTTGGCCAAACCATCTAACACCCCGAGCCTCAGTGTCCTCACCTGAAAAGTGGGCCTGACAACCTCAAACGGGCTGCAACCTCAAAGGATTTCCATCGGGATTCGATGAGGCCACGTGGCCTGCACAGTCCACAGCACACGTAAGTACTGTCACTATCGTCACTCTCGTTTTCCATCCCAAAGCCCGTAACAGGACCCACAGGCCGCGCAGCTGGCGTTTGCCCGCACACTTCTCCCCCTTCCCCCGTGAGCTCTTAACCAGGGCACCAAAGAGCCACGATTCTGGTCCTGACACGAGGCTCCCATTTATGGGGTCTTTGGGTCCCCCCAGGCTCCCTGCCACTGGTTTCTAGGGATGGGGGATTCTGTGAAGCCCTTTCTTTAGCCCTGTGGACCCTGGGGTCTGCTTGGAGCCGGGATGCTGGGGAAAGGAGGCCCCACAGCCAGGGATCAGGCGGGAAGCCTGGGTGAGAAGGGGTTAAGCAAGACTGCCACTTCCGGGAGCTGGGGCTGAGGAGAAGGGAGGGGGACGAGGGAACCGGGGTGTATGTGTCAGGGGGTACAACAAGCAGAGCAGGGGCGGCATCCAAGGGGAATCATCACGTCTGCCCCGCTTTCCGCCGGTCCCTGCCTCTGCCCAGCCCCCATGCGCTCATGACTCCTCCCGTCCAGGGTGGACAGCGTGGCCGCCCTGCCCATTTGACAGATGAGGACTTGCTGAGCAGGAAGTCGTGCCACGGCCTCTGAGGGATGACAGATTCATCCCATTTCATGAGCGGAGCACTGCATGGAAGGAGTATGGGGCCCCGTCTGGGCTCGATTAGTGATGCCTGTCGCGGGCAGAAGGATGGGACGTCCCCATGATGCCTGTGCTGGTCCGCCCTGGCTAGTCTGCTGATTCCCAGGCCACTGTCCTTGGCCGGCTCCAGCACGGAACCCAAGAAAAGCCAAGGAGCCACTGCCCTTCTCAGAGACCCCACCTGCTCCAGGAGAGTGGCAGGCGCTGATCCGCCCACTTCCTGCGTGAGAGGCCTGAGCCATGTGTGGAGCGAGGCCAGCGTCCGGCCCCCTCCAGCACCTCCTGCCCAGTGACCTCAGGCGAAGTGTGTCTGAGTTTCCTCTACTGCTGGGGGCGTGAAAAGCTGGTAGTGAACTTGTGGGAGAAGCAGCTCTGCCATCTACTGGCCGTGTGGCCTCACTGCACCGTAGGTCCGTCACCCGGAAGATGGGACAGTCGTGGTCCTAGCATCCCTGGGGTTTTTGCAGGATTCAGAGATGCACTGTATGAAAAGGCGCCCGGCACGTGGAGGAACTTGATGACGCCACTTAATTGGTATTGTTTGTGGTGCTGATTCGCACATGCACACAGCCGACCTTGCTTGGGCCAGTACTCACCTCGCTATTCTGAGTGTAGCCAGGTGGCCTCAGGATGGATGGGGTGCTAGGAGCCTCACCTGTGTTGGGGTCACAGGTGCCATGCTGATTACAGGTGCAGGGGACACAGTTGACATAGGGACCCCCCAGAGGTGTCTCCCTCTTGTATCCTGGAGCACAAGATTCACAGAACTGGCCCGCGTATCCCTTGGGGCATGAGCAAGACTCCACCCAGGAGGCTGAGGGGGGCGGCCCCCGTTGCGCCGACGTGAGCCGGACTTCGGACAGGAACACCTGGCCTAGAGCGAGGAGAGAGAGGAAGGGAGTCACAGGCATACATTTCCCCCGCAAGCCTTCCTATTCCCACACATGACAGGCAAAGGGTTATTGGCCCACGTACATCAAGGCAGCCCAAGGGTCAATTATCATTTTTAAAAGATGGTCAAATGAGGGGCAAAGGAAAATTAGGCAATTTTCAGGACAAGCAATGAATATGACTGGGGATTTTATGGAAAGATGCTCACTCTCATGGGTTAGTAAAGATACGTAAATTTAAAGGACAATGATACCATCACGACCCTCAGGTCAGTAAGCATCTTAAAGATCAATATTGTGAAGGGCAGGCTGTGGGGAACTCACGCCCGTGGATGTATGAATATAAATTAGAAGGTTCTGCTTCTAGAAATAGAGAAATAGCTCCTATCGGACCAACCCTCCCACAGTAAACAACAGACACTCTGGGCAAAATATAACAAACAGTGATCCGTAAACACTGGACGAGCATTGCAGGTAGAGAGCAGAGGACACTTGTCATCGGAATACGCGGTGTACGGCCTTCCTGAAGGAAAATGTGGCAGCACCTATCAAAACTGCAAACGTGCCTTTGACCTAACGTTTCCGTTTCAAGGAACCCGTCCCAAAGACACACTTGCGTGAGCACACAAAGAGCTTTACACGAGGCTCTGCCCTATTCCTGCAGCACTGTCTGCAGCGATGGAAAGCTGGAAACCGCTCCATGTGTATGAATGGGGGATGGTTAAACTCCATGGAGCATCTATGTCACACCATGGGCGCAGAGCCACTGTCTACGCGTAATGACAAGTATCAACCTCCAAGTCACAGTGTGAGCCGAAAACAACAAGTTGCAGAATATTGTACCGTGTGATCACATTTCTCTATTAAAAAAAAAAACAAAACATACAGATGTAAGTCATGCGCACAGAAAGGTCTAAGGAGGTAGGCCCCAGAATGTTGTCAGTGGCAAGACGAAGTTTGGGGGTAGAGTGAGAGAGGCCTACCTGCCCCTCCAGTCCACCCCCAGCGCCCAGCATGGGCCAGGCCTAAGTAAGTGCCTTGTAAATATTAACCGAAGGCTGAGTGAATGACGGAAGGAGACGCTGGAAGCTGCTGGAAACAGTGAAAATGAAATTCTCGTTGGGCGTCTCAGCCAGGGGGCCTCTGAGCGATCCGAGGAGCAGGGAGGCTTTTGGGGAGCACAGCAAAGACAGTGAGGGTGCAGGCAATTCAACCACAGCTCCAAACAGGAAGAAGGAAGCAGAACGGGACGAGGCCGGGTTAGACCCCAGCCTTGGACCTAGCGGGGCCTCGGGAAAAGCGGGCTGTCTAAGCCACAGGTTCTCACAGGCGCCCGTCAACCCCTGGAAGCAACGTAATGACAAGTGCGTACTTTGGTGGTCACGACGGTGGTGCCCCTCGAGGGTCCAGCCTCGTGGTAACTTGGTCACCCCTGACGGCACCAGTGGTTCTTGGCCGCATCACTGACCACACACACCTGTCACTTAGAGCTGCCCATCCTCAGGCTCCTCAGCTGTCCAGCCCCTGCCTCTGTCCTCAGCATCCATCCACTACCCTACTGGTTATATGACCTTGGGCAAGTGCCTGACCTCTCTGGGCCTCAGATTTCTTCATGGTAAGATGGGGACAACAATTGCCGGCTGTGAGGACTCAACAGAGCAGCCCCGGCCCCATCTGGGGACGGTCCCCACCGTGACTGACCGGAAGGGCTGGGGCTGGTCCGGATGCGCAGAGTGGTCAGGTTGGCCAGCAGCCGCTGGAAGAGGAAGGGGGGCAGTGGAGGGTCCACGTCCTCTGAGGTCTCCTGCAGCCTGGTGGGGGGGCCGGGGTCAAGCCAGAACCTGAGGCCAGGGTGGGCAGGGCCACGAGGCCTCCGGCAGGGGAGGGCCGGAGCCTGGGCCACAGGGACCACCTGACCACCCGGCCCCACCTCTCAGGACCAAGCGGGACACTTACTGGAACTTGAGCTGCACCTCGCCTGGCTGCCCATTGTCCTGGGGGCCGGCCAGGCTGGAGTGTTGCAGAGTGAGGGCCAGGCCCGCCCCTTCCAGCCTCAGCAGCACGGGGCCTGGGGATCCCCCGGGGGGTACCTGGAAGGTCAGCGTGAGGGGCTGCCCGTAGCTGAAACGTTGGTCTCCCAGGAACTTCTCTGAGGACGAGAGAAGAAGGCTTTGATGGCTTCCCTGTAATGAGCTTGGTAGTAAATGTCTATACTGAGTTTACTGGCAATTAAGCATTCAAACGAGATAAAAACTACAGCAAACAGGACATCAAAGGCTGCCACCACAGGCGGCACAGAGGGAGGCCCGGCTATGCCCCTCAGCCGGCCCTAGACCACAGCTCCATCAGGTGCGGCCCCTTCGGTCACACAGGGCCCCACGCCCGGTTTAATGGCCTGCTGTCACCACCTTGATGTCCTTAAAGCTTTTATCTTTGAATCTGGGTTTTGCAGGTGAGGTCGGAGGGGACGAGAGAGTCTCTGTGGAAGCAGAGGAGACACACGCCATATGCACAGTGCTGGCTCCTGGCCACCCGATCACAGGCGGGACACACGTGGACCCACATGCGTGGGAGTTGAGTGAGGCTCTAAGCGAGGAGGAGGGAAGCGAGCCACACATGTGACGGCCCCCAGAGGCCACGCTTTCGGCTGGAGTCAGAACTCACTTCCAGCAGAAAGGAGGCGATGGGTTCCTGAGAGACACACTGGACTGGGGTTATCCCTCGGAAGGTGCCAACGGCTGACGCTGACGATCACGCCAGGGCAGGACGGGACACGAGAGGACACCCCCACCTTACGTGTCCCCTCAGTCCTTGTCCTCTTGAGTAACCGGAGGTGGAGCACGTTGCTAGAATGCGGGATATCGAGACATGAATGGGAACAGCCGAGCGTGTCCACCAGCCTGGCCCGGAGCCGGGCAAACACTTCCTGAGCGAATGACTCTCTTTCAGGCCTTAACCGTGTCGACAAAGCTACATGGAACGTGTTTTCTGTCTGTGAGCCGCCGAGCTTAGACAGCCGGGCAAACACTTCCTGAGCGAATGACTCTCTTTGAGACCTTAACCGTGTCGACAAAGTTACATGTTTTCTGTCTGTGAGCCGCTGAGCTTTGACGCCTGTCCCACGACAGGGCCCAAGGACCAATGTCCTTTGCTCCCTGGCTGTGGGCCCTTGGGGGCCGTGTTCGCACACATGGATAGGGGTGTGGTTCAGAACAATCTAGAACTTCTTGTTTCTACAGGAATCCCATGGCCCCGGGTGTGATGTGCAGTGGCCTAGCGGGGTGAGGGACTGATGGGAAGTGCACGGGGATTGTCTGGGGTGGGACAGTGGCCTGACGGAGCCCTGGCTGGCAAGGCCGTGACCAGGAAGCAGGGGGGCTCCAGCAGATGCTGTGCGGCACGTGGTCGGCAGAAGATGGCCCCCAAGGGTGCCCATGTCCTAATCCCTGGCACCTTTGAGTAAGCTGTGTCGCATGGTAGGGGCGGTTTAAGGCTGCAGGTGGAACCAGGATGCTAATCAGCTGACTTCAAGGGACAAAGGTTAAGGTGGGTCACCCAGCAGAGCCCGATGTGGCCGCGGAGTCCTTCAAAGATGGGGGGACGGCGGAGAGTGGGAGCCAGGGTCATGCAGTATGAGAAAGGCTGGACCAGCGTTGAAGGCGGGGGAAGGGCCATGAGCCAAGGAGCACAGGGGCCTCCAGAAGCCGGAAAAAGCAAGGGCATGAATTCTCTCCTAGGGCCTCTGGGTCCACAACCTGCCGACACCTCGATTTCAGCCCCGTGAGACCCACTTCAGTCAGGAACACTGAGGATAAGTTTGTGTTGTCTTCAGCCACTAGGTTGGGGCAATTTGTCAGAGCGGTGACAGGAAGGACACCCAGTCTGGGGCCGGAGGTACCTGGTGCCGTGAGCTCCTCATCTTCAGGGTTCAGGAGAAGCCCCCCTGGACTCCATTGTGCGGGACGCTCTGAGCCCCCTACGCTGCTGACCTGCCAGCCGTCGTCATGGGCTCCTGGACAGCAGACAGACACACAGACCCCTGAGAGGCCCTGGAGGTGGCCTCCGCCCCCTCGCACTTCACACCTTTCCCCTGATCCAAAGGCTACCCACACCCCCCACCCCCATCCCCGACCCCCGCCAGAGGCCTGCGCACAGCCTGAAACCATGGGGCCCAAAGGGGAGAGGCCGTTTTAGAGACAGGCCATGTGGGGCTGGGAGCCAGCTGGCCGGGCAGCTCAGACTCCTGTCCCAGAGCCGGGGTGGGTCTTAGGGGAGGAGGTGGGCCCGGGGGAAGCCGGGAAGCTCAGGGATCTGGCTCTGTGTGGGGCCAGGTCAGACTTCCGGGTCGGCACTTCCCCTAGTGGGCACATGACACAACCCGGAGACCCCTAACGTGGGGGCCTGGGCGGCAGGGCCATTTCTAACACCACTGGACTTCAAAGACCACCCTCCCCCGAGACCTCACTGCCACTGTCCTACGAGGGCCACGTGTCATTAGCCCCCGGGGAGGCCACCTGGGTAGGAAGTGGTCAAGCCGAGATAGGAGCCCAGGCCTTCTGGTCCCCAGACCTGGTTCGGCCCACACTCGCTCTGGTGACAGCAGTCCACCAAGCACAGTCTAGCATACAGCAAGTGACCTCAGGGGACGGCCAGGGGTTGGGATGAAGGCCTAACCCCTGGAGTCCCCAGGAAGTGAGGAGAGAGGGCTAAAAAAAGAGAAAGAGGCCAGAAAGGAGAAGCCTGGGCTCCTTGGGAGGAGACTCGGCTCCGCCCCTCCCTGGCTGCGTGACGCTGGACCAGGCACTTAACCTCGCTGAAGCGGATTCCTCGCCTGCAAACTGGGGGCGATGGCATACTCACGGTCCTGGTTCTCGAAGTTGGTCTGAATACCCGGGGAGGCCCCCCACCCTCCGAGACTCCCTCGAGGGGGGGTCTATGAGGTCACACTGTCTTCTTAATACATGGGAATGTTATTCACACTTTCCATTCTGTCTGTCACACATACGCAGAGGAGTTTTCTAGAAGCTACAGGACGTATGACATCACGACAGACTAAATGGCAGAAGCCAGGGTAAGAATCGGCGGACTTCTATCCAGCCGGATCTTAGGAGATGTGTGAAGATGTAAAATGAGGAGCATTCTTCTCAAAAAAATGTTTGCCTTTTAGAGTTATTTTTCACAGGTGGATTTTTTTTTTAAAGTTTACTATAATTGTTTTTAAACAAATTAACACATATCAAATTACTATTCTAATTTCTAAAACGTAGAAAACTAATCCATATAAATTAACCCACAGAAAACACCCATATAAACAACCCACATAAATCAAAGGGCTTTGAGGGCCTCAATATTTTTCAAGGGCCTAAAGGAATCCAGGGACCGAAAGTTTGAGAACCGCTGGCCGAGGGCGATTGTGAGATAACGGGAGATGAACCCGGGCAGGGCCTGGCTCAGAGTAAGAACAGATCCCTAGCATCTATAAAATGAATCCTGTCTGACACAAACGTGCCAGACTCCTGGGCCAGGTGACCACAAGGCTGTTCCCCTTCCGAGCCCCTCTGGGCCCTGCTTTCTGCACGGTGTCCAGCAGAGGGCGCACTGCCTCTGCGTCTGGAGCGGAATGCTAGAACCCAGAGCCTGTGTCCCAGGTTCCACCCCAGCTGACACTCCGCTCCTCCCTGGGGGAGACGTAGGGCGGGGGACACAGCCAGGGTCCACACAGGCTGAGATTTAGTGCAGAGTCCAGAGCTCCACCATTTTCCTGCTCCAAAGACGCATCTGTGCCACCTGGAGCTGGGGACCAGGGGCACCACCGCATGCATTCCCTGGACCTTGGGCCCGGAGAAAGGGCCTGCACAGTGGCTAAGGGCAAAACTCGTGAGCTGACGAACCCTGGCGCCAACAACTAATCATGTGACCTATTTTTTCTGAACTCAGGCGTCTCACCCATAAAATGGGGATGAGAGCACCTTCTTGCCGGGGACCCCGTGAGGCTCCCTGCACATGAAGAGCACAGTGCCTGGCATACAGGAGGTGCTCAATAAATGGAGGCCTGCGGACTGAGCTTGAACCCTCAGCGCTAGGATACGCCGAGGGAGGCCGGTCTTGACCTGGAGCGATTGGAAATCCCCCACGAGACCCAAAGGATGCCCCGTAC
>NW_006441061.1:6024607-6030587 GCF_000325575.1 Pteropus alecto | reverse complement strand
GCCGCCTCGGCTGGGGCCTGAGGCCGCCCCTCCTCCCCACGCCCACCACCATGTCAGGGGCTCCCAAAGAAGCATGGCCTGCTACCCCGGGCTGGGAGCAGACCCCACGGGGGTGGCTGCGGGGGCTCTTCTTACCCTGGCAGAAGTCGGAGAGGATGTGGTGTACCCGGAACTGGGTGGCGGCCCCACACACCTTGGAGTGGCCGAAGCAGAAGCAGCTGCTGCAGCCGGCCGGGTTGTGGGGCTGCAGGTTAAAGGTCCCCGGGCGACACCTGAAATGAGAGGCCAGCGGTGCCCACAGGCCTCGTGAACCAGTGAGGTCCAGAGGATCCCGGCCAGACTCACGCAAGCCCAGAATCACTGGGGAAACTTAAAAAAAATTTTTTTTTTTCAGATTTACAGAAGAGTTGAGAAGCTAGTACAGGGTCTCCCCGTACCCTCTTCACGGGCTTCTCCTAAAGTTAACACCCGCCCTTACCATGGCAGGGTGATCGAAACCAAGAACTTCGCATCGGTTAACGTTATTTACTAAACTCCAGCCTTTACGTCTCCCTTTTCCCACTAGCGTCTGTTGCTGCTCCAGCGTCCCATCCAGGACATTCGCCGTGTCCTTAATCGCCCCCCTCAACCCCATCTGTACCAGCTTCTCCCTCTCCCCGACCCCGACACTTGTGAAGAGTACGGATCGAGTGCAGTCTGTAGAACGTCCCACACTTTGTGTTTGTTTTCTCATGATTAGACTGAGCCTGTGGGTTTGGGGAAGAAATAGGGGTGAAGTGCCCCTCGTCGGGGTGAATGATGCCCACGTCGCCTTCACTGCTTGGTGAACGGTCTGCCCGCCGGGTGTCTCCACTGCGGAACTGCCACACTCTCGTCGTTAAAATCAAGTCACTAAATCCAGACCTCTAATTTCAGCATTAATCAGCGGTGCCTACCGATAGCCATGGTCACTCTGAAATTCGAACAGTGATTTTATATTTCCCTCATTCCTTCTACGTTTATAATTTGGAATTCTTCTGCAAGGAAGATTTGTCCCTTTGTCTCCGTGTATTTATTTATTTACTCATCTATTTATATCAGTGTGGACTCGTGGATGTTTACTTTATTCTTCGGGTTATAATCCAATACTGTCATTATTTATTTTGTTGTTCAAATTGTTCCAGGTTTGGAAACTTTTAAGTTGGCTCTTGTGTCCTCTTGACACTGACCCCAATCCTGAGTTGGGTGGGTTGTTTTTTGTTTGTTTTTTTTTTTGGTCTGTTTTTTTTTGACGCACTTCCTTGCTTTCTGGCACAAGATGCTCTCAACTCATCTGGCATTTTCCACACCCCAGCCCTAGCATCAGCCATTGCTCCACGGGGCCCTGGAGAGGTGCTTAACAAATACAGACCCCTGGTTTGCACTTGGGGGCAAGGGTAGAGGTGGGGGCTCCATCCGAGCCACTCAGGTTGAGGAATCCGATTCGTAAACTGCTGGTGACCCGATGCCCGGCGGACTCCCGTGACATCTCCTCATGAATGGGCAGCCTGAGGCTCGGAGGGTGTGAAGTGGTGGGGAGCCCCGGCTGGGATCTGGTTCCCTGACTCCGCTCTGGGTTTGAAGGGCCTCAGAGTTGGGGCGGGGAAGATGGAGCAGGGGGGGTCCACCTCCCACCCCAGGGCCCACAGCCCACGGCTGGACAAGGCGTGGGGGCAGCCTGAGGTGGGCCATGGAGAGAGTCAAGGCCAGGGCCAGCCTCACAGCTTTGGCACTGGCACAGGCCCAGCACAGACCGCCAAGGGGAGACAGTCCACAACGTAATGCTGTGTCAGGTACGTCGCATACACGGCCCGTGGCCAGAGAAGCAGAGTCCCAGACAGACCCCGCGCTGGCTGCAAAGGGCTTTGGACGTCAGAGACAAAGCCAGGAAGAGGAGACACTGTGTGTCCTGACAGGTAAACACGCTGACCTGCCAGCCCACTGCTGGAGTTAGGAGGCCCCCAAACACGTGCGGAGGAAGATTACGGATGCGTGGCTCTGGACAGTCCCGCCTCCCTGAGCTCTAGATGCTCTGTTTGTACCATGATAGGATGGCAAACAGGCTTGAATCTCAGCTGGATTGGTAGGAGCTTCTTGGAGCAGGGTGTAGAGAAGGATTCTAGGTTAAAACAGGGCTCGTGATAGACCACTGTGCTCATCAGCGACGTCTGCCCTGGTGGGGGCTGGGAGGGTTGCGGTACAAGTCACACGTATTCACTACCCCTGGGTTAGATGATCTCCTATCCCTGCCGGCTCTTTCTTTTCAGGATTCTGAGCTAGAAAAAGAAGATGTCTATTCAAAGCGTATGAACCATCAGCGGTTGGGGGTCCGAGCATAAACAGCGTCGTAAAATCTTTAGATAACTTCCCAGGTGGCAGATCCATGGTGCTCCAGGAAGGGTGCTGGGTGGCAGGGTTGCCTCAGTCTGTGAGGACCATGCCCCTGCTCCTCCCACCACAAGCCCCGAGGTCACGTCCAGCAGGCTTACTATCGGATCGGCTCACCCACCTGTCACACAGTCTGCCTTCCACATTCTCCTTGCAGGGGCAGCGCCCGCTGTGGGGGTCACAGACACCCAGGCTGCCAGCAGGATTGCAGGTGCAGGGCCTGCCAAAGAGACAGGACGGGGGAAAGGTGTCCAGCGAGCAACCTCTGAGTGGGAACAGCCCATCCTCCTTCCCCATTCCTGAGAGGACCAGGTGGCGGGCTGACTCAAGAGCCTGCCCCCCACCTTGCCGAGGAAGGGACCCACCTACTCACCTGAACAGAGCTCCATCTGCCTACTCATCCACTCACTCATCCACCCGTGCATCCATTCACCCATCTACCTATTCACTCACCCATCCACTCATCCATCCATCCCTCCACCCATCTGTCCATCATCTGACAAGACATGGTTCCTGCCCTCATAGAGCCTATAGTCCAGTGAGGATGGGCAGGCAAACAGATAGACATCATACATTAATAGGCGCTGTGGAAGAGCATACACAAGAGGAGGTGCTTAGGGTGGGAACAAGGAGACAGGTAGAAGGAGGGAAGACTTCCTGGAGGAGTGGTACCTTGGCTGAGAACTGAGGAATGAATTAGCAGTTTGCTGGACACAGGTAAGGGTGAGATGAGGGATTGGGGAAGAGAAGAATGCTCTGGGGTAAGAGACATAGCATGTGCAAAGGCCCAGCAGCCAGGGAGAGCCTGGGGAAGCATCCAGGCCACCACCGAATAGTCAGTTTTATGCCCAGAACCACTGGCTATTTTGTGTGGAATCCCAGACCCCCCAATGCATTTCAACTGCTTTTCAAATACATGAGAAGACTGTTGGAATTAACCAAAGCCAAGTTCATTTTAAAGCGCTTCTGAATATATAATGGCTTTATTTTTTTGCTGTGTATTTTGTCAATCAAGCAGCGGTTAACGTGTTACCATCTCGTCTTCCGAGGTCCAGATCCCAGTCTTCCCCCTGCCCACCTCCCCAGCAGCACTGCAGACTCAGCCTCTTCCCGCATCATGCTCCCCTCCCTGTGACTGGCCTCTGCCCAGGTGCCCAAAGCACAACCCTGGGGGTCAAGTGCTCTGCCTCTCCATGGCCAGCTGGTGTGGGCCACCATGTCTCCCAGCTGTTCCTGCTGCAGCCTCTGCCCTGGCCTCCAGCCTCGTCCCCACCCCTGCTTCATGTCCACGCACAGCGCCTCCTGGGGCGTTCCAGGCCTCACTGGACCCTCTTCCTCGCACGCCCTCCTGCCCTGCGCTCCCTGCTCGTCCACGCCAAGCTTCCCCGTGCCTTGCCTGGGGGCCTTTGCATGTGCTCTTTCCCCACCTGGAACACCCGCCCCTCCCCCTCTCCCCTCAGCCCTCACTAGAACTCAGCGCCTCTTACAGGAAGCCCGTCCTCGACCCCCGAGGCCTCTGGGCTTCCACGGGACTCGCACCCCGACTCATACGCATCTGTCTGCCTCCCCAGGGATTGGGCGTCTCTAGTCCTCACTCAGGATGGGAGTGTGGTAGCTGCAGAATAAGAGAATGCTGAATAAAGGAAGGAATAAAGGAATGATGGGATGGAGGAGTGGAAAGAGGGAGGTCAGAACAACATCCCTGTCTTCCGCTTCCCGGCATGCAGTCCTCGTCCACGGCCAGGAGCCCCTGCTGGGCCGTCCGCACCTGCTCCCCTGCCGCCCTCACCTGCAGCCTCCCTCGCTGAGCGAGTGGAACCCGGGCAGGCAGCGGTCACACTTCCAGCCCGTCACAGTGGCCTTGCAAAGGCAGGTGCCCGAGTCATCGCACTGGAGACGCAGGGAGCCTGGGGGAGGAAGGGCGCAGGGCAGCGGGGGGCGGGGAGGGGGGCGGCCGCGGTCCCCGGGGAGCGAGGTGAGCCCGGGGGCCTAGGGCTGTCGTATCCACTCACCTGCCGGGTGGCAGTCACAGGGCTGGCAGGGTGTCCCCAGGTGCCAGCGGTAGAAGTCCTCCTGGCAGTGCTGGCAGTGGGGCCCGGCCGGGTGGTCTCGGCAGGGGAGGCAGCGCCCGCCATGGCCTGTGCTTCGGCAGAGCTCCCGGTCAAACGTGCACTGCTCAGAGTGGCCGCTGCAGTTGCAAGCTGTGGGCAGGAGGCGGGGCGGGAGGTGTCAGCCTGGCCACCTTCTAGAGTGGCAGTGCCACCCACTCCACGGTCTCTCGTGGATCCTCTAAGCCGTAGTTAATTGTGTGACTCTGGTCATGAGGTCACTGAGACGCATGGAAAATACAAGCCGCCCTTCATTCGCTCATTAGCTCCTTTTTAAAAACCTGTGTACTAAGGATGGGCTCCGTCTCGACTCAGGATAAGCCCTGTGGGGGTCAGTGAACAGTCTGAACCCAGTTCCCACACGCGAGCGGGTGGCCCGCGAGTGGTGGGCGGTGAGGGGAGAGGCAGGGGGCTCTGGGACCTGGAAGGGGGGCCCCGCAGCTGTCCCGGGAGAGTGGGACAAGCCCTCCTGGAGGAAGTCACAGCTATGGCCGCGTGTGAGCGGGGAGCAGGAAGGAGCTGGAGGGGGGAAGGGGGGAGATGGGAGAGTCGCAGGCAGCAGGTCAGAGCAGAGGGTACAGTGTGGGCAGCCAGAGAAGCCAGATGCGCCTGGTGTGGGCGAGGGTGGGCATGACATGTGATGGGCAGGGAAGAGGGTAGGGCTGTCGTGCAGTGTGACAGGACAGAGAGGGGTCCAGGGGCAGCTATGAGGTCAAGAGGTCGGCAGAGCTTGACCCAGGGAGGCTGGGCAGTGGACCTCACCTTGGGTGAAGGGGCGGGTGTAACCACATTTGCAGGTAGAGGAGGGCGAGGGGCGGGTAGAGCAGGGAGAGGTTGCTTTGGTGCCTGGAGCAGGGGTTTTGGGGCCCAGACCAAGGCACTGGCTGCACAGGAGGGCACAGAGGGGCCGGAGGGACATGGGTGAGGCTGTGTTCTGGGCTCAGGGAATTCAGGCTGCTGGGAATGGGGGTGGTGAGGGGTCAGGCAAGCCCCAGCTTCTAGGCTGGTGACTGGGAGGACAGAAATGTGACCGCAGGGGTGAGGACGTGGCAGGAGAAGCAGTCTGGCGTTGTGTGTCCCCACCATGGGGACAGCCCCAGGCTTGGAACGGGTGAGCCAGACAGCACCGTTTCCTCGCACTGGGCGGGCTCCCTGGGGGAGGCTGGCCAGCGAGGGCAGCAGGAACCTATTAGGGCCACAGCGGCCACTGGCAGCTCCTGCAGACACCCCGTCCCAAAGAACAGGCTGTCCCCTCCTGCCCCAGTTCTAGCTGCCGGTGGCCTAAGCCCAAGAGGACAGTGGGCCCGGAGGCCACGCTGTCAGGAGCGCCTGCACGTGAAGACACTCCAGCCAGCAGCGTCAGAGCCAGTCGGGATGCGGTGCCTGGTGACGCCAGCTCCGCCCGGGGAGGCTGAAGCCAGCCGGAGGGCTATCTGGAGCGCTAAGGCAGGGCTTTGGGACAGCAG
>NW_006441061.1:6020392-6023846 GCF_000325575.1 Pteropus alecto | reverse complement strand
CTCTCTGGCGTGGCCGTTGCATTTGCACCTGAGGAAAGAGCACGGAGGACGGGGGTCTGGAAACCGGGGTGGGTGCCGGCGGGGGCCGGGGGGGCGTCGATCGCCAGGAGGCCCCTGCGTGCCGGGGAGCCCAGTTCTGTGGCTCAGATACGGAGCTCCGGTGAACTACGAGCCGACGGCAACAATCCCCACCCAACGGATGGGGGAACCGAGGGACAGAGAGGTTGCCCGAGGCCGCGGGTCAGTAATGACCAAGTTCACGAGGCTGCCACTGCGGGATCCTGCCTGAGGGGTGCCCCCAGGGCCCAGGAAGAAGTCCTCTCAGCTTCCTGGGTTGGGGTGGGCCAGCTCCCAGGGCAGTGGGTGGCAGCTACTGCACGCCCTTCTCCTTTGTGTGTAAGGGACACAGGAGAGATTGCTCCTTACAGAGGACAGCCATCGCCTCATCTCAAGCCCCCAGGGAGTCTGTGCCTTGGAGGGCAGCCGTGGCCTGGGTCCCACCTCCCACCCTCATGAGCTTAGGAGGCAGGTGGAGCTGGGCAGGGATAAAGAGGTGCTCAGGGGGCCATGCCCAGCGGGGCCCGACCCTGGGGGGCCATCACCCCCATCCTGAGAGGCCCAACTGAGCCACTTAGAGGACGCCACGGCTTCCTCTGTGCCGGCCCCAGCAGGTCGCGTCTCGCTGGAGCTCCGCGGCTGTGGCAGGAGGGACCGTAGCTGCCATCGCACAGACGAGCGAAATGCGGCTCAGGCCATGCGTGACAGACGCTCGCGGGCACAGCCGGACTCCGGAGGCCTTTCTCCCCCACTCCACGCAGACCCCGCGCTCCAGGACGGTCCCCGGGGCCAGCTGCTGGCTCCTCATAAGCTGTGCCCCACGCTCCGCCCTGAGTGGGCACCGAAGAATCGCTGGCCACTGCCAGAGCCCACGGTGCTTTCTCTACTCCAGGGACGCAGGGCTCAGGAAGGGCAGAGGGCAGAGGGCAGAGGGCAGAGGGCACTGCCTCCTCGCCAGGCAGGAAATGCCCCAGCATTTCTGGCAGGGGTGAGGCAGGCACCGGGCAGTTTTAGGACAAGGGATCAGTTGTGTCCCCGAGGGGTTACTGCGAACACCTCCCCTTCCCATGAAGCCCTGTGACCCCAAAGTAAGGAGTGAAATTCCCATAGGCCATTGAGGGACACAGGCTGCGAGGCCACCTGCCCCCAGCCAGCTGCCGGCCTGAGGGTGGTCTGGCTCTGGCAGCTGGGGTCCAGATGTTCCCGGCCGCGAGACCCCCTGACAGCAGACGCTGGAGCTCACCGCCATCTGCCATCCTGGGGCGCCCCTCCCAGGTGGTTTGACCTAAGTGTGGAGGGAGGGGGAGCAGAGGGGCCCTCGTAGACACCCCGCGATTTCCCCTTCACTCCCAAGCCGCAGCCTTCCCTGGAGGGCACAGACACACTGAGCGCAGGCGTTGGGCCCATGTCACTGTCCAGACTTCTGAATGCCACCGGGCACCCTCAATCGTGGAAGCCCCTCGCGCCCTCTCCCGACAGGCCCTCACTCCCGCGTGAGCTGACTTCCGGTCCTAAATGGCTTTCCGAGCCACACGCTTCTCCCCACCCCACCACGGAACATTCCGGCTGCTTCTCTCTCCTAGCCCTCCCCATGCGGGTGTTGGGGGGGTGAGGCGTTTTAAAATCCCAACCCTGTTACTACCCTGGAGACTTTGACAGTTCCCCACCGACTGCGGGATAAAAATAAACCGGGCCCCGGGCCCTGACAGCCGCGCCCCCCACCCGCCCCCTATTCCAGCCCCAGGGTCTCCTCTTAGATCCTCCAGTCCCCGCTCTCGCACAGGGTGGCCCTTCTGGCTGGAACGCTCACCTCCTTCGGCCTTGGCGGGCCCCATCTGTGGAGCAGTCTCCCTGACCTCCGCACACCCCGCCCGAGCCCCCTGTCCTTGTCATCCTGGGCATGCCGCCATGTTTACGGGATACTGAACCGATCACTGCCTGCCACCCACCGAGACTGGGGCAGGAACACACCTGTCTGCCCCTCTCCCCTCCAAGAGGGGATCCGGTGAGCGTTTATGTCGAAGACATCCTCGTGCCTCCCCTGGTTCCTTCACCCACCTTACACACCCAGCGCCAGGCGGCCATGCGTGAGATAGGCCTGTGATGTCCACGGCCCCTGCTTCTGGGGGACGGGAGATGCTTAAACAAACTCTCCCCCGCGGGCACCAGAAGTAGTATCTTCACTCTCCCCCCAGATGGGGTGATACCCACATAGCAGCCACCTTCTGCCTCAGGAACAAGGTTGTGGGGTCCCGGTCTCTGCCCCCCACCTACCTGCCGCCCACAGAGAAGTCAGACACGGCGTAGTAGTAGGATTGCAGCACCTTGGGGTCCTTGAAGATGTCATCCCCAAACGTGTTGAGGCGGTCTAGGGAGATGAGGAGCTCGGTGCTGGTGACCCACTCCTGGGGGCAAGGGGGACACAGTGAAGGGGAAGGGACGCCATCAGCGGGTTCCTGGGTATGTGCTCGCACCCCACTCTGCTGGAAGGCCCAGCTGGCTGCCCTGGGGGTCTCCAGGGACACAGACAGGCCAAACTCCAACAAATTCCAAGAACACTGTAGCAATCAGGAGCCTGTACTTGGGGGTCACCCCAGCCTGGTGCCAGGCCACTTGCTGGCTGTGCGACTTTGGGGAAGTTGCTCAATGTTTGGCAGTTCCCACTTCCCCATCTGTGAACTGGGACAAGGAACAGTGCCGAGCCCACGAGGCTGTCTGGAGGAGGAGAGCTGACGTCGGCAGCCGGGCCTGCGGTCTGGCACATGCAGGTAAGTGGTGACCGGCTGTGCAGCTCACCTGCTTCTCTCAGTGGCTCCTGCACCCCCGTTCCAGAGGTCAGCTGGGTGAGGCTGTGTCCCTGTGCCCTTCTCCCCTGCTCGGCTGGGCCTGGAGGGGACAGGCCCTAGGCGTATAGGCTCCTCATGCGCTAAAGATCAGGCTCCCACAGTTAAGTCACCTGTCCGAGGTGATGTCTGAACCACCAGAACATACGCCCACTAGAGCGGGAGCTTGGGGCACCTCGTTCTCGCTGCATCCCCAGTCCCCGGCTCTTCCTGGCACGCGGCAGGCGCTGGACAAATACTTGCTGATTCCTGAATGAGCTGCCGAGGAGGTGGGAGAAGCCACGTGAAGGCTGACATTTTCATCTGCCTGCTGTTATAATCAGAGGTCGCTCCAGCTGAATTTTAATTAGCATTTTAATTCGGCCCAGGAGCTCCTGGTTTAGCAATCAGGCCCATCAGGACAGAAAATGAACTCCTGGCAAAGCCTGTCTTCACACCCCAGCGTGACTCAGGCCAGTGGGCCTCTGCTGCTCTCCCTGAGCTCAGCACCTTGCCAGCTCACCGCCTGGGACCCAGGGCCTCGGCCCAAGGATGCTTCAGCCGGCGAGGAGGGG
>NW_006441061.1:6007460-6020345 GCF_000325575.1 Pteropus alecto | reverse complement strand
ACTCCCCGAACCACTTCTCAAATGTCAGTGTGTGTTCAGGGATCCGGTGAAAACACAGCTTCTGAGGTCTGGGGCGGGGCCCGCGACTCTGCATTTCTAATGAGGGCCCAGGTGATGCTGATGCTGCTGGTCCCTGGGGCAGCTGAGGAGCAAGGAGCAAAAGCCTGGGCGGGAAACCCAGCAGCGCACAGGTGAAGGTCCTTCGCTTGATGCTTTCTCCAGACAAAGTGCCACCTAGAGACCTCAAACCTGCTGATGTCCGTGCTGGGAGGGGCAGCAGGTGACACTGTGTGGTTGTGGCTCGGGTCCTCAGACTAATCCTAAGAGTAGGTACTGTTATCACCCCCATTCTGCAGGTGAGGGGGCTGAGGCTCAGGGAGGGTAAGTGTTCTGCTCCAAGGTGCACAGCTGGCACACAGTAGGGCTGCGGTTCGGGTCTGTCTGGCCTCAGGGTCCAGGCTGTAACCATTAGGCGGCCTGGCTTCCTGCATCTACCCCAACACCCTCGTCATACCAGGGGGCCCAGCGGGCAATGACCTGCCCGGGGTGTCCAGCCCACACGACCCTCCTCCGGGTTCCAACGTCGGCTTTGTGGCCTAGGACCTGCTTCCTCAGTCTGCGAAGACAATGAGAACAGTCCTCAGCTCCCTGAGACGCTGGGAGAGAGCAGGGGGATTTGTTCCCTTAGCCCAAACTGTGTGCCCCACCCTCTCATGTCTCAGAGCAGTGGTCCCCAACCAGGGACCCGGGGCTCCCATGAGAATTTAACGCCTGAGGACCTGAGGCGGAGCTGAGGCGGTGATGCTGGCGCTGGGGGCGGCTGCAGATACAGACGAAGCTTTGCTCACTCGCCCACTGCTCATCTTCTGCTGCGTGGCCCTGTTCCTTACAGGCCACAGACCAGTATCAGTCTGCGGCCTGGGGGTTGGAGACCCCTTAGAGGTCATTTTAAGGCAATCCAAAGCCCCCACGTACACAGGCAACGGGCTCCTTCAACTCGTGACCCCCTCTGGGCTGACTCTGGACCGACCCTGGGGTCCAGAACGCAGTGAGAAGGGAGAGCGGGAGGCAGAGCTTCGGCTCTCGGGGGCAGCGATTCTGCCCCAGCCAACACCCCAGGATGGAGCAGTTCGGGGCCCCTCAGCTCTGTCACCCGATTCTGTGCCGGCCGAGTTGGCCTTCTCCCCAAAGGCCTTGGCCCCTCGGGGGACAGAGAGATCCAAGACCCAGCAGCTTCCTTCAAAAGGCATCCTTCGTTACCTCCCACCCCAAAATGCTCCGTGTGCTCAGAGGACACGCCACCCTGGGTGTGCCCGGAGGAGACAGGAGAGAAGGGAGGGCGCAGTGGCTTGGCCTTTCTTTGTCCTTCCCTGACCTTGGCTTCCGCCTGGGGGCGGCAGCAGGAGGGGGCATTTCTGAGGTTGTCTCTCTATCAGCGACAACGTCCAAGACACACGAGGCAACAAGTCACGGAACCCGCTGCCAGGGTCTCGGCTGAAGCCGCTGCCCAGGGAGACTGCGTCTCAGGTGCCGGCAGCGTGGGGCCCGGCTATTCTGCTTGTCTTCAAATGACCTTGGCTGATGCTTTCTGATCTGCGGAGCTTGGAACCCGTGGAGGAGAAACTGTCATTTTAAACAGAATCATCATGATGACGCGTGAACGTTTTCAATGAGGCGAATGGGGCCCGGGCATCTGGAACTGTGACTCTGTGCCACGAAGGATTAACTTTTCCCAAAGAGAGGTCTGGCTTTTGCCACCCCACTCCTGGGGTCACCTCTAAGCCATTAGAATGTCCTGCTTGATACAAGTGTCTCTGTTCGCCTGGTATCTAGGGCCACCTGGTAGTCAGCTTGGGGCATGTGGGGTCAGCTTGACCTCTCGGGGGGCTGGAGACTACGGTTAGCTCTGCAGGCGGTCGGCCATGTCTACGCAGCCAATCCCAATAAAGACCCTGGACGCCAAGGCGAAGGTGAGCTTCCTGGTTGGCAATGGCCTATGTGTTGTCACACATCGCTGCTGGGAGAAATAAGCGATGTCCCCAGGATGCCCCTGGGAGAGGAAAGGTGGCCGCCCCAAGCCTGGTGTCTCCGGGGCCCTGCCCCACGCCCCCTTTCCCATTGCTGGCTGTAATGTGCACCTTTTCACTGTAATAGACCGTCAGTGAAGACGGCAGCTTTTCTGAGCTCTGTGAGTCCCTCCAGAAAAACCACTGAACCTGAGGGTGGTCTCGGGGACGTGAACCAGCTGATGCCATGTCTGGGCAGCCTGGGTGGGACACGACTTCTTCCTGGGCCTCAGCGTCCCTTCTGGAAAGAAGCGGGATTCTGGTCCCAGCCCCTCGTCGTCCCAGGCAGGCGGAGCAAATGCTCTGAACGTGCGAGGGGACGAGATGACAGACCTTCTCGGCAGAGGTCTGTCTGAACACGGGGAGAGGACAGGAGGGCGTCCAACGCCCGGAAACATCAACCGGGTCACCACATCACTGTGACTGCAAAGCTGAACAGACCCGGGTGGGCTGCCCAGGGCGGGCCGTGCTGAATGCACACAGCCACAGGCCTGCCGCCCTCTCCGCCACGACGGTGACAGTGACCTACTGTGACTCTATCTTCAAAGCGTGTATGAGCGCCTCTTACGGGCCGAGCACTGGCCACTTTATAGGTGACTTTATAGGTCCAACGTGGCAACTGCTAGCCACATGTGGTTACTTAAAGTTCATTAAAATAAAAAAAATTTATAATCCAGTTCCTCAGCCATGCTAGTCAAGGGTTCTACAGACCGTTTCTGGCACTGCACAGCGTTCTACTGGACCAGGACCCAACTCGGGACCCAGGACCCTGATTCCAAAACTCGTGTTCTTTTCACATGTCCCACTTTATCCTCGTCAGAGCCCCTGGAGACACACAGGGCAGGCGGGGTCGTCGGCTCACAGAGAGAGGACGGGAGGCCGGCGGGACGGGGCTCCGGAAGGAGCACTGGCCAGGAGTCGGAACTCTAGTCTGGGCCCCTCCACCAACTCACGGGAGCCCCTGGAAAACCCCTTCCCCACGCCAGGCCTCAGTTTCCCCAGCCTCTTAAGAAAGTGTCCCCCGGCTCCCGACGTGGGAGGCAAGGAAAGGGGCACTCCCCTTCGACCACGTGGCCCCCTTGCACCTGTCGTGGCCAGGTGCCCACAGAAGGTCCAGGCACAACAGAGCCTCTCTCTGACCTGCAGCACGGGGCTGTCCTCGAAGCTGTAGGCGCTGGGACGGCCCTCCAGGGTGGAAAACGCCACGTTGCCCCCGCTCAGGGGCGAGATGTCGCTGAACTCAGAGGTGCAGAAGGCCACGCGCTCGTCCTGGCCGGGGCGCAGGTACTGGCCCTCGGGCCTGCCGTAGGTCTTCTGGCAGGAGGCGCTGTAGTACTGGTAGGGCTCCCAGGGCGCGCCCGCTCGGCTGCGCTTGTACACGGCGAAGCTCTCGGGACGGCTGGTGTGGAACTTCAGCCGCACGTAGGTGATCTCGTAAGCTTTCCCTGCAGTGGGACGACACGGGCCATTTTACCGAAGGGAAGGGAGAGCCGGAAGCCTGGTCCGGGGGGAGCAGAACGTCTGTGCCCCATCAACGGCCTTGAGGGGATCGCTAGAGGCTGTCCGGAACTCTGCCCTGGGATCAGTGAGTGATGCCTGTCGGGGCCCCGCAGAAGACGTTTCCTCGCTTCCCAGGTACGTGCCATCCCTTACCTAGGCCAACTTGCCTCCCTACACAGGACTCTGCCGTGGAGGACCCCTGACAGGCAGCCGCGTCTTCGCTTGAATTCGGATCTTCTGATCCAAAGCTCCAGCAATGGGATGTTGCCCCATCCGACAGAGGCCTGCTCTACCGTGAGAAAGCTATTTCTTTTACTACATCCCAACAAAGCCAACCCTTCCACCTGTGCCTTTGGCCTCATTCCGCCCCAGTGACTGAATGCGTATCACTTTTGTACCATCGTAGAGTTGGAAAACCGGAAGTCGAACCATCAGCCATCAGGGACCCTCGGCGCTAATTCCGCTACGACGTGAACGGACCCTGAAAACAGTGTGGAAAATGAAAGAAATGAAACCCGAGAGACGACGTGGTGTACACGCCCACGTGGAGGAAATGTCCTGAACAGGCAAATCCACGGAGACAGAGAGAACGGTGGGCGCCAGCGGCTGGGGGAGGGGCTGGGACGTTAGTGGTGTTTGATGGGGGCGAAATTTCAGGTCGGGAAGATGAGAGCCTGCTGGTGCTGGGGGCGGGGTGGCCGCACGACAGTGCGCGTGGATTGAATGCCACTGAACTGTGCACCCAAAAACGGTTAAGACAGCAAAGTTCATGTTATGTGCATTTTACTTCAATAAAAAAAAAAATTGGAAAAAAAATATATATCTGTCGGGACCTTAGGGAATGCAGTTTGGTGACACGGATGAAGAGCCCTAAAAATATTTCCGGCCTTTGTTACAAGAATCCCACTTCTGGGAAGTCAAACATGGAAACGAAACCCATAGAAATAGCCATCATCAAGGTGTTTTGTTTTTCTTTTTCTTTTTTATAATGGGGAAAAACTTGAACCATAAGGTTCAATAAACAAATTCACAGATGATCGAAACCGTTGAAACAGCCGTCAATGAGTCTGTAATACAGGGGAACCGCTTAAGTCAAAACATTGAATGAAAAAGAAAACGCAAGATCTCACCTTCAGAATCACCAGATTACGTTTAAAGAGAATGGGCAGGAAAGAAAGACGTCAAACAAATAGTGTGACTATCCCTAGGACAGAGCACGCCGAGTAACTTTTCTTCCCTTTTTAATTGTTCTGCCTTTTCTCGATTTTCTCTCGTGAAACCTGTTCTAATTTAAAAACTGGAGAACACATGTTTAAAAAAATTTTTTTTTCAAGCAACCGCCTGGCCATGTTATGTTTTAAGATGTTTTTCAAGTTCCGTGGCAGCACGGGTTGGCACTGTAACCCCAAGTCCTCTTAAGAAAGCACGTGTCCCAGACAGCATGGTGGCCGCTTCTCGGAGCAGCTTCAAGCGTCAGAACCAGTCAGGGACTCACCCCAGATGCGCATTCACGGAAAGACGCTGTGTGGAGGCTCTGGTGGTGTACGAGCCAGACTCCTCCATAAACATCTAACCGCCAGACACCTCACGGAAGGGGAGCTTGGAGCCACTTAAAAGGTAGCTGGCAGCTAGAAGCCTGATGGGGAAAAGGCCGTCCCTGGGATTTCATGCAAACGAGCACCATCGCGTGCTGCTTCTGCTCTTCCTTGCCAAGCCAGGAGGTGAGAGGAGGTGCACGGCATCGCGGAGACGCAGCAGGAACTTTCTGTTACAAGAGTTAATTAGAAGAGCCCAGAAAGCAACTTAATCCCCGCTTTGTGATGAAAAGCTGTCTGCCAAAGGCAACCGGAAGGCTGGGGGAGGAACCCACCCCAAGATCCTCCAAGCATCGGCAAGAATTGAATTCGCAGCCTCGACTCAGACCCTTGTGAGCCCCAGGGGCTGATGGACGGGGCTTCAGGGTGATGTGGAGACAGGTGTGCTCCTGGCAGGACAGCTGGACCGAAATGTCATCCCCAAGCGGTTAATTGGGGGTGACAATGCTTGGGGGCGCACATGATCTCACCTCCCAGCTGTCCAGTATGCTGTCCCCTCTGTGCCTCACCTGGCTGGCTCCCACGCATCCTGCTCATCCGGCTGGTGTAGCAGACTGGCCACACACCCCAGCCTCAGCCCAGCGTGAGGCACCCTTCCCCCACCTCTCCTGGCTGATGGCAACTCAGCCTTGGAGCCATGGATCTGGGTGTCTTGCTAGGCTCTCCCAGCTGCCCTGGGCTTCCTCATCCTGTTCTGTTAAGATCTGCCTATCTCTGCCACTAGTCTGTGACCTCCTTAGGACAGGAGCTGTGAATCCCCAGAACTGAGCACAGAGCCTGGTGCAGAGTAGATGCTAACTAAACGTTTCCCTGTGAACAAGTAAAGACAAAGCATGATTTGTACTTTCAAGGAGTTTATAATCCAGTGAGCGAGTCGAGACAGGCAGGCCTGACAACATGCTGACACTGCCACATTGTGTCTCCAAGTCCTGACCCCAGAATGAGTCTGTTTAACAACAGCCAACATTTAGTGAGCACCTACTATGTGCCAGGCACCTTGCTAAGTGCTTCACGCGTACCGTATCGCCACATCCCCAAACAGAAGCATCATTGTGCATGTTTTACTAACAAGGGACTTTTGCCCAACGTCATGCAAAAAACAGCCAGGTCTCTACTTAGCTGCAAGCCTGTCTGGCCCCCAAACTCGCTGCCCAGAACAGGTTCCCCTGTTCGGGGCTCTGTAGGTGTCCAGAGAGAAGGGACTGCCCAGGAAGGGTGCTGGTGCCCATGAAGATGGCACCAGGAGCACCAAGCCGTGTCCCCTCCAACCCAGCTGGGACACAATGACACCAGGGCGGTCACAAAACCAGGCCGGCCCACATCCGGCACTGGCCAAGCAGAATGAGCTCCGAATGGAGAGGCTTATTTTGGGAAAATGGAAACAAAACAAAGCCCTTTAATTGGAGCCATCTGGGGAGCAGTGGCCTGGGGTGGGGGTGGGGGGGAAGGGGCAGGGTGAGAAGCTGAGCTGGGAACTTGTGGGTGAGGCTCCCCTGCCCCCAGCTGGCAACGGAACCAGGCGGAGAAAGCTGCTCCAGCGTCTGGGGGGATCACGGCAGAGCCCACAGCACTGTCATCTGGCCGTCCACTGTCCCTGTCTTCCTCTCCCGGCCCGGCTCTGGCAATCTGGGGCACAACGAACCCCTGTTAGGAGCTGGAGAATTCCCACAATCACAGCGCCAGGCACCAGGACAGCCCGGCTGAATCAGGGCTGGGCCCATCACAGTTCTCTCACCTTTGGGCCAAGGGTCTAAACTCCAAATACGGAACAAGATCGTCACGCCTATGGCCTACCCTGGGGAGAACGAACAGGTTTTATGTGATCGATGATGGCCCAGGGCTCTGCGCGAAGGGTTCTGAGGTCCGTTCTGAACTTAGACATGACTGAGACACGCACACTCCGAGTCTGCAGAGAGGTCGTAGGTCATTCAAGACCAGCCCGATAAATCAGGGAGCCGAGGGGGGGCTGAGTGTGAATGACGAGGAGGGCAAATGCAAAGAACGTTCCAGAGAATGACCTCGTGATCTCGATGACAAAAAGAGCAGAGAGAGAATAGCTCCGCGGCGTAGAGGGAGAGACTGAGGGAGGAGGAGGGTGCCTCTGCTTTTTGATTTTAAACACATAACCTAAAACTCACCCTCTTAAAATTTTTCAGGCGCACGGTTCGCTGGCATTGCGCATTGCGTACACTCACAGTGTTGTGTCCCCACCACCAACGCTCACCCCCAGAATCCTCTGCATCTTCCCCACACGAAACTCCCAGTTCAATGGCCACTCTCCTCCCCTCTCCCCCCGCCCAGCCCCCCGCACCCCTCATTCTGCTCTCTGTCTCCACGAAATTAGCCCCTGCTGTGGACCTCACGTAAGCGGAATCATCTAGTATTTGTCCTTCTGCGTCTGGCTTATTTCACTTAGCATCGTGTCTCTTCAAGCTTCGCCCACGTGGGAGCATCTGTCAGAATCTCCTTCCTGTTAAGGCCGAATACTCAGGCACTGTGCACGTGCACCTCGTTTTGCCTGCTCCTTCGCCAGTGAACGCTGGGGTGCTTCCGCTCTGGCTGCTGCGAACTATGCCGTTATGAACACGGGTGCTTCCACTTTTGGATGCTAAGTTTGAGGCGGCGTGTGACATCCGAGGACTGACACGCAGAAGGACGTGTGAACTACTCGGTCAAGGACTCGGGGCGGGGACACTGGGTGAGAGGTTCAGTGGAGTCCCACACGCCGGCCGCGATCCCAACAGGCAAAGCCAGGGGCATGACACGGGGAGAGGGGCAGCGGGCGGCAGGGCTGGCACGGAGCTGCGGGGGAGCAGGGGAAGGGAGGGAGGTGACGTGGCTGGGGCCCAGGGTGAGCGTGAGTGGGGGCAGGGCTAAGAGGAAGGCTGGGGCCCTGTGAATGCCACAGCTTAAGAGTTTGGAAGTTTCTGGAAGGCTGGGGAGTCATTCATTCCTGCATTCGTTCACTCGCTCCTTTGTTCCCAGGGAAATGCGGTTCACATCCAGCTCCTACCGGCAACGTGGCCTCGGCCAAACTGGGTCGTGGCCTGGAACACAGTGACTCGGTTTCCCCGTTTGTAAAAAGGGCAAAAGGACGACGGGACTTAGCGAGTTCCTGCCTGCCAAGCGCTGAGCACGGCCCCAGGCACACAGCACGCACACGGCGGAATGACAGCTCCCACCGCATCCGCGGGCTTGACCGACCCTTCCCGAGCCCCACTGCACAGGGGGCTTGTGCTGGGCTCTGGGTCCAGCTGTGAAAACAGGCATGCCCTCTGCACCTCGGGGCCCGATCCACACAAACGAACCGACACCTCGAGGCAGCACCACCCAGACCGTGATGGGGAAAGCGTGAGGGGCAGCGAGAAGGCACGGAAAGGCCCTCTGCCCAATCCTGGGGGCCGAGGGGCTTCCTGGAGGAAGTCACCCCTCAGCTGAGAGGGACAGACAGCTCTTATCCACGGCCGCATCCCTGGGGCTTGGTACAGGGACGGGCGCACAGTAGGCACTCAGCAGTTTCGTTTATGAATGAGGCGCGGGTTTATCCAGGAGGCAGGGGGAGAAAGCATGCGAGCAGAGGCCCCCACGTACACAAATACCGGGAGGGGAGACTATCAAGGCCCTACTGAAGAGCAGCGGGCTGAAGCCAGAGAGGGAGGCGGGGCAGAGGTGACCTGGAAGCCATCCACATGCTTCCTGGGCTTTGGGAATGACCCCCGCTGTAACTCCTGGGTCACTCCTGGGAAGTGCAGGGGGGGCGAAGGGGCCGGGGCCAGCTGGGCCCAGAGGTAGTCGGGGGGCTGCTTCTGTGGGTGGAGGCTAACCAGGGCTGCTGCCTTGACCCCCTGACCTGCCTGGGGCCCAGCGTTCCAGCTGGAACCCCCAGGGAGCAGGAAGGAGGACTTGGCCCCCCAGAACCGGCCCCGGCCAATGCAAACACGGCCGCCCACTCAACAGGAAGACGCAACAAAGCCGAAGCTCAGGAGACCCAGCTGGCTCAGGCTCCTCGGGGGCCAGCAGGGTCCTCCTGCCATCCAGCCCCGACCAGAGCCAGGTCCCATTGTCTCTTTGTCCCCTCTGCTCCATCCATCTGCGCTGTGTGGGTCCGAGGACAGACACAGCAAGCGGCCTCTTGGCTCCCCAGTGCCGTGCCCTGACCTGGAATGTCCTTCATTCTTACGTCAACTCCTGCCACCCTTCAGACCCCAGCGAGGCCCCTTTACTCTGTGAGTGTCACATCGTTCCTGGGCCCACCAGCCCTCCTCCTGCAACTCCCCCCTCGCTCGGGGACTCAGAACTCATCTGCCCAGAGACTCGGAGACTCAAGGGTCTTTCTGTCATTCCAGAAGATTCCCTGGAATCTAAGAAAGTGTACAAGGAGATAGCCCCACCCCAGCCAGACGTGGGCTCCGACCTGCCTCACCTGAACCTGTATCATTCCCAGGGGGAGCGCAGTTGGGGGAGGGTCCCAGGGCCTGCCATTTACTGACTGCGTGACCTGGGGCAACTGACTTCATCCTTAGAACCTCAGTTTCCCTGTCTATAAAAGAACAAACCTTGCTGAGTTGGGGTGCCAACTCAGTGGTGTTCTCAGTACATGGTGAGAACCCCCTGATTTGTTTCTGTCAACCTTGATGACCACTCACGCCCCCCCAACATCCCCCATCCCCCACCAGGTCCCAGCCCACCCCCTCCCAGGACGACAGTGAAGGGCTAGGGGCCGCCAGAGCCAGAGCGGCTGCCGCCTTTCATCCCAGACAGGAAGGCTCAGCTTAGCAACTCGGGGATTTGGACCAGATGTCTGTGAGCTCGCAGGGGGCTGGGAAAGCAGAGACCTCCGTCCTGGGGCTGACTGGCTGCCCTCCCTCGCCTGCCCCTCGGTCCACTCCCCCGAGGAGACCCCAGGCCAGCGGCCACCCACTCTCCCCTCCCACGAGCAAAGCTGTCCAGAGAGGGGAATGGAGCCAGCAGAGGTGGCCTGAGGACCAGGAGGAGACGTCCCCGGCCCACCTGGCCTGGCTGCAGGCTTCCCCTGAAAACACTGTGACAACCTCAGCCTCGTCTCCCCCCAGTATTATGAAGCCATGGCCCAGCATGGGGCAGACCAAAGTCCAGTGGACCAAAGGGGGCCAGCTCTGGGGCTGTGGGGGGCTCCGGCGCCCCACATGTGTAACTGGCTCAGGATGTCTTTCGGGAGCCAGGTTGGCGAGCATGTCCCCATCCCTTCACAGAGGCCACCCCAGGGAAATCTCAGCCCCGAGCTGCTGTCAGCAGAGTGACACTGGTGAGCACCTGGCTGGCCTGAGCTACAGGACCTGCCCAGCTGATAGGAGGCGGCCACTCTTACCCCCATTTCACAGAGAACCCGAGGCCTGGGGAGGTGACGGCACATGCCCGCTCTGTGGCCGGGCCGGGCCTCAGGGCGAACCCTGTTTTGTGATTCGGGCCCTATTCTGTCTTCCGGAGCCGGCAAGAGCCCTGAGCTGGGCCCAGAGCAGAGAATGGAGGAGGCGACACAGTCGTTCATTCATTCATTCATTCATTCATTCCTTTGTTCACTGTACAAACACTTCCAGAGACACACCCGTGTGTGTGAGCTTGAGTGTGTAAGAGTATGTAAGACAGTACGTGAGAGCATGTCTATAAGAACGTGTCTGTGCGGATGTGTGTGTGTGTGCGTGAAGGTGAGTATGGGTGTGAATGTGTATGAGTTCGTGAAGGTGAGTGTGAGAATGTGTGTGTGAAGGTGAGTGTGTATAAGTGTGTAAGCCCTCGGCTCTACTCAGCGTGGCTTCTCTGAGCCCTGGGACCCCTGGTTTTAGAGGGATGGAAACCGCTCTGCTGCTAAATGTTCTGGGCGAGGCTGGACGAGGCCACACAGCTGACACGCAGGGCCGGGCACCGCCACACACCGGCGCGGGGCACGCGGGAGCCGCCCCTGGATCCAGACACTTCCCGGCCCCTCCCACTGCTGGTGCCTGGGCCGAGCCCCTTGTCTGCCCCGGGATTCCACCGACATGTGTAAGCCATCAGCCAAACTCCCACCCTCCGTCATGGAACGGCACGTCTCCTCCACAGCCCCCACCCTGTCCCAGATTCCTTCCCCTGTGGCCTTGGGGTCCTGCCAGCCCTGTCCAGCCAGCTCCCCCCGCCTTCCTCCCCCACTGGTTTCCTGTCACTTGCCAGGGTAGGGACCGTGCCCCACTCTGACAAGCCGAGAGAAGGTGACAAGGCCCAGGGAGCTGAGTTTCTTGGGGCGGCAACCAGCATGCTCACGGAAGGGACCCTGTGTCCCTCCACCTCACTGACTGTCATCTCCCCACCGTCCCCCAGGCGCTGTCCCCCAGGGCTAGGAAGAGCCCACTCCACTGACGGCTGGAGCTCACGTCTGGGACCTCAGGCCCTGACCTTGGACACACCGTACACACATGTTTGTATTCAGACTGCCATTTGGCAGCAGTGTGCCTTTGGGCAAAACACTGAACCTCTCTGAGCCTCAATGTTCTCATCTGAAAAATGGGGATACGGTCCCATAATCCCTTCTCCAAACTGCTGGGCTCCAGCCGAACTTTTCAGAATCTACAGAGATGATGCTGTCCTTCCGCAGTGGACGTGTGAACACCCAGCTGTGTCCAGGACCATGGGCTGTACGCAAATGAGATTTCAGCAGCTAAGTGTATGAATATTCACTCTAAGTAGGATAAACAAGGTCTATAAATAGCCTCAGGTCAGACTTAGCAGCCAAAATGAGTTATAAAAATACTTGTGAGTTTTCAAAGTGTTAGGAGATTTGGACACACAAATAAGGGCGTGTGGACCAATGGAAGCACCCACCCACTCTGAAGGGGCCGTGGGGGCTGCACAGATCAGACGCTTAGCTCAGGACCCGGCACAGCTGGGGGGCTCCAGGAGGACCTGGACTGGGCTGGACTTGGAGGGGGAGGAGAGAGGGGTCCGGCGAGGGAGCCAAGGGCTGGGTCCAGACCCTGGGTTGTGACTCCCAGGACCTGTAAAGCTCCTGCACCTTGCCATGGGGTTGGGTAGAGGGAGGCAGAGCAGGGAGGCCACGCTATGGGATCCAGCTACCCAGCAGCAGCATGAAGCGCAGCTCCTGCTGGGAAGGCTAAACTCCCCAGGGATGAATGCCCAGGCTGGTACCCCGAGAACACCCCAGGGGCCGCACACAGCCTTGGGGAGTCGCTGAGGCCCGGAAGTGGACCAGATGACCACGATTAGGCTCCTGCCCTGAAGGGCAGACTAGCTCACCCCCTGGTGGGTCGCCTCCCCCTGTCCCCCCACGGCTCTGGGTCTAGATGGCCGCCATCGCAGGGCATGGTCCGCTGCTCTGTAAAGGGCTCCAGGAGGCTTCCCGCCCCTCCCAACCCCAGGGGATCCCATCAGTCTACCTTTCCAGCTATTGGGGGACAGGTCCAGTTCCTGAGCTCCCCAAATCTGAGTCCTACAGCCGAGCCAGGGCGCACATCAGCTGCGGCCTCTTGCCTCGGACCCGCAGTGGGGTGGGGACAGGGGACGAGCTGGTGGTGGTGCCTCGAACCCGCGCTTACCCAGGCGGAGGGTGATGTTGACGGAGGTGGGGTACTGCACACTGAAGGCCATGGTCGGGCTCTGCCACCAGGTGCTGTCGTCTTGGCTGTGGAAGTCGGTGAGGTAGGAGGCGTTGTGGTGCAGCCGGGGGTCCGCGGCGTCGCAGCGCTGGCACTGCG
>NW_006441061.1:6004647-6007118 GCF_000325575.1 Pteropus alecto | reverse complement strand
GGACGGGGAGGGCGGGCGGCACCCCCACCTCCCGACCGCTCCGTCCCTTGGCGCTGACCCCACCTGGCGGACGCGCCCGGGAGTGCCCGGCTTTGGAGCAGCGGGGGCTGGCTTGTCCCGGCTCTGCTGGGGGGTCCCTAGCCTCGGAGCCTCAGTGTCCTGACCGTAGAAAGGGATTCGTCACCATACAGCTTCATTACCGCTGTCGGGAGGTTTTAATGGCTGCTCGTTAAGTGGAAACTGCTCACCAGTGCCTTTCGGGTCCTGAGCTAAAAGGGGACATGTGGGTCTTTACCTAGTCTTTCCGTCACACACCTCTATCGAACAGTAAAGTCACCTTAGGCAGGTTCGCGGGATGGTTCCTCGCGGTGCCATGTCTCCATTAACCTTGAAAAGTGCTGCTGCTGGCTGCTTTCTGCTCTCAAAGCAGAGATTCTCACCTGATATTTGTGACCGAAGGTACCTGGCCTCATCACAAATGTCACCTCTGAGAGGCCCCAGCAGATGCCCTCTTTTAACTCTCCATTCATCAAAGTTAGTAAATCAAAGGAGAAGAGCCATATGGTCTTATCAAGGGATGCTACAGAAAACACTAGATAACATTTAGCAGCTCTTCCCAGAAAAATCCAGGGAAACTGGAAATAAACTTCCTGAACACGCTAAGGGCTGTTTCTCAGCGGCAGCCTTTGCAGCTGGGGTCCTGGATGCCGACTAGGTCCCACGGGTCCGATGTCCTTGCTTGAGATTTGGAAGGCGGAAGTGGGCAGGGGGCATCTTCTGACCTTCTGGTGACAAGTGAGGTCTGCAGCAGCAGCAGCACGTGCTTCCCATCCTCCAGCTCCGTGGGGATTGAGAGGCCTTTGCGGGGTGGTGGCAGTAGCTGTAACATCTCGACTTTCATTTCTGGCTCCTGATCCCCGTCGCAAGGTGAGCTCTCAGAGTCTCAGGTGGCGGCAGCTTGCCAGGCTGGTCAGTTCTGCGGTGTCCCAGATGTCAGCCCCTCCGGTCCCTCCAGGCATCTCCTGAGTACCAGTTCCCTACATTTGGTCCTTCCCACTGGAAATACTGCCGTGCCTGCCGGTGCTTGGCCCAGAGCCCGGCATGGAGAGAGTAGGCAAGACAGTGCTTTATACGCTGTAAGGAAGATGACGCCTGCCCTCGGTGACCCCAGCGTCTGGTCAGAGAGAGAGCGATGCACTGAGTAACGGCCGATGACATTCCGAGGCCGTTCTTGCCTGTTTAATAAGACCGGGTTGTGGCCATGTGTTTACAGTCATCTGTTCCTCAGCAATGTGCCGTTGCCCACTGGGTACCCGGCGCTGTGCTGGGGGGCGGGGCGCAGAGATGTGTTAGACACCCCCCGCCCTTCCAGTGAGGGAGAGACGCCATACGCACAGATGTCCATGGCCAGGCTGACAGGATGTAATGAGGGCGGGGCACGGAGTCTGGGGTGGCTAGTTCTGCCTGGAGTCGGAGGGTGTTGCCTGGAAGAGGTGACGAATAAATTGAGTTGTAAAGGACAAGTAGGGGAAAGGGCGTCGCAGGCGGGAGGTGCAGCACGTGCAAAGGCCCAGAGATGAGAACAGGGAGGGCAAGTCTGTCATGTGTTTGCGGGTTTGGGTGGTGACTCGGTCCTGGGGGGTGAGGCTGGAGTGGGGTGCAGAGACCAGGTGATGCGGGGTGCTGGGCACTGTGCGATGAGCTGGGGCTTCATCCCGTGGAGAGTCTGCGGGGGCTGAGAGTTGTGAGTTTGTGGTGAGACAAGGACCTCGTGTGCCTCTCTCCGGTGTCCCCAGGGCCCGTGCTGAACGTAGCTCAGGGAACATTTGGAAGCCACATGCCTGGCAAAGGCTGACCTCACAGGGTTGGGTCAGAGACTATGGCTCCTTCAAGGGCACCAGCTGGGTATTCGTGGACCTTGCCAGCTCCCAGCAGAGCCCTTGAGGGGACTGCCCTGCCTCTGCTGGCGACCTTGGTCGGCGTCTGCAGGAGGTCTTCTAGGCTCCCCTGGGCCTGTTGCATTTCCAGTTTCTCCCTGCGCTCCACATCCAGCTGTTCACGTTCACCCAGGATCCACCAGCAGGTGGCGACATTGTCCGTATTACGGGACTGGTCCCTCTCGCCCCCTGGTGGCCAAGGACATCTTGGCTGTTCCCGCGTCGCCAGTGGACCCAGGACGAGAAGAGTCGTGGGGACCCGGACACTGGCTATTCGAAAGAGGAAACTGAGGCGGAGTGAGGGAAAGTGGTTTGTTGAGGACACATTCACAGCAGGACGTGACCAGGTCTCTCTCATTCCTGAGATCAGCTCCTCCCAGGATGGGGGTCAGGGCAGGGCTGGGGTCCACAGATGCCAGAAGCAAAGTGTGGCCCCATGCGAGTGTCTGTGTACCCATAAAGTCTCAGGACGACTTCCAAAATCTAGGTGACAAAGGACAATAAACACTTCTGTACATGTGGCAAAAGAAATCG
>NW_006441061.1:5980093-6003319 GCF_000325575.1 Pteropus alecto | reverse complement strand
CCTTCCTTCCTTCCTTCCTTCCTTCCTTCCTTCCCTCCTTCTGGGAGCACTGGCTTGGGGCCGGCCCTGTGTTGGGCCCCGGGGTTGCCGTGGTGGATAGTCCACAATCTCATGGGGCTTCTCAGAAATTTAGGGAGACAGACAGTGACCCCGGAAACAAACCAGTGCCTGAGGTAATGACAGATCATGGTAAGAGCCACAGAGGAAACAGCCGAGGGGCAGGCATGAACTCTGAGAGGGAGTGACCTCAGTTTGGGCGACCTGGAGAGGCTTCTCAGAGAAGGGGACAGCTCAGCAGAGACGTGTAAGAGGGGAGGGGATGCAGGGCGAAGAGGGAGGGCTCACGCTGATGGGGGCTGGCAAGGGGCCCCTCCACTGTCATCCTCACGGAGTGTCTTCTCCCTGGAGTTAACAAGTTCAGACAGGCCGAGGGACACGGCTGGCCTTGGGGCATGCCACCATTCAGTCCCGCAACTGTCCCGACCCCCTGCTGTGCCGGGCATGGGAGGAGTCAGCCTGGGGAGAATCAAGGAGGCCCAGAGAGACAACGAATGCCCCCGCCTTGCGGGGCGCAGGGGCCGGGGGCTTCGAAGGGGGTGTAACAGCGGCTGACCAGTCGCCATTCATTCACTCACGAAACAGACATTTACTGAGTCCATGTGGCAGGCCCTGGGCCCACCCAGGGGACAGAATGCTGAATATGGTGGTGAAACGGGCCCCGCGCTTGGGACCCAGGTGGTAAACTGGTAGTTATACCACAGCGCGATCAGAATACACCCCAGGGTGGCGAGAATAGAAAGGTCCAGCTCTAGACTCAGTGTCTGGCCCCTGCCAGCTCCGGCTCCACCTTCCTCTGGATGCCCAGGGCCCAGGCCAACTACTCTTGGGCCTGGCACCCCCCCAAGAAAATGCCCACGGCTAGGTCCACACAGACATGGCCCCGCCATGCCCAGACACTGCCCGCACACAGCCGAACGCCACCCACAGGCAGCCCACAGATGCCAGGGCTGGACCCCACGCTGTGGGTAAATATCCCAGTTGCCCCCCAACAGGGGGGTTTCTTGTCTGTCTCCCTCCTCCTCAGACTAAGGGCCCCTCACGGGTAGGCAGGGAGGGAGGGGTCTGACTCATCCTCTGGGCGGGCGGCAGAGTGTGGGTTCACGAAACGCCTAGTGAATGAATGAAGGATGATGAGTGAATGATAATGGACGGTAAATGAATGAATAATCAGTAAAAAATGAGTGAGTGTGAATGAATGAATGGTGACGGATGGATGGACGCACGCTCACAGTGAGGGCGTCTCCCTCCTCGGCCTCTGCCCCCAGTCCTGGGCCCTCGCTCCCCCAGCAGGAGGCACTACCTGGGCGCCCGCGAACTCGGCTCTCCGACTCCCCTGCCACCGTCTCCCCTCGGCCGCTTGGAGGGGCTATGCCGACCCCCTTCCCAAACACTCCCAGCGCGGTCTCACCTCGGGCCTTTTGTTCGTGCTGTCCCCACTGCTCCCGCAGATTTCGGCACCCCTCCCCGCCCGTGTCCCCGGAGCGGGGCTGCCCCGGCCCCTCCTCCTGGCCGTCCCGTGCTCCCCACCCAGCGACGTGACCTCCTGAAGCTTCGCCACACCTGACTCCTCACTTCCGGACGTGCTTGTCCGCGGTCGGGCTCCCGCATCAGACTGTGAGCTCCCTGAGGGTGGGGGCGGGGTGGGCCTCAATGTCTGCTGTGCTGTCCCCCAACCTCAGTGCTCATCACTTGTGGGATGAGTAATTGGAGACGCAGTACCCGTGGGGCGCAGAGCTGCGGAGCAGGGCACAGAGTCGCCCGGCAGAGTGACCGGCCGGAGAGGGACCCTGCTCCCCAGCGGCGGAGCCCACTGCAGGGGAGCTGTCTTTAACAGTAATCTCATTTCTGGATCTTTCTGCTGAGGACAAGGAAACAGCAATTCTAAGTCAGCAGCAGAGCCCAGCGAGGCAGGAGAAGGCACAGAGAAGTGACAGCTGCTCCCCAGCTGCTTCTTAGCCAAGTGCCCAGAGTACTATGGGGACCATGTGGGGACCCCCAAGCCTGAGTCGGAGCCCTGTCTGTCCCCAGGGCCTAGCACGACGCTGCAGGAGTTCCCATTGCCCCAGAGTAAAGGTGATCCCTCAGGCCTCAACTCTTAAGAACACGGGACTCCTGCCTCGTCGGCCAGCCTCCAAACCCTCAGACATGCCAGGCCCCCCTCCTACCCCAGGACCTTTGCACCTGCTGGTCTCTCTGCCTGAAATGCTCTTCTGCGTCTTCTCGCGGGGCTGACGCCTGCTCCTCCTCCGGGTTCACGATAACGTCACTTCCTCAGGAAGCCCTCCGTGATGCCCCACCCCCTGACTTCACGGCACTTCTAATGTTTGTTATTAGTTCCAGGTCCCTCATTCCCACTAGGCTGTCGGTCCCAGTGGACAAGAATTCTGTGGCTTCCTGCTCTGTCCTTGACATATAACCAGGCGGGGTATATACTAGGTGGTCCGCAAAGAGTGTGGAGTGAATGAATGAACACGTGAATGAGTGACTGTTTGAAAGCAGGTGGGAGGGGGAGAGGGAGGAATCTGACCGCGAGGCCAGGGCTCCAGTTGGGCTCCCCTCCCAGGGTGCTGGCCCTTTAAAAGGGGGGCAAAGGCCAAGGGCAGGGAGCTGGCCAGCCCAAGATGGAGATGATCTAGTGCGAGAGTGCCTTGCCCTTCATGTGACTCTAGGTGGAAAATGTGAACTTTGCAAATGTCAGGGAAAGGCGGGATTCCCAGCCGGGGACCCTGTGGGGCCGATGAGCACTGCAGTTCCCGCCTGCCCTAACGGGGCCGGCCTGGGCGGCGGGAGATTTACGCTGCCTGCTGGGGCCCATGCAAAGCCTAAGGCGGGAGCACCTAGAGAACAGACTGGTAAGGCCCCAAAACCTATGCCTCCCCCAGGAGGGCGTGGGGCCACGGTGGGCGCACCTGGGGGACAGCACTGTGGGCAGGTGGTGGCTGCAGGGGGGTGGCTAGAGGAACCCCCTTTACTGGACCCTTAGAGGCGTGAACCCTCCTCCTCCTCCCACTGGGACAGGCCCTGTCCCTGCCACCTGACTACAGAGTCACCCAGACAACCCTACGGGGGAGGGGGCATTAGCTCCATGCTACAGATGGGGAAACTGAGCCTCAGGTAACACGCCCAGGGTGACGTGGCTCGAGGGGCCACTGGATTCGAACCTGGTTCTCTCTGGCGTTCCTGGCAGCCTCCTTGCCCTGCCCTCCCCGCCACCCCCGGCCTTCAGGAGAGACCACATTTAGGACGGGTCACAGCACAGCCCAATCGGAAAGCCTTCGACGAGCATTTAGGCAGCTCTTCAGGGGCCGCGGGCATTTACAGCTGTTCCCTCCGCTGGAACGCCCTTCCCAGCACGCCCAGGGACCAGCCTGCTCTGTGGCCTGCCGTCTGTCCTGTGCCCAGCAGGGAACTCTGTCTCTACAGTGGAGGTAGTCTTTGCAAATCACCTTTGACACAGTGCTATGTCCTATGTCATGGGGATGTGTCAGGAGCTGTCAGGCTCCCACTTGCATCTGTGTGTGGGGCGTGCGTGTGCATGCGCCTGTGGCCTATGGGCGTGGAGGAGTATGTGAGTAGCAGGTACGTGTGCGTGTGTGTGACATGTGTGGCATGTGTGGCGTGTGTGTGCGTGTGGCAGAACCTGGGCTGACGTGGCGTAGAACTTTCCTGAAAGCTGTGGAGACCTGGAAGACGGGGTTCAGAGGCAGCCTGGCAGCAGGCAGCCTTGGCTGAGCTGGGGGAGGACCAGCCCCGGAGCTGCTGGGGAGGGAGGCTCAGAGGCAGCCTGGCAGCAGGCAGCCTTGGCTGAGGACCAGCCCCGGAGCTGCTGGGGAGGGAGGTTCACGTGGGCCCCGGAGCCCCCGTCAGCTGTAGGCTCGGCCCGGCCTGGCTGGGGGCCTGCAGGGCTCACGGCTCACTCTGGGGTAGGGAGACACAGAGGGTGGGAGCCCTGAGTGTGAGGGCGCAAAGCATGACAGATGTTCTTGGCCTTGATCCTGGTAGAGGGTGGGAGCCCTGAGTGTGAGGGCGCAAAGCCAGAGACTGGCCTATCAGGTATAGTCCCCAAGGGGCACAGGGAGGGGTGCTGTGGGACCCCCGGATTGTGGCCCACAGCGTGGCTCTGGACGGCAGCCTGGAAGCCAGGCCCCCGGGCTCTCCAGCTTTGTCCTCCTGCAGCCTGAAGTCCTGTCCCTCAGCAGGGGGCAGGGGCCTGGGTCGGTCCTGGGGACAGTGATAACCCCAATCCCCAGCCACGGGGTTCTTACGTCCCTCAGGAACAGAGGCTGACTGAGGGCACAGACTTGGTCTGCCAGTTCCCTTGGCTTCTTGCACAGTAAGTGCTGGGTCAAGGCTTGTGTGAGTAGAACGGATGCCCAGCCCTGTGCCCCGAGATGTGTGCAGGACCTCCCCTGTATGCAAAGTCACCGCAGGTTAAAGGCTGCTACCCCTATTCCCTGATGAGGACATGGGGCTCAGGGGTGGGTGACTGACCCAGGCTCTAAGGACTTGTAGGTGCCAGCACTTGGCTGCCTGGCACGGGGTTCCCATGGGAGAGCTGGGAAGGGGCACATGCACAAGTCTGCAGTGTTCACCTGCACAAGAGCGGGGACACCTGGGCTTCCGGGGTTCCTGCAAGTGAGTAGCAGAGAGGTACAGGCTTAGGTCCCAAGCAGGGATGCTTTGGCCTGGTGGCGGGCAGAGGGCAGGCAGGGCAGCCTGCCAATGGCGGCCCCTAAATAATAGAGACTGACCAGCTCGTCTGCTCCCTGTCCCAGCCAAGGGACCGGCTCCGGCTTCATAACGTGTGATCGATGGGCCTAATATGGGACAGGAGACGCCGGGCTGGCAGTCCTAGCCTGGCCTGCCGGCTGCCATTTGCCCATATATTTATTTATTTATGCATTCTCCTCCATGGCAAAAGCCCAAAGACAATAAAAGAAATTGAATTGCATATCAGATGGGACATCAGAGGGAGATACAGCCATAAATCGCATCGTATTTATTCCATAAATATCTGTGCATCCCGAATAGCCAGGGCCTGTTATGAGGTCCTAATCAGGAATCTGGTCCCGTGATGCTGGCTGCCAGCCCCTCCCCCATTAGACAAACAGGCTGGGTCCCCCAAATAAATAACCACTTCCTCAGGCCACCTGTCCCCACAGAGGCAGGCATCTGCTCACCCAGGCTGTCGCTGCCCAAAGTAAAGGGCGGGGTCCGCAGGAAAGGGCAGGAGGGGGCTGGCATCGCAGGGTGCTCGGGCCGGGATGCAGTGAGCCCAGGGAGGGAAGTGAGTTTCTCCAGCCCCTCCGCCCGCCCTGCCCACCTACCTCGCTGGAACCTGGCTGGAGACACCATTCTCTCTCTCGACCTTTCATTTTTTTTCAAGATATAATTTACATTCAGTGAAATGCACAAGTAAGGATGAAGTTTGATAAATTTTTTACATGCATGTCTATGCACAGGTAAAAACGCCACCAGGATCGAGGCCAAGAACATCTGTCACGCCGGAAAGTTCTCTCGTTGGCGCCGCCTCTCCAGGGGAAGCCCCCTTCTGTCACTGTGGATCTCTTTGCAGGTTCTGGGACGTCAGGAAAATGCAATTATGTGACACGTAACGTTCGTGTCTGTTACCTTGTTCGTTTGGCGTGAACGTAGCTGAGATCCATCCCCGTGTCGTTGCGTGTATCAGGGGCTTCTTCTTTTCACCGCTGTGTCATATTCCATTGTGGGAATGTAGCACAATACGTTCATCCAATCCCTGTGGCCGGACATCGGCACTGTTGCTAGTCTAGGGCTATCGTGAATAAAGCCTCCCTGAACGTTCTTGTGTGTGTCTTTTTGTGAATATAAGCAGGCGTTTCTCTCAGGTATATATATGGCTGGGGTGGACTCGTTGGGTCGTAGAGTAGATGTATGTTTAACTTTACCAGAAACTTCCAGGCATGTCTTCAAAACGACCATGCCGTTTTATGCGTCCACCTCATCGTGTGAGAGTTCCGGCTGCTCCAGGTGCATGTCAACACTTGGTTTTATCTGTCCTTGATTTTAGCCATTTTGGTGGCCGTGTACTGAGATCTCTGTATGGTTTTAATTTGAGTTTCCACCACCAGCTCTTACCTAAATAACTACATTGGCCACACACCTGGGGTATCTGGCTGGCCTTGCCGCTGGGTTAAGTCCTTCCTCTTCTCGAAACCCTCCGAGAGCCCCTGGCTCACGAAAAGCACAAGCTGAGGTCCTCATGGGCCCCGCTGTCCTCTGGCCTCCCCTGCTGCTCTCCCCCTGCTCCCTGCTCCCCTGGGTGCTCCCCCCTTCTCCGGTCACTGCTCAGATGTCCCCTTTCCAGGGCCGCCTGCCCCAAGCCCACTGCCCCTTCCTTCCCTGCTTCGTCTTTCTCCCCAGCACTTTCTGTCCCCCGACCCCTGACGTCAGCTCTCCCAAGGCAAGACCTGTATTTCGTTCACGGTCGCACTCTGGGGCCACATCAATGCCCGGCCAGAACACTGGCTCAGCCGATACTGGTCGAAGGACCGAAATGAGCCATCGGTGGGTAACCCAGCATTGCGACAGAGCCGCTTTTTAACACGGAGGGGAAATTCGTGTAAAAGTAACCATTTTAAAGCGTACGCCTCTGCGGCCACCACCCACCCTGTCCAGTTCCAGCAGCCGCCGTTTTGATGGGGCCTCATCAACCTCTGATGTGAACTTAATACTCACGCTTCCTTATTTTAACAACTAAATGTCTCTGAGCCTCTTTCCGGCTTCCAGCCCTGGGTCTGGCCATGTCCTTGAGCTTCTCTCCTACCGCAGACCTCCAAAATGTCCCACCTCGATGGTCGATTGACGGGGGCTCCCACCCAAGCTGAATGCCCAACGTCCCCTCCCCATGGGGCCTCCCAGGGAGAGACCAGGGGAAGGGAAATGATGCTCTGGGCCCCCCGCCCTTCCCTATCGGCCATCGTGCCTGAGCCCACAGTTCCCCTGGAGATGGGACAGTCCTGGGCAGACCTCGGCTCTGCTGTCCCACGGCCCCGCCCGTCCCCTCGTGCCCCCTGCTCACCCCCTTCGACCTGCAAGAATCTTTCCTCTCCTTTGGCTATAACTGGGGGAGGTGGGACGACCCGATTTATATGGCAACAAATAAAGAGCTGCCATGATTAAGGCGAAGGGAGAGAGTTGAAAGGAGGAAAAATACCTTGGGTAATGCCATCTCCTGCGTCTTTATATTCTGAAATGGATCGTTCTGGACGCGGGCAGAAGGCCTGATTTAATATCCTCATGGAAAATGCTGCACCTGATCCAATTACCACGGGAATTTTGATACAGTCAGCAGTCAAGATGAAAGATTCAGAAGCGCTCAGTGCGGGAGTAAACACAGAGACTGAATTACCCCGACTCCTCTGGGGGACTTAAGCGGCTCGGGTCGCTGCGAGGGCACCTCGGGCCTTGCCGGACGGCCCGATAGGCCAGTTGGCCATAGCCGGCCCGTGAGGCCACACTTCTCTGCACCTCAGGCCGGTGGAAGGCCCTGGAGTGGCAGGCCAGGGACTCCCCGTGGAGAGGCATCCACATACGGTGTCAGCGGTCCAGCTTGGCTCTGGAGGTCCTCCTTGATGCCCGGTCCCGCCCCATCACCTTGCCGAACCCCGTCCAAGTTGCCTCCTAAACAGCTCTCCATGTGCCCCCCTGGCTCAGTCTGCAGGCCCCAGGCTAGCCCGGGCTCTAGCCGCCTCACCTGGACACCTGCCCAGCCTCTGTCCGGCCTTCCTGTCGCATCCTGCTGCCCTCCTGCGATGGATGGTTACTAACGCTTTAACCACGTGTCTCTACCGTGCTCAGAACGCTCCTGTCACCTCCAGCTGTTCATCAGAGAAAGTTCAAAGTCAGGATACACCTCCCTGTGCTGCCCATGCCGGTCCCTGCACCCATCCGACCTCTGCCATCCCCAGACCAGCCCAGGTCGCCCTGCTCTGTGCACTCTGAGCCCTTCCCTGCCTTTCGCCTGCAAAACACTAGCCGCGGCTATCTATAAGTACCAAGCTACCCAAGTACTGTCTGTTCAAAGTCCATCTCCCCAGCCGGACTTGGCTGCACAGATGTTGGAAGGGCCAGAAGCTGCCGAGTCTCTGACTCGCGCTGACCATGCGGCCTTGGGCGAAGTTCTGGGTGTCCTGAGCCTCGGTGGACTGATCTGCACAATGGGACAGTGATGCCCACTTCTCAGAGACGGTAGGAAGATCTTGCAAGATGCTGAGGGAGAGCACAGGTTGTTCCACAGCCAGACGCTTCGGGACCAGTTCCCGGCGCGGCCACTCGGCAGCTCCGCGTCTCAGTTTTCCCACCTGTGAAATGGGTCACCGTCCGATTCCGCGAGTCCGCATCTGCACGCGTGGGGTGTAACGGGTGCCACAGCACAGCTTGTTCAGTGCGCCGCGCACACGTCCCAGACATCGCCGGAGCTCGACACATCTCCCCCCGCCCCTTGAATGGGGGTGCCGACTAAAGGCCTGGGGCAGCCCCCACCGTGAGAGACCTTGATCCAAGATCAAGGCCTGGATCCAAGACCAGGGGTGTCCCACCAAAGCCAGACATCCGCCCATTCACCACAGACCCGTAACGACAGCCGAGTCTGTCACCTCCCATCCGGAGCTCACCTCCTGGGAAGGGACATGGCAGGCGGGGCACACGGGAGGATGAGTTTTGAAGGCGGGGAGGACCGTACCCTCGCAAGCGGGCTGACATTCCCCGGGGTGGCTTTCACGTGCAGAAAAGACTGCTCAGATCCTGACTTTGAGCGATTTCATTGGTGTTATGAATGTTACCCATTCAAAAACGCCATCCTTCCTTACGCTTCTAAGTTCACTTTACGTGACTTACCATTCTATTTCTATTTACGTGTTTATAAATTTAGCACGGCTGAACAATCCCTTAAGGGCCATTTGATTGCTGTTTGGTCCCATTTCCAAAACTAGTTAATCAGGCTCCTTTAAACATTTTAAACTGCAGAAGTGAATCGAATATATTCAGTTTTGTTTTTAAGTACTTCCGTGGTCTGACCGAGAAAGCGGCCTGTCTGTGGATCTAAGCCCATCATTTCTACGCCCAACACTCTGAACTTATGAACATGGTCAGTTCCAGCCCTGTTCACAGACTTCCTCAGAGTGCGACTTACAACCCCAAGTCGAAGTGAAGTGCTCAATTTCATATTTGAAATTTGAGTCACAAGACTGGACCGGTCCTTTAATCAGCCAAATTCTCCATACTTTACAAACACTTAAACTACCAACCTGCACACACTTAAGACACAGATGTTAATATTATTGTTTCAGTTCTCTTAAAGGTGTCTTCATTCCGAGCCTTCTTCGGGCTGAAAGACGCTAACCTAGCACGGAAACGATTTTGCCATGCCCAGAGATTTGGGGGTTACTTTCTCAGCTGACTGAATCCCTTAAGGACCAGTGTGGCCCAGCTGGGAGACCCACATCCCTACCTGCCATCTCATGGCTGTTAGAACCCCGGCTGGTCAGCCTGGGCTCTTCAGCCCCTCATTCTCCTGTCTGCTCACGCTAGTGGACCTCCCTCCCCCAGGCCCCCCCACACCCTAGTGGATTGGATTCAGCTAATCGGTTTACTGATTCACTCTGTCATTTTCCTGCTCTCAGAGCAGCCACTGTGAGGAAACTTAATGACAGGTGATTGGATTCCGTGTGTCTGCCAGGGCTTTTGTCACAGTTCTGAGGTCACCACAAGGATGGGAGGTGGGTAGAAGGCACGGCCACTGCCAGGAAGAGTCTCGGGGCGAGGGTGGCGGTGAGGAGCATGGCCTCTCCGCAGGCCACAGGGTGACATGGACGTTCCAGGCTCCCCACATCTCCCACCGGCTGCTGCCAGGAGTCACGCCAAGTTGGGCAGCTCGACGGCTGGCGGGCAGACCTTGGCCTTCCAATCCCGCGGGCCTGGAGGAGGGTCCCGCGGCCTCGTCCTCCCTGCTGGGTGCTGGGGAGCAGTCGCTCACTCTCTGAGCCTCTCCTGTCAAATCGGGCGGCGTGGCTGTGAGCACTGAGCAGGGCCTGGCATCCAAGGGGTTCTGCCCGAAGGCCAGTCCCCGTTCCTGTGGCCGCTCCCTCCTCAGCTCTGCCCGCAGCGGGCTGGGGAGGGGGCTCAGTGCCGGGGGGGGGGCTGTCCACAGAGTGTTTGCTCTCTCTCCTGTTCGATCGTCTCAACCACCCCATGAAGGCAGCAGCTAGTATCCAGTCCGTACCAAGGCTCAGGGAGGTTGAATCACTTGCCCAAAGTCACACAGCTTCGAAATGGTGGCGCTGGGTTGGTCTGACTCCTCAGCCTCCTCGTCTTGGCCCCTGTGCCGTCCTTCTCTGGGGCCCAGGGCCCGCCCTTCAGGCCTGGGCCTGACAAGGCAGCGGGCAGCAGGAGGAGGCAGCCGTGACCGAGCTTTCTCCGCCGTGGAGGATTCTGTCCCGCGTCCTCATCTCTCCCTCCTCGGTTATCTCGCGGCCGGGACCCTAAGAGCATCACATTGTCTTAGGGATGGCAGCCCGTCCCAGACGAAAGCGCAGCCCACAAACCCGAGCTGACAGCCCCGTGCAGGGGCGGCTGCCGGTCCCCTGGTCCCAGCGCGGGCCTCTCCTGGTAGGGGTGGGCAGGGACCCAGTGGTGGGTGGGAGTGGGCGGGGGTCTCCCCTCCAGCCTCCCCGTTCTTTCCGCCAGCCAGCAGTGGGCCGAGAAGGTTGTCTTGGTAACTCAGGCTGAGTCGTTAGTCGTCTTAGGGGGATGTTTTCCTCTGGGATGAAAGGTGCTGGGTGGCGGGGAGGGTGAGGGACGAGAGGGGAGGAGAGGCCGATAGCCCCTCCGTCTGTGGGGCTGCTAAGAACCAAGGATGCTTTTCTGCAGGAAACCTCGACTGCAGGCTGGAGAAATGGCTGGCGGGCGGGGAAGCCAGGCCCGGGCAGGGACGAGGGGCTCCCGGAAGCCTGGTCCCCGTGGGGAAGTCCTCGGGTCCCAAACGCCCTCCTGGCCTGGGCAGAGTCTCCTGAGGACCCAGTGTGGACAGAGGGGCTGAGGTTCCTAAGAGGCAGGCACAGTGGCCCAGTGGTGAGCTCAGCCCAGGCGGCCTGAGTGCCCGCTGCTCACGGGCCCGTTAGCCTTTTCCTCACCAATGCCAGGGAAGTGAGGGCGACGCCCTAGGGGCTGGATGAGATGCGAGATCTGGTCAACGGCTCCATCATGGGCGCCGTGAGGTGGCCTCGCCCCAGCCTGAGACGTCCACCCAGAGACCTGCGAGGGGCGGGAGGCAGACCAGCTTCTTCCCTCTCTTTCTTTCTTTCATTTTCTCCCCAGCTTCCAAAATCACAAAAGCATCTCCCTCGCACTCGGAAGGGGCTGGGGAAGAGCCTCGCCGTGTCAGCTCTCAGATGAGCCGTTCCCGCCTTGATCCATTATTCATTCGAGGCGTCCTTCCTTTAAGGATGTGGCCACACAGCCCAGGGAGGGGACAGGACTTGCCCTGGGCTGCCCAGCCAGGTCGGTCTTCTCCGGCAGATGTGAGTGGCCCGGGGAGGAGCAGGTCACCCCGTGCGTGGCTCTTTCCCCTGACGGCCCGTCACCTCTGCCCGCTGTGCAGAGGGAACGTTGAGTCCCCCGCGGGAGGGCGGCTTCGCGGTCAAACGTCCACAGTCTCTAACCCCGAGGGCTGCGTGGCCTACGCCACGTTTCTAGAAAGTGACTGCCCTCCAAGGCCCGAGAGTCAAGGGGCTTTGTGTTATGAGCAGGAGCCAAGGATGAGAGAGCAGCCAGGGTGAGGCTTCAGGCGGCGCCAGGCGCAGTCTGGTCCCGTGGGGCGCACTGGCGTGTAGATCACACCCTTGGCCTTGGTCCCGTCCCGAGACCGGGCCGGGCTTCCGTCACCGACCATCTATCCGCCAGTCACTGTAAACTCTTAGCAGCAAAGCCCGAGAAGCTGGCAGAGGGGCAACAGCACCAGTAAAGGGGACTCGAGGGGACCTGGCTGGGACACCAAAGTCTCCGCCACACTTGCTCTAAGTCACACACCTGGCAAGTGGCAGAGCCAGACACCAGGCCCCGGGCTCGCAACCACAGCCCCTCACGCCTCGCCCAGAGCTGGTGCTGTCTTCACTGCGAGCCCGGTTCCGTCTGTCCCCTGCCCTCTGTCCCCGTCTCTCTCTCTCTGTCCCCTGCCCTCTGCCGGCAAGCCAAGAGGCATCTGCTCGGTGCCGAAGTGACAGGAGCGCATGCCGCAGGCTTCCGTGACGCTGCGTCTCACGCTCTGACACGTGGTCACGCCACAGCACATACAGCACCGTGCCTCATGTGTCACCGATGCGACTGGACCCCTGGAGGGCACAGTGGGGGTGGCGTGGAGACAGAGGATCCCCGAGCACAGGGGCGCCGTGAGACACTCCCGAGTCGGGGCCCTTCACCTCGTGTGCAACGCGCACAAAGCGGGGAGCTGATTTCAAGAAAACGGTTCTGTAAACGATGTCGCAGAGGCCCACGGATCTGCAGGGAGACAGGAAAGGCAGACCCGGATCAAGCTCCCATTTGAGGGGTGAGGAAACAGAAGAGGGGGAGGGCAGAGGGCTGGGGACGCACTCCCGGGACAATCATTCCCACCGCGTCTGGAGCGTCAGCTCCCCACGCACGAGCCAGTGCGTCTACAGCACCTCTGCCTACAGCACCTCCGCCGCCATCCTCACGGCGCACTGGGAGGTGAGAGCCACCAAACCGCCTCTGGGCCCCCACTCCCCAGCCCTCTCGAGGTTGCACGTGGACAGGGGACTGGCTCTGCCCAGTGGAACACGACGGGGAGGGGCGTGGGCCACCTCTGGGCCGGAGCATTTAAGAGTGGGTGCAGGACCCTCCACGGGGCGGAGCTTCCGTTAGCCCAGCTCCTGGGGCCCGCGCGGGAAGGACGAGCTCTGTGAATGAAGAACAGTCCCTGCGCTTGAAGCCACAGTGGTTCTGGGCCTGTCCCCAGCCTGTCATGCTGGCAGGGCATTTTACGGATAAGCAAACAGGCTCGGAGGCACGAGGCCACTTGCCCAAGATCATACCGCCTAGAAGTGGGATGGCCGGGACTCAGATCCAATCCCGTCACCACCACCTCACACCAGCTCCTTTCTACCCCTAGGGACAAGTGGTTTTTTTCAAAGGACCAGTCTGTCAACAGGTCCAGTCCAGCCACATCCTAAGCGTCTCTCACCTCTGTCCGCTCAGCCTGACCCCTGGGCCTCGGGGCGGCTGTCCTGGTCTTACCCAGGGCTCCTCCTGCCCCTCCTGCTCCTTGAAAATTTGTTCTCCACACAAGAACCAGACCATCATCCCAAACGTGAGTCTGCTCGACAGAGCCTCTGTGCACACCGGCCCCTGCGGCCTCCACCTGACCTGTACCCCTCTCCGTTGGGGCCAGACGCTCCAGCCACAAAGCTTCTCTCGGTCCTTTGAAACACCAAACTCCTGCTGCAGGCTTCGCACAGGCTGTTCCCACTGCCTGGAACACTTGTCCCTGTGATTTCAGCCCGGCTCGCTCCCATGGCTCTTTCCGACCTCATCTCAGTTATCTAAGAGGCCTCTGCAGCGCTAAGCAGTAAGGTGGGGGATGCCCAGGAGCTGCAGGGTGTGTGTCTGTGTGTGTGTGTGTGTGTGTGTGTGTGTGTGTGTGTGTGTGTCTGTGTGTCTGTGTGTTCACCTTCCCTCACACCCCTCCCTAGATGCCTAGTCTCTTCCTAAGCCACATCCCTCCTGTACCAAGCCATGCCGCATTCGCTTGCTCGCTGTCCCTCTGCCCTACAGGAACACAGCTCCACGCAGGTGGGGGCTTTGCCTTATTACTTGTGTCCTTAGAGTCTAGCCCAGTGCCTGGCAAAAGGAGGCATTTAGTAAATAGTCGCCGATGAATAAAAAAAATGAATGAACGCTTTGCATTGATTCACACCGTAAGCGGCCCTGAGTCGGCGAAGATACATTCGAATTTCTCTGCCTGGCCCACCTGGGACACAGACCAAGTTGTTCCTCTCCTGGAGTCACACCCAAGCCAAGATTCTTCATGAACAAGTCACTGACCCTCATAGGGCAGCAGCATTGTGCCTCCTGCCCGGAGACCTGGCTGCACCTGGAGCCCTGTGCTCAGGGCCTGGGCTGTCTGAGGTTTATGAGCAGCCGGAGATATTTCCTTTCCAGCCGTCCTGCTAGCTGTGTGACCTTGGACAAGTCACTGGACGACTCAGTGCAAACCCCACTCCTCTCTTCTGTGAAATGGGTCTAAAACGGTACCCGCCTGCAAGGCTTCGGGGATGCACCGCAGGCCCCCAGCAGTGCCCACAGTTACTCCCCCAGCCTCCGGGCCTGATGGAGGGACCGTCATTTAAACAGCTGGCGATGTTTACACTCAGGAGATAGGGGTTGGGAGCGAAGCGGTTTAGAAGGCTGCTAGGGGCAGGGAACTCACACGGGTGAGCAGCTATGCTCTCCAAGAAAGGTTGCGCCTGTGCCGAGTCCCGTTAGCCGCCATGGACCTGATGCTCTGGTGCCTCAGTTTACCCCGAGTACCCACAGAACTAGGTTGCTCCTCTTCCCCATGGCACCACTGTTCGGACCTGGGGGGCTCAGACCTGGGCCGTGCTGGTGGGACCACTGGCTGCACCTGCACACACTTCCTCCTGCAGCACGAGTTCCCGACACCCGGATTGCAGACCACATGGGTCCGTGGTCTGTTAGGAACCGGGCCACACGGCCGGAGGTGAGCGGCAGGTGAGCGAGCGAAGCTTCATCTGTATCTGCAGCGGCTCCCAGCGCCAGCATCACTGCCTCAGCTCCGCCTCTGATCCTCACTTCCCAGCGCCAGCAGCACCGCCTCAGCTCCGCCTCTGATCCTCATGTATTAGATTCTCATAGGAGCACCGGTCCCTGGTGCCAAAAAGATTAGAGACCGCTGTCCTGCAGGGCCCTCCCAGCCGGAGGGCAAAACCACGTTGCCCCGTACGCGCTGTTGCAGGCAAGGGCTGCCGACAGCCTGGGAGCAGCGGGGGCTGGCAGAGACCTCAGGATGGCAGGTCTGGCTTCTGCACAAATGGGGAGTGGGCAGTGGACCTGGCAGTCCCCTCTGGTGGAGCCTCCAGCAGGCTGTGTGACCCGGGCAGCCCGAGGCACTGGCCAAGGCCCTGGCCCATCTGCTGAAATTTCAAAGGCAAATGTTCTGAGAAATAATGGGGCTTAATAAACCGGACGGATCAATATTTCATTGAAGGGAAGGGACAGAAAGACAGGGACAGAGGGAGAGGGACAGAGGGACAGAGGGAGAGACTCATACAGAGAGAGAGACAGAGAGAAACACACAGAGAAAGAGGGAAGGAGAGAGACAGACACACAGATAAATCCACAGCACAGACGCCCAGAAAGAGAAACAACAGAGAGACTGAGCCCCCATCCCAGAAACAGACATGCACAGAGAAAGACAGGGGCACAGGGCGACATCCAGAGAGTGGGGACTCCAGCAACGGAGGGGGCCGTGGGGAGAGAGACAGGAGGGGCCGGGACGAGAGCCGCGGGGGTCTGCGCCGTCTCAGGAAGCTCTGGAGGCTGCTGACAGCTCGGCTGCCGTCACCCACCGGGGTCTTGTCCTTGGCCCTCAAGCCTTCGGGCTGGGGAGCACACAGAATGTCTTCGATGCACAAATTTTAAAAATCTTTCATGAAGTCCAACTGGTCTACTTTTTCTTCTGTTGCCTGTGTCTTCGATGTTACAGCCAGGAAATCATTGCCAAGTCCAACGTCCTAATGGTTATGTCCTACGTTTTCTACTAAGAGTTTTCTAGTTTTAGGTCTTTGATACGTTTTAATTTTTGTAGATGGTGTTAAGAGTTCAACTCCATTTTTTTTTTTCCACAGGTGGACATCCAGTTTTCTCAGCTCCAGTTGTTGAAAAGACTGTCCTTTCCTCATTTAATGGACTTGGCATTTTTGTCGAAATTATTTGATTAAGTATGTGCTCTCTATTCTACCCCTCTGGCCTATGTGTGTCTTTACGCCAGTTTCGATTACTTCGAGGCATGTTTTGACATTATGAAATGCACATCCTCCAACTCTGTTCTTCTTTTCCAAGATGCTTTTGACTATTTGAGGTCCCTCGAGATTCCATGTGAATTTTAGGGTAGATTTTTCTATTTTCGGGGGGGGAAAACGAAACGTTGTTGGGACTGTGACAGGAATTGCGTGGACTCTGAAGATCGCTTTCAGCAGTGTATATCTAAACAATAGCAATCTTCCGATCCATGAACATGGGACTTCTTTCCGTCCATTCACGCCTTCTTTGATCTCTTCAGCAACGTTTCGTCGTCTTCCCTGTGCAGATCCCTTATCCCCTGGGTTAAGTTCGTTCCTAAGTGTTTATTCTTTTTTTCATACTACTGTAAATGGAATTTTCTTAATTTTTTTTCAGATCGTTCGTTGTCGGTGCGTATAGAAACACGGTTGATTTTAGCGCGTTCATGTTGCGTCCTACTACTTTGCTGAATTTGTTTATTGTTTCTAACAGGTTTTCGGTGGAATGTTTAGGGTTTTCATGTCCCTTGTGAACAGAGATCATTTTACTTTTTCCCTTCTAATTTGGACGCCTCTTATTTCTTTTTCTCGCCTAATTTCTCGGGCTAGGATTCCCAACACTACGTTAAACAGACGACTTGGCCTTCTCCCTCCACCGTGGTTTTGCTCCTAATATGTTTTCAGGACCTGGGGTGATTCTGAAGAGCAACGTGTAGTACGAACTCCTGGCTTGCTCTGGTCCATGTTTCTCCACCTTGTCTCACTGAATTCTCACGACGGTCTTTGGAGACCTTGTTTGTAAATCCACTGTATAGAGGAAAGCAGATGTCCAGAGAGGCAGGGTTCTCGCCTCTCTGGCGAGGTGACCAGTGGGGCCCGGGCAGCCAGGTGGGGTGATCAGTCTGATGCAGGACAGGGCACAATCCCCCAAGTGGCAGAGGAGGGGAGGAGACACCAAGCCCTGCACTGAGAGAGAAGAGGGCTCTTGGCCGAGAGCATGGAAAGAATTCAAACACACACCAAAGTTAGAGTCGAAAGGAAAGTTTATTAGAGAAGGGGTAACGCTCCACAGACAAAGCGTGGTCCCCTCAGAGGCAGAGAATCAGAGAGCCTGAGAAGACTCAGAGGGACAGAGACGACAGAGAGAGACGAGGACAGTGAGAGACACACAGTAAAGGCACTGAGAGGGACCGGAGCGTTTGCGGAATTCAGTTTCTATATCATTCTTTAGTTCCTCTAGTTACAGTTTAAAGGCTTTGTTTACCCATTTCCTTTGGTACGGACACTCCGTGAGGAAGGATAAGACTATTTAGCGTGAAATGGTAAGAACGGGTAGCGCGAAAGGCCTGCTGGCAGTCCTCAGCCTTTAGTCCAAAGGCTCCCCATGGTTTCAGCCATCGGGAACGAATGACTTCATTTTGCGTAGGGCGCCACACAAAGACCGTTTCTCCTGATTTCCCTTCACGGGGGTGGGAAACGGGCTGCGAGCGATCGCAGTGGAAATCTTTGATCCGCGGGTTTCCAGTGGCCTGGCTGCAGGGCCGATCAGCGCGCTGTGGTCTCCGAATGCAGCTTCAGTGAACACTCTAGTTCTCTTGCCTCCTCCCTACGTCTGCTTGGCACTGTTTACGGCTGACACCTGTTCTGACTGGTGGGACAAAGGCACACAGGTGGGTGACTCTTGGAAAGGTCACCACTCCTGGCCCAGGCCTGCCTGATTCCAAAGCCCCTGACTCCTCCCTCTCCAGTCCGGGGGTTGCAAACTACAGCCCGCAGGCCAAATCCACCTCCAGCCCTACTTTTGTTCAGCCCGTGTGCGTTAAGAACAGTGCTCGTATTTTTAAAGGGTTGTAAAAAGAAATCGAAGACGACCATGCAAAGCCTCAAACATCCACTGTTGGTTTCTTTCCAGAAAAAGTTTAGCCGGTACAGTGACTCTGATGGTGGGGACAGGGTGAGAGGCACGGCCAGGCTCCCCCCAGTCCCCGTGTGGGTCCCCAGTGCCAGACTTCAGCTCTTGGCGGCTCAACCCTCCTCCATCCCAGGAGGTAGAAAATGTGACACCTCAAAGTGGGGCATTAAAGTTTAACTGGGAGTGATGCATATTTAATGAGGCTTAACAAAGCGTCCTTAAAGATGTCTCAGACAGCCCCCTGGGGGCAGGGGTAGTCTGCCACCAAAGCCACCCTGCCCACCAGCAGTCCGTGCTCCCACATCTGTCTGAAGTGGCATCCAAGGATGACTTGGCATTGCAAGCTCCCCCAGAGCCAAGTGCGGGCCTGAGGTCTCCGAAGGAGCTGCACCTTTATTATTAATATTACAAGGATGTCTGAGATGTGCGTGAGCAGGGTCGCAACTCCGTCTGCCTGGCTCCATTCAAGAAGCCCCCGCTCTGTGGGACAGACGTGGGAGACTCTCTTGCATCTGATGGTCCCCAGCCTGCCCACTGGATGTTCCACTGAAGTCACGTGAGCCACAGGACTCATTTATCTGCTCCCCCGCCATCGATATGACTTTGGGGCCACGGCCAACGCTCAGAGCCACCTGCATACGTCTTGGGGCCCCCCGAGGGCGTCTAACAAGAGGCCCACCAGCCCTACTGATGTCTTACCCGGGCCACTGACAGAAGCAGCTTGTCTCAGCCATGCTGCAGGCGTCCCAGGATGGCAACCTGGCATTTTCAAGCTGCGAATCCTTCGCCCCGCCTAGCCATCGCTGACGCGTCACCCTCGGTACCCCTCACACGGAGATGACACGCGCACTACACCTGCAGCCCAGGTGTTGCATCCCACACCTGGGCCTCCCACAGGGCCTCCCCAGGCCGCGGTGCTCAGTACAGTGCTTCAGATCTGCCCCCAGACCTGGTCCCCACCCGGGGTTCTCTGTGACTAGCGCCCTGTCATCTAAATGCCTGGACCAGACATCAGCCAGGGGGTCACTCTTGCTGCCCCCTCTCCTTCACCCAAATCTGGCACCGTCCTGCCGACTCTGTCCTCCCTCCCCTCCCCAATGGTTGTGCTGTCCTTGGTGCCCCTTGTCTTCGCCCCTCCCCCATCACAGGGCCCTGGCTCCACCCCGCCATCTGTAACACCTGCGAGCCTTCCCATGTCATGTTCCTTGGCACGTCTTCAGGGGACCCTTCCTGACCATGTCAGACCCCCGCGGGAGTTCCGGCCCAGCCAGGGGTCTCCGTCCTCAGAACATACATCACAGAGGCCACTGAGCAGCCCTTGGGTGACCCACCTCCCCTGCAGATAAAAGCCTGGCTGACCCCCCTGGCTCAGCTGCCCGCACCACCCTGAACTTGGGTTCAGGTAGAGACACAAGAGGACACCCCATTCTGTGCCACTTACCCAGCCTCTACTTATTGAAGCCCTGCTTCCAGCCCAGCTCCGGCCCCCTGGGCTCCAAAGCAGCACTGTAGAGCCCCAAGATCCCAAGGTCCACCCACACAAGGGCCCCTTCCTTGGAGCAGATGCATCAACCTCCACCTCCTCTAGTCGCTTCCGCCAGCTGACATCCGGGGGCCCTGCTCGGCTGTTCACGGACATAAGCAGAGTCACTGGCCGGGCTGGCGGGGAGCCCAGGCCCACCTGGAATCTGAGGAGCTCAGTCAGTCTTAGAATCAACAACTCCTGAAGTTCGGGTATTGTGCCCACAGAGCATCCATCCCAGCCCGGGGCTAAAGATGTGGTCACCACCTCAGGTTCTGTGGAGCGACTTTGGGGGTGCTGAAGGCAGGAGGGACGGAGGGAGGACAGTGGGAGGCCCACAGAGGGCCCTGGGCCCATCAGCAACCCGAGCAGCTCGGATGTCAGACTGTGCAGTTCCGTGTGAGATCGCCTTAAAACAGAATACTGCAGCTAAACTTGAATCCGAAGGCTTCGTGTGACAGATGGGGAAAGTGTAGCTGGGCGCGGGTGCTCCTCCTGGTCACGGGCGAGTCCCAGGCTAGCAGGGCCCAGCGGCAGGGACAGGAACCAGCAGGAGGAAAGGAGGGTTGCTTGGCGACATCTGGAGGGTGTGTCACGTCTCTGGCTCCTCGCTCAGGGGGACGCAGCTGTCCTGGCAGCCTCTGGAAGTCTCTGCAGCCCCCTCGGTGTTCCCACACCCACCTTCCAAGATGGCACAAAGACATCAGCCGCTTTCACATTTGGGGAGCATTTCCAAATTCCTTCCTCATTTGTTATCTCTCTTTTTTAGGGAAAAAAAAAATTTCTCCCAAACATCCTAGGAGGCTCATGCTTTCATGAGTCTAAAAGTCTCTGGTCTTAAGCTCAGTGGGTGAAAGATTCTAGGAGTTGGAGGTTCTCGCTCTGTGTCTGGGGGGATGGACAGGTGCGAGGGCCACAGCTACATGGGTGGCGGAGCCCAGCCTGGCCTCAGGCCACCTGCTCCGGCCCGTTCCTTCCAGACAGTCATGTGAGCTCAGAGAGTTTCAGGGCGACAGCCCAGCTGCTGGCTTCTGGGGACAGGAGCTCAAGGACCCTCACCTCTGTTCTCCCCATCAAGGGTGCGGAGGACACCTGTCTCTGCGGGGCCACCTGTGCAAGGCAGGGTCACCACGTGCTGACGTCAGAGCACATGACCGCAGCTCTCTCCTCTCTTTCTTCTTGGGGTTCTAGCTTCCCCGTTTCCATAAAGGCCCAGGTGGCCAGTCTGGGCGGTGGGAACCACACCTGGCTCTGGTTCTCAGATCCCTTCTCTTGAGGCCCAAGGGGACAAATGACTCTGCCTTTTCTGGCAGAGACTCGGGGTGGGCACCTGGGTGTCATATGAGCAGCCTCTAAGCCCGCTGTGGACTGGGAAGCTTAGACCTGAGCTGGAACCTTCTGAAATTGGATGCGCTGTCAAGACCCACTTCATTTCCCATTTACCGTCATCATCCCTAAGACCAATGTCCCTTGAGGGCCTCAAGGGGTGAGAGAACAGGGTTTAGGGCAGGATCCTTGGGTTCCTGGCCAAATCATATCCAACAGAGCTTCAACCTCACCCCCTTTCCATGTCTACTGGGTCCCACCATGAGGACCTGCCCACGGCTCCACAGGCAACTTTGGGGCTGGGGCCTGAAGGTGGCAGTATGGGCAGTTTATTCCATCCAGCTACTTTGTGAGCTTTCTCAGCTCTGACATTGGTAATTTATGGGGTAGAGTGGCAGGTGTGGGGCACCAGCAGCAAATCTGGGCTGGAAATGGGTACCTGCTTTACAGTCAGGCCCCATGGGGTGGGCCTGGGCCAGGACAGCTTCGGAGCCTCATAATCCAAGAATCAATGCTGGGCCCTGGGAGCCGGTGGAGCATTCTAACGCTCAAGGCCCACCCAGATTCAGCCCAGGCCCTGGGGGCGAGGGGGTATCGGGCAGTCTAATGGGAGAGAGGGGTCAGGGTGCAGGAGGAGAAATGAGGGCTTTTGTGAAAAAGTAGTGGTGAAGGTGATGGTGGTGATGGTGACGGTGACGGCGGTGATGGTGGTGGTGGTTTTGGTGATGGTAGCTGTTTTGGTGATGACGGTAGAGATGGTGGTGGTGGTGATGTTGGTGGTGGTGGTGGTGGTGGTGGTTTTGGTGACAATGGTGGAGATGGTGGTGGTGGTGATGGTAACGATGATGGTGATGGTGGTGGAGATGATGGTGGTGGTGATGGTGGTGGTGGTAACAATGATGGTGATGGTGGAGATGATGGTGATGGTAACGGTGATGGTGGTGGAGATGATGGTGGTGGTGGTAACGGTGGTGGTGGTGGTAATGATGATGGTGATGGTAGTGGAGATGATGGTGGTGATGGTAACGGTGGTGGTGGTGGTGATGGTGGTGGTGGTTTTGGTGACAATGGTGGAGATGATGGTGGTGGTGATGGTGGTGGTGATGGTGGTGGTGATGGTAACGATGATGGTGATGGTGGTGGAGATGGTGGTGGTGGTGGTGGTTTTGGTGATGGTAACGGTGGTGGTGGTGGTGGTGGTGATGGTGGTGGTGGTTTTGATGACAATGGTGGAGATGATGGTGGTGGTGATGGTGGTGGTGGTTTTGGTGACAATGGTGGAGATGATGGTGGTGATGGTGGTGGTGGTAGTAGAGGTATAGGTGGTGACAGTGATAATAACAATAGCAGCCAACATGTATTGAGCCCTTGCTCTGGACCAAGCCCTGTGCTAAGAAGTTGACACACCCTATCTCATTGCATCTTCAGGGCCACCAGGCAGGTTGGCCTTCTTTTGCTATTATTATCATCCCATTTACAGATGAAGAAACTGAGGCTCAGAGAGGTAAAGTCACTTGCCCAAGGTCAGTTAGTAAGTGACAAGGCTGGGACAAAATCCCACATCTGCCTCCTACACGGCACTGTGTCAACCACTCCTATCTGGTGCCTGTTGTAGGAACAGCAAGTAGCAGCCCCACGGGGGAACACAGCATACCCCATGTCCCTCACTCCCCCCAATCCACCTTCCCTGTGCCACCTCGCACACCTGCCTGCCTGTCAGCCTCTGAGTCTGTGTAAGCACCGTGCAAAGTGACTTAACAGCCTTTGGCTTCTGTGACCTCCGACATCGTTCTAAGAGGTAGATCTGATTAGCAGATGGGGAAACTGAGGCCAGAGAGATGTGACTTGACAGAGGCTCATGGAGTGCAGCTGAGGAGGCGGCTGGCCAAGCACACAGAGTGCCTGGCTCTCAGCCAGGTCCCGCCCTCCACCCTCCTTGGGGCCATCAGACCAGTCACGGTGGACGCTCACATGGGGGGCAGCACAAGGGCCCTGGTGAGGAGGGCGCTCCCTGGCTATGCAACCGTAGGTCAGCCTCTCAGCCTCTCTGAGCCTCAGCAGGACTCGGCACAGGCCCTGGCATGTAAGAGAATTTCAGTGCACAGGAGTGTAGGAGAAGGCCCGTGGTGGACACAAGTCGTGGTGGCCCAGAGCCTTGGGGTCCATGCAGGAGGCCATGCCTGCCACCCTGGCCCAGGATGGAACGTCCCGGGGGAGAAGATCCAGTATGTCCCATCAGGTTGAAGCCCAGGTGCAGATGAGCCAAAGCCCCTCCCACCAGCCTCCACTGAGGACCTGAGCCTCACATCATCAAGCCTGAGCCACACGGGTCC
>NW_006441061.1:5974903-5980004 GCF_000325575.1 Pteropus alecto | reverse complement strand
ACACACTGCTGTCACCATGGTGGCAAAGCCTCTTGGCAGAGGGGACATCCAGACTGGGCTACGGCCCCCTCCACAGAACCCAAGCTGTTGATAATGGGGGAAGTTGAAAAAAACAAAACCAGATGCTTCTTTGAACATTTCTGGCATTCACAAAGCTAGGAGTTTCATCCCAAATGCAGCTAACTTCCGCTTCTCCGCTGCCTCTATCTCCTGCCCTAAGCCTCCCACCTCCAGGACCGGCATGGGGATGGCAGGGGGCCTGTGCCTTCTGTGGGTCCAGCCAGCAGCCTAGGCCTGCAGTGTCCCTCCCCACCCCTCCCCTCCCCTCCTCACAGGGCTTCATCTCTCCAGCCACCGAGCCCCGCCTGACCTGGCTTAGGCCTCTCCCGAGAGCCACATCCATGGCCATGGCTGCTTCGTCTGAATTTGTGCCTGGGCCCACGCCTGATGGCCCCATCGCCTGCTCCCCCCCATTCTGCTCCTGAGAGGCCATGGCCTCTGCTGGCCCCCTGAGGCCTCCTTGAAGAGGAAATGAGGCCCTGCCTGTGCTCTGGAGAAAGGTGACTCATGACAGGGCTGCTGCCCGCCCCTCCCTTGAGCCCAGCAGAGAAACGGGGAAGGGGCTGGCCTCTGGGGGGCTTCAGCCTGCATGTTGGCTTGAAGAGAAGTCGGGCCACCTGCCAACTAGCAAAGGGGGCTCCGCAGCACACGCCAGGGCACCATGGGCCTCAGTTTCCCATCTGGACCTGGAGGGATTGAAGCTGGAAGGTCTCTAATGAACTCTGATATTGCAGGATTCTAGAACAGCACACCCCCTCCCCATCTCCATCACCGAGGAAAATGAAAAATAACACCCACCGCAGCTAATCCTTCCCCGGCTTATACCACACAGCTCAGCTCTCTTGCCGGCTCCTCTGGGGGATGATGGAAATGTGAATTTAAATAGAGTTATGTCGAAAGAACATTACCCAGCACGGTCCCAGCAGGGAGAAGGCCTGCGGAGACGCAGAGGCAGGCCCGTGGTCCGCGCGCTCACGAGGGAGGCCAGCACCTTCGGACAATTACAATCAGGACGGCTTGATTAGCCTTCCCGCCGCCTCACCCCTTCCCACGAATCTCCTCAATCGCTAGCCGCCTCCTTTCGGGGTGCTGGGGCCAGCCGCAAGGGACCAGCCAGGTGTGGATAATCTCCTGGTGGCACCACGATGCCATCCACAACTAACAAGGACTCCAAACCAGCTTTCTGGGTGACTCACTTCCCCCTCCCGGCAGGGGGCAGCCACCAGCCTGGGACAGGATTAGCATGGCTGTCTGCTCTGAGCCGAGGGCTTAGCCACGGGGCTCTGGGCAGAACAAAGCTGGTGCCAGGAGCAGGGACATCCAGGAGGCCCCTGGCTCCCCATGCACAGTCCTGCCTGAGCGGATCCCCGTGGCCGCCACACTCCTCGCTCTCTCTCATCCCCTGGGTGTCCTGGAGAGAAGGGGCAGTCTGCCCCGTTCACTGCCAGGCATAGAACAGGGACTCAGGGAAAGGCCACTGGGACCAGGCGGATCTGTAACACGGAACTCAGCAAGGTCTGCTGCGAGAGGTGGGCGCTGCTGGCAGCATGAGCTTGTGTTAAAGGTGTACTCCCTGGGAGTGCCCGACACCCCCAAGCTCAGGCCAATGGGGCATGGCAGGTCCCCAAAGGGAGAGCCGGGGCCGAGGCTCTCAGTTTTGGTATGCCCACCACCCGCCCTGACACTGCAGGGCCTGACATCAATGAATGGAGCCTGCTTTGGGGTACAGTTCCAGAGCTGCTTTTATCCCCCAAATGTGCGGTGATGGTGGTATGATGGTGATGGTGATGGTGATGGTGGTGGTGGTGGTGATGGTGATGGTGGTGGTGATGGTGATGGTGATGACGATGACGATGACGATGGTGATGGTGATGGTGATGACGATGATGATGATGATGGTGATGACGATGGTGATGGTGATGATGGTGGTGATAGTGATGATGATGATGACGGTGATGGTGATAGTGATAATGGTGGTGGTGATGATGGTGATGGTGATGATGATGATGGTGATGGTGATGGTGGTGTTGGTGGTGGTGGTGGTGGTGATGGTGGTGATGGTGGTGGTGATGGTGGTGATGGTGGTGGGCATGGTGGTGATGGTGGTGGTGATGGTGGTGATGGTGGTGATGATGGTGATGATGGTGATGGAGGATATTATGGTGGTGGGGATGGTGATGGGGATGGTGATGGTGATGGTGATGATGAGGTGATGGTGATGGTGATGGTGATGACGATGATGATATAATGATGGTGATGGGGATGGGGATAGGGATGAGGATGAAGATGAGGATGAGGATGAGGATGAGGGCGGCAGCTGTGTCTGGGCTCCCAGAAGGAGCCTGGTGCTTCTACAGGTCGGCCTGGGGCAGGGCACGCCCCAGCCCTCACTCGGAGTTTGCTGGTTACTGCTGCAGTGTTCAGGGCAGGCTCTCAAGGCCCCAGGAGCAGGTGGCTCAAGTGCTAGGCCTACAGGTCCTACCCACAAGTCCCCCCTGAGCAGGCTCCCAGCCAGGGTCCTTCTCTCAACCCCCAGGAGGCAGTGGCTGCCAAGGGGACCCAGCCCTCCTAGTCACATCCCTGTGGCTGCTAGACTCACCATGGCATCTCAGGTCTGACACAGAAGGCCCCTTCCCCTCGCTGAGATGAACTCAAGCACGCCCAACCCTTAGATGCAGTCATGTCTGGAGTGTCACAGTCTTTCCCGGGAATTGCTGCTGGCTTGACTGTTGCGGGCCAGCCCATTCCTACCCTCCCCAATCCTTGTCTTCCAGCCATATACTAATGTCATGCCTCCCGGTGCCTTTGAATGAATTAGAAAGAGGTACCCCTCTCAGTCGCCACCACCCTCCTCAGCTGGGTGTCCTTGTGCAGGACACGACCTGGCCAGCTGTTCCAGACGACCCTGCCTCACATCCCCTCCTGAAGTCCTAAAGCGAACAGTCCTCCTCCCTTAGTTGCATATGCAGCTGGATCTCTCGGGAGGGCCCGTTCTGTCGGGCTGCAAATAAATCCACTCTGGGTCCCAATTGGGGCTCAGCGGAGACACCTCATGTGCCCGTTATCCATAAAACCTTTAAGACATTCCTAAGAAACAGGATCAACATCCTGGAGCTCAGAGAGGTCAAATGACTTCTCCAGGACCACACAGGAAGCGAAGTGCCAGGATTCGAGCTCAGACTGGCCTCAATGCTCAGACGTGGAAACCCACAGGGGGGCTTCCTACCCTCTGCCCTCCCGATCCTGGACCCTAAGTCCTGCCAGCATCATCCCACATGGCCTTGGTCTATCCTCCTATGTCAGTATGTCTTCCTCAGCATGAAAACAGCAGCAACAGGGCTGAGGCATCGTGGGGGCCAATGACACCATCCACACTGCTGTGTCAGTGTGGGACACAGCAGCCCTGTCCAGGGACAAGTGTTTCTGTGAGTGTTTCCTGAGCCACGGGCAAAGAACGGGGTCTTCCACCAGGCGGCCATGTGAGTGCGCCATCTTGGGTGTGGACCCTCCAGCCCCAGTCAAGCCTTCGGATTGACACAGCCCCGGCCAACATCTTAACCGCGACCTCCTGAGGGCCCTTGAGCAAGCCCTGCCCAGCCTAGCTGCTCCTGACCCTCATAAACTGCGTGAGACAATAAACGCTTGTGTCTTCCAGCTGCTAAGCTTGAGGGAAGTTTGTAATGCAGCAGTCGGCAACCAACACAGCATTTTTGTTCCAAAACCAAGCTCCAAGGCGTCCTGGCAGTGGCCTGGCTTCAGCAAAGGTGCCCTGGCTGGAGCACCCGTGTCAGCAAGAAAGCAGTTGGCGGGGAAGGTGCACAGAGGGGCTGAGACCAGAGAAAGCCGCGGAGAGGGCCCCAGGGCTCTGGTTGTAGGCTGAGGGGTTCAGGTGTGCGTGCCCCCCGACCTTCCTGCTCCTGGGGACTCCAGAGTGGGGAGGATGCTTCACAAGGAGCTGCTCTGAAACAGGAAGTGGATCCAAGTAGGCCTGTGGTCTTGTTCGTTCGTTCATTCATTCATTCATTCATTCATTCATGAATAACAGCCAACCCCCAACTGTGTGCCAGGAGCAACCGCAGTCCCCCCATTAAGATGCCCTTCCACATTGTTCCTGGGAGAAGGCTGCCTCACTGATGCCCAGTGGGAGGTCAGGCATGGCCTGGGGCAGGCGGGGGCTGGCCTGAGAGGCCAAAGCTGGACGCCTCCCCGAACACAAGGCCAGAGAGTCCGAAAGCAAGGCCAGGTAAGGGGTCTTAAAGACTGCCCTGCCCTTTGACCCCATAATTCCCTTCCTGGGAATTCACCCTCAGCAAGTAATTAGGAAGGCTGTTAACAACAACTAGAAATCGGAAATAAATGTCCAAAAACGAGAGAGGCTGACAAACGACATGTCCTTCCACCCAACTATGGAGTCCGATGACCTGGATATGAATCTCCGTCCCCAGCTGTGTGACCTCTCCATGCCTCAATTTCCTTTCCTGTAAACGGGGAGATAATGCGACTTAGCTGTGGGTCCCTCTAAGGACTAGGTGAGTTAGCGCAGGTAGCATGCAAACTTAAGTCCCAGCACGCAGATCACCTTCCCTGCACATTAGCTAATATCATCATTAAACTGGCCCGAATTTAAAAGTGAGTCTTTGAATTTTTAAGAACATGGGGAAATTCTCACGATCAGGTTATTAAATGATATGGATCTGGAGAACCGCGACGTGCGCCAGAAACGGCTGTCCCGGTGTCAGCCCGAGGCCCTTCTCTGGATGGAGGGCGAGACCCGGTCGCTCGGGCGCACCTGCTGTGTCGCCTCCACGAGGGAACGTACCTTAGTCAGCGTCTGGCGCAGAGCAGCAGCAGGTGCCGCAGAAACACAGCTCACACTAGAATTTGCTGGAAGACTGCCGAGAAGGGACGCCGGGGACACTCGCGAAGCCCGCACGCGCAGCACCTCGCGGCTTGACGCTGGCTTCCCTCGAAGCGGAGATGTAAATAGAAGTGGCTTATTGGGAGGTGATCCCAGGAAGCACTGCGCGGGGGGCGGGAGAGG
>NW_006441061.1:5966819-5974891 GCF_000325575.1 Pteropus alecto | reverse complement strand
AGAGGGGAGGGGTGGGGGAGGGGAGGCCGCCAGCCCTGGGTGCACTGTGTATAGGGTGCAGCTGTGGGCGCCTGGGGCGCCAGCCTCCAGGGGAACTCTGGGAAACAGGTGGACCACGCCTTCACCGAGGGGTGGGGGGCCAAGGGTACTTAAGCCCTACCCTTCTAGCTCCTGTCTGTAGTTGGCCCGGGGCTGCCCTTGGGGGCGGGGGGAGGGCGCAGTCGTAGTTTTTGACGTGTCCCGGAACCTCGAGTGCTGTGTCCCAGCCGCGGGCAGAGATCCAGTGGTGCCCGCTGCCCTGGTACCGGGTAAATGTCAGTGCTCACGATTAGATTCTCAAGACGTCGCTGGTCTGCAGCAATTACTTAAAAAAAAAAAGGCTGGAAGGAAGCTCCCTACAGTGGTGACCACGACTGTCTCAGGGCCCAGCGAGAGTAGATGATTTTTACAACTGGAAAACAAGATTAAGGAATTGAAGGAAGAAATACAGTGGGGAGCGGGTTGCAGCAGGGGCGACTGTGAGGAGCCCAGAGCTGAGGAAAAGCCCCGGGGAAGGGCCTCTGTTTTAGCTTCACAATTAATCACGCGTTTTAAATGCTGGTTCATGTTCGCTGAGCGCCTCTGGGTGCGCGGTCCTGAGCTAAGCCCTCGCCTGCAGGATCTGACGCCCTCCTCCCCACTGCCCTCCTCCCCACTGCCCGGAGGGAGGGCCCTTCCTCTCCGGGGGCATGAGGCGGCTCTGGCTGCAGCGGTGCTGTGTAGTGACACTCCCAACGCTCTGACCTACTATGACGACGGTGGCACTCTTCCGGCTTGTGGATCTGCTGGGTTCAGGCCTGTGCCACATGTCTGTCAGCCTTCTGGGAGCGGTCACGAGAGACATGCAGGAGGCCTCTCTGAGGGGCTCAGAACACTGCTCGGTGCTCCCTTCCACACTCTAGTTGCCAAAGCAAGTCTCATGGCCAGGTCCAGCGTCGCTGGTGGTGGCGGGGTGGGGTGGGGGGGACAGTAGAGGTGCCAGGCAAAAACGGGGGTGTGCAGTTTTCTAAAGGAGGGAGGAGCTGGTGGCAATGGTTCCACCTGCCCCAGAGCCCAGCACCCACCTGCAGCTTCATGTCTCACAGCTCGGAGTGGGTGACTCCAGCCTGGGCCTCTCCCCAGAATCCAGACGCGGGTCGCCGATGTCCCCTCCGTGCCCTTCTGGGTGGTCTAACAGGCATCTCAAGCTCAGCGTGGCCAGACTAGACCTCTCCATCACACCCCCCTCATTCCTCCCCCTCCAGGTGGTGACACCTGTGCCTTGGCCCTCAGACCACGGCATCACCCTCTGTCTCTGTCCTTAGCTCACTCCCCACGTCCGCTCCGTAGGCCAGGCCGACTGGCTCCACCTCCAAAACTCGTCTCACATCTGCATCCACCGCTAACACCCCGATCTGAGCTGCCTCCATGTCTCGTGGATTGAGCCGCAAGTAACCTCCTCACCGGTCCCTACCTGCCCCCAGGAGCCCGTCCTCCACACAGCAGCCGAAACGAACGTGCACAAATGTCAGTCGGCTCTCGTCAGGGCCCTGCCTACAATCCTCCGATGGTTAACTCGTGCAAACCCCAAACTCCTTCCCCGCCCTTCGCCCTCCGTCCTTCCTCCCCTCTGTGACCTCATCTCTGCACCCCGCCCACTGTGCTCCAGCCACAGCTCAGCTGTCAGGTCTTCATATATTACAATTGTGTTCCTACCTCAGGGCCTTTGCACCTCTCCCCCCACCGCCCCCGCCTGGAGAGCTCTCCCCCAGAGCTGCCCAGGGCAGGCTCCTTCTTGTCCTTCAAACACCACCTCCTCGCCAGCCTCCCGTCCACTCTGTGTGACAGTCCCTGCTGCATTTTCTTAGAGCGCATATCACCACTGGAAAGTATCCTTCTCGTTCACTAGAACTCAGCTCCACACAGAAGTTGCTCAGTAAATGTTTGTTGAAAGAACCTGCTGGTATTTTAGACATGGGAGGAGGTGAGGGAGGAGGTGAGAGAGAGAGCCCCCCCCATACCCTGCTCGGGATCCCAGCTGGTCGGCGAGTGTGCAGGGAGGTCCCCAGCAGGCCCTGCTGGGGGGCCACTGAGGCTGGGAGGTTGTCTCCCCCCGAGGAACAGCACGAGCGGGGTGCTACCCATGGTGAGACCTGGAGCCCCGGATAGGACACCTGGGACTCGCACCCGAAGCCCTGGGCTCCGGGAAAGCGGGGAGACAGAAGCCAGCAGAAAGGCAAGGCCAGACCCTCAGTGAACGGGCAGGCTGGGAAAAGCCCCAGCCGCAGGTGAGGAAGACGACGAGGAGGATGACAAGAAAAAACTTTCCCCTACAGGTGAGTGACTCCGGCTCGTTCTCATGAAGATTTGGGCTTCGAATTTCTCCCAGCGCTCCACTGCCAGCGGGAGTAGCAGACGGCACGACCACGTCCGGGAGCCATTGGGCTGTTCCATAGAGGGCACCAGCCTTTCGGTCTTTGACGTTGCTGGGTGCCGGGCCGTGCAAGCTGGAAGGGTGGGGAGGGGTGGACTGGGAAAGAGAGCAGTGGCTGACGTGTCCTTCCGCACACCTGATGCGCCTCTGAGGTTGGACCAGGACGCCAACTTCCTGGGAGGCACAGACGACACCCTCCGGGGGATCGGAAGGGAGGACACCTGCCGTGGGCAGAGTTGTGCCTGGGGACGGGCCGCCCAGCCCACCCTGTGAGCCCGGATGGACTGGGGCAGGGCAATGCCGACCTGCAGTGAATGTTTGCGAAGGAGGAAGTGAGCGAGCGAATGAATGAGCCGAGTGAGTGAGTGAGTGACAGGGGCTCCCGGGAGACACGCGAGAGCCACCATCACACGGCACTGGAACATCGGGAGTGGGGCGTCAAACGGTAGAGCCACGTCGAGTGCCTCCCTCCCGGCCCACCATCCGGCAATCCCATTTGGGGGTGTGCATTTGTGCCCCAGGCCGTGTATACACATGTTCACACCGACACTGTTCTAACGGCCCCAAAGGCAAGCAGCCCAAATGTCCGTCGGCGGGAAAACGGTTCAACGAACAGCAGCAGACCCATGAATGAAATTCCACGGGCAACAGGAAGGAACAAACCACTGATATGACGACGTAAATGAATCCTACCGGCCTGATGTGAGCGAAAGATTCAGACCCAGAGAGGACGCACCACATAATTCCGTTAGATAGAGCTGAAGAAAAGGCCAAAAAGCGGGTACGGCGACAGAAATCGGAACAGCGGTTATCGCAGGGGGCCGCCTGTCACCGGGAAAGGGGGCACGAGGGAGCTCTCCGGGGCGAAGGCAAGGCCTGGCATGGCGGTCACCGAGCGCGACCCCGGAGAGCTGCGCATTTTATCATAAGTAAGTTAGACTTTAATTATTTTTTAAAGTTAAAAAAGAAAAATCGGTGAGAGAAGGACTTTTGTTTTCAATAATATGCTAGACGAAACACCTACAACCAAAGAACCTAGAAAAATTAAATATGCTATAAGAAACGTCTTAAATGACAACTGGAAAAAAAAAGAGAGAGAGAGAGCTGCACAGGGGCCAGAAACAAAAGGGGACAGAGACCTGCGTGGAGACGGGCAGACGAGGAAAAATGTCATCTGCACGGGAAAGATGACGCGGAAAACGTTTTTGCTATAAATAAATAACCCGTTCTCCTGAAGATTTGGGGTTGGAATTTATCCCACGGGCAAGGTGAGAACCTGGAGTGGCCTGGGGTTCAGATGCACACCCCCACATGGGATTGCCGGGTGCCTCGCAGAGACGAAAGCAGCTCCTGCAGGGAAGGACAAGGCCCAGCCCAGAGCACCCCAGATTCTGTGGATAAAGCTCCGACGTGGCACACGGCCTGCAGTGACAAAGCACGCGAGGAAGCAAGCCACCCTGAGGGACAGTCAGCAGCAGTAACGACGAACGGGATGAGCACCCCGAGGACTTCATGTGGTATAGACAGGGCCTCGCAGTGTACGGAAGATAAAAAAGCGTTATGAAAATAAGACACGCCGTTTTTGAAAGTCTGGCCACGTGCAGGTTGGGGTGTGACCACTGGTTGCTTCCAAACTTACGAGATTTCTGTTTTCGACACCCAGTCACTTTCATTCAACCACAAACACTTGTAACCCGAGTGTTAGCCGAGTAGGGGTCCCCAAACTCTGCCGCTGTGGGTTCTGGAATCGGACCGCGGAGCTCAGATACAAGCTGTGATGTTTCTGCCGCGTATAACCGTGAGCAAGACTGTCGGCCTTTTCCTACTTGAGCTGTTTCTTTATCTGGGAAACGGGCATCTGCCTCTTAGGTTCCCGTGAGGATTTCAGTGACAAAATCCCAGTCACTTGCAGGGTGCCTGGCACATGATAGGCATTCGGTGAAATGACAGCTAAATGGCTCAAGATCGTGTCCCCTGCGGGTCGGAAATCCTACTTGGGCTGAATGCTGGACCTACAGCCCCGTCCTCTCGTGAACCAGACCCTTCTCCCTACCGTGCTCTGACCTCATGGGGGGCCACCCCCTTCACCTCCCCAAAGCATCGCAAACACAGGCTGTTGAGCAGACTCTTATCAGCGACCGGGGGTAACAGATGGGACCCTCCCGCGCACAGCACTGAAAACCACGCTCTCCAAGCGCGCACCCCCTGCCTGCCAGCCCCAAGGCTCCCAACCCCCCTCCCTGCCTCCCCTCCGGGGCCTGCCCTCCCCTCCACCCCCAGCCTTGAGCCTCAGCTTTTCATACCCAATTAGTCCATCAGGATGCTCCGCTGAATTAAAAGCTAGAACTCTGCTTCTAGCTTTCAAAATAACGTCATTCCCTTCCTGCTCTGTATTGGCCAAGCACTGACGGCATGTTGGAGGCCCATGGCGAGGCCAGAGACACTAAGGCTGACGGGCAGGTGCCAGCTCGCCCATTGTGCCCGAGTTATCCTGCTCCTGGGCGCCAGTCTTAGCCTCGAGGACCCGGCCTGGGCTCCCGTTTCTCCGGTTACATCTGACAGACAGCCCGCAGGATGCCACACACAGCATCCCAGTGGACACTGGACGCAGACCCACCGCCTGTGCACAGCACGTCAGCACAAAAAGCGCACACACTCACACACACATTCACTCCATGCTAATTCTTGCCTTTGAGCACAGCCTCTCGTCTGTCAGCCCCACTCAGTGTTGACAAAGAAAAAGAAAAAGAAAAAGAAAGAAAGAAATCCACGCTGTCACTGGGCTCCCCCCACCTCTCGCCGGGCTTGGCAGCCCCCCGCCCCGCCCCGCCTTCGTATTATGATTTTATGTCAAGGTATGTTAGATTCTAAATTAAATGTCAGCCCACTATACGTTTCTGGCTTCAGCCGCAGAAAGTGAGGAGCTGGCGTTGGAGACCATCCAGTTGTTCGGCTCCCCGTGCCTAACAGTGAGGGGTGACAAGCCCATTGAATCACACAGCACAATGGCTTTCCATGCCACGGGAAGCCAAGACAAATTTATTTTTAATGAGAAATGCGACTGTCAGAGTTAAGTCGAAGCAGCTTTATGGAGAGAGCTGAGTGCCCTCGGCACTGCAGGGCAGAGGCTGAGTGGACAAGGGCCAGAGGGCACGACCTCCTGGCCAGCCGGTCCCCCGGGCCCTCCGAGACAAGCGCATTTGACATTCGGCCCATGGTCTTTGAGCCCCTGCGGCAGCTCCGTAGTGCTCACCGGACGTCTCAGACACGGCTCTAGCCAACCAAGAGGATGGAGGCGGGTGAGAAAGACACATGGGTACAGGGAGCTGGGTTCGAATCCCGGCCCGTCAGTCGCTTTGTGACCTTGACCAAGTTACTTAGCCTCATCTCTAAAATGAGGATATTAATAACCCCCATAGGTTTTCGGTGAGGATTACATGAAATACGTTATTAATGGTACCCCACACGCAGAAAATGGTAGCTATTAATTATATCCTTTTACTAATAGCGCTATCACCTAAGTTACGTAACTTACCTTTCTAGGTCAATTTCTCACCCATAAAATGGGGAGAATGATCACCCCCACTTACTAGGGTGGCTGAGAGGGTGCAGTATGCCTAGCACAGAGCTCAATGTAGGCGTGATGCTCAACAGGCACCTTGAGCGCTGCCACCCAACATCCCGGCCGCCTTTCTCATCTCCATTGGCTCTCCTCCATCGCTCCATCGCTTGGATGCTGGCGTGTCTCACTGCCTGTCCTGTAACCACCTTCTGCTAAGGGAGGTACCTGCATGGGGACCCCCACAGCCATGCCCTCCATATGCTGGGCACCTGTCCAAGGGCAGCTGTCTTTGGCCAACTGATGACCTATGATTGACATGTCCTGGCTCCAAAGGACAGGCAGGATGGGTCACAGCCCTTCTCGCTGGTGGCCATAGGCAGGAAAAGTAGGAACATGCAGAATCGATGAGCCAGAGGAAGGCAGGTGAGCCCTTGTGCAGGGAGTGGGCACGGGTCCAATGCCATGCAGCCTGGCGTGCGGGGTTCTAGCTTTCCCGAGGTCCTGGCTGGTCCCCGAATGCCACGTCTGGGAGGCTGGAAAACCCTGATTTCGCCCAGCCAGCTGACCACACCTGGGCTCTTCCCTGGGGCTCTGGGACAGCGGCTTTGTCAAAAGGAAATCAGAGGGTGAAGCACCGTCTCCTCTGTGGAGTCAGCTGAGCCTTTTCTCAGAGCTCTCAGGGCCAATGGACAGAGGCTGGGCCCCTCGCTCCCGCTGCGAGTCCCCAAGGACGTCAAGTGCGTGCAGCCTGTAAGGTGCGGGCTGAACACCTTTGGGCTCTGCCAGAGCTGCAGCAGGGATGACTCTTCTTCTGGGGTGCTGAGAAGTGGGGCGAGAGGTGAAGACAACCCCGACACCTGTGCTCACCTTACCCCGCAGGCAGGGAGGTGAGGAACCAGTGCAGAACAGGTCAGCCAACCCGACAGCAAACAGTGCCAGGAGGAGCCACTAGGTGGCCCCTGCTCACCTGTCCAACCGCCCTCTGCAGGCCAGCGAGTAGACAGATACTCCAGCCAGCGCCCTCCGGTTTGCACCTGCCAGCTGTGCAGGCTACTGTCACTCTCCATTCTCTGCCTGCAGCATCCAGATGTCCCCGCCTTCACAGCCCGGTTCATGCTTCTCCTTTTCCAGGATGCCTTCCGGGACAGCCCAGAGGACATACCCAGAACCTCCGCTGGCCCTTAGCACCCCGCTCCCTGCGCCCAGAATCTCAGTGCAGGTTCCCCTCAGGATGGCCTTTCCTCTGCGCATAGACTGGTGGAGTTTACACCCTCTCCTCAAATTAAAATCACAGACCCGAAGTCCTAGGCACATGCCTGCAAACCTCACAGTCCCCACTGAGGAGGAGGAAGTTGTGATTTCTTGTTTAATGGAGAAACTGAGGCTGGAGAAGCCAGGAAATCTGCCCAAGATCATAGCAGAAAAGTTTGAAGCTTGCTCAGGGCCTCCAATCCTCTCAGAAATTCACAAGAACCCTTCTGAAGAGGGTGCGTTACCCATGCGAGGTGTACACGCAGGGAACACCTCACTTCCCACAGCAGCCTGGGGGCTAGGCAGGGGTGTACATTCCACACGGGTCCCTTCACTTCCGGCTAGTGCTATGGGACCCTCTCCAGGTCCCTGGGCAGCCTCCTTCCTGTGTGAGGTGCAGCGGGGCCGCAGGTGGGGCCGCAGGTGGGGCCGCAGGTGGGGCCGCAGGTGGGGCCGCAGAGCAGCACTGGGAGGAAGAGGAGGCAGCGCACAAACAGCTGGGAGGGTGGTGAACCCAGCTTCTAGTGGGTGAGTGACAGTCACTCAGATGGCATGGGGCACGAAGTCCCCCAGCACAAACTTTCTGGGCCCCGGGCACAGCCCCCACCCCCGGGCAGCCCGCTCTGCCAGAGCAGGGCGTGGAGAGGGGCTGGGACAGGGACGAAGATGGGACGACAGACTGGCAGCCAGTAGGGGAGACGTGAAGACGGTGCCAGGGAACAGTGTGGCGGGCCCAGGCACCGCGGGAGCCGGAAAGCAGCTTTGGGGAGAAGCAGGGGAGGTACTGCGAGGAACGGGGGTGTCTTT
>NW_006441061.1:5966470-5966782 GCF_000325575.1 Pteropus alecto | reverse complement strand
CGCCGCCTGGCTTCCGCGAGGGCCCCGGGAGGGGGCGGCGGGCTGGGAACGCGGCGTCGGGGGTGTGGGCGCCTCCGGGGAAGAAGCCACAAAACAGCTCGTTAACGAGGCAGATGAAGGACTTCGTCAATTACCTCGGAAGGCCGCTCCCGGCCGGTCCGATGCTTTTCAAAGTGCTGCCGGTGGGAGGGCACGGCTAAGAAGCCCCTCCAGGGACAAATCCCTCCTCTGCGGGGCAGAGAAGGAGGCGGGAGAAAGAGGCGGGGGCTGAGACGGCGCGCGGAGCCCGGGGGCACGCGGGCACCGGCCTGG
>NW_006441061.1:5965660-5966026 GCF_000325575.1 Pteropus alecto | reverse complement strand
CCGCCAGGGAGGAAGTTTGGAGGAGGCGCCCCCGGGGGTTCTTAGGCCCCTGCGGGGGCGGGAGAGGGCTCGGGCTGCCCGCGGCGATTGCTGACCTCCCGCTGGCCCCGGGAGTCCGGGACCAGTTCTGCTTCCTTGGCGTTGGCCTTTTGGAGTTGGCGTGTAACCATCGCGGCTTGCGGGGTGTGTGTGCGCGCGCGCGTGTGCGTGTGTGTGTGCGTGTGTGTGTGTGTGTGACCGGGGGAGCAATAAAAGGCAAAGAGTCCGAGACAAAAAAAAGGGGGGGGCGGAGATTGAGGAGGGAGGAGGCAGAGGAGCGCGCGGGGAGGCGCGGGAGCGGGGAGCGGGGACGGGGCACAGCGCGAG
>NW_006441061.1:5938516-5965538 GCF_000325575.1 Pteropus alecto | reverse complement strand
CCACGCCTCGCCCCGCGCCCCCGCCGGTCCTGCCGGGAGATGGTCAACGACCGGTGGAAGACCATGGGCGGCGCTTCCCAACTTGAGGACCGGCCGCGCGACAAGCCGCAGGTACGCGTGGGCCCGGGGCGGTGGCCGCTCTGGCTGGCGGGGTGAGCGCCTAGCTTGGGGCTGGAGTTTGGGGCTCAACCCCCGCGAGGTTCGGGAGGCCGGGAGCAAGGCGGGAGCCTTCGTCGCCTGGTTTGGGATGGGGCGGCCCCCCTGCAGGAGGCAGGGGCCCCTTGCGCCTCCAAAAGACTGCCCGAGCAAGGCTGTGCAGGGAGCAGGGGTCGTCTAGTTCACAGTGGGACCAGCCCTTCAGTTCGCTGAGTAGCCTCTTGCTGAGTCTGTTTCCCGCCTTTAGATGGGCATCTTCACCACTAAGTGTCCACCCTGTGTGCCACCCTGTGCTAAGCGCCTGGCATGGTAATCTGAGCTCTGGGGCTCAGACTCAACCCCCTTCCCCGACTCCTGAATCCTCACACTTTAGCCAGGGCCCCCGAAGACAGCAGAGGATCAATAAATGTTTGCCTCCTGCGAGATCGCTGGGCATGGTGATTCTCCTGCCTTGAGGCAAGGAGAGCAAGGCTCAGACAGCTGGAGGCCGCGCTGCTCCGCTGGGATTTGAACCCGGGTCTGGAGGCTCCAGGTCTGCTCATTGCCCGCTTCCTGCTGCCCGTTCAGGGGCAGCGGAGGTGGACAGGCTTTGAGGGTGCCCAGGGCTGAGCAGCTGAAGTGGGTGAGGGCAGAGCTCCAGGTCTGGCCATAGAGGGGGTGGGGACGGGAGGCGGAGCCCCGGGGCTGCCCCAGGCCAGGCTGCCGAGGGACTGGAGCCGGCAGGCGCAGTGAGAGGAATTAATGGGGCTGCCCATTTTAAATTTCAAATTTCTCCCAGACAGATGTCATTGGGGAAGGAACAGTTCGTGTTTGCAGCGGCAGGAGGGGGGCGGCAGGGGCGGGCCTTGATGGCCCCTCACTCTCAGAAGCTGCAACCTGCTCATTCTGTCTGGAGTGACACTGCCGTGGTGAAGGTGCCCAGCCCTCTACAGTTTGCAAAGCGCTTCCTAAACGCTTACACAGTCTCCCTTACCGCAGCAGCCTGGGGGCTACGTAGGGATGCACATTCCCAAGTCACAGGGGTTGGTGGCTCAGAGACACAGAGGCATCTGCTCAAGTCACACAGCGTGTTAGCAGGAGAGAAAGGATTTGAAGCCGGGTCTGAGCCTGAGCCTCTCCCAGTGCCTCCTGGGCGAGCTGTCCCTTGTCAGGTCAGCCCTCCCAAACAGTCTTCTCTTGCTGAAATCTGACTTTCTCCCCTTTAAGCAAAAACAGTCCTACTTCCTAGACTTGTCATTCAAGGTCATCCCCAGCTTGGCCCATTCTCCCTTCCTATTAGCCCCTTTACAGGTACTGACTGCCTGTCATTTACCAACCCCAGGTCCCACACCAGGCCTCCCATTTCCAAACCTTTGGTGTCTTACCTCGTGTATGTGTGTGTGAGTTGGGGAGCCAACACACACACACACACACCCCTTCACTCAGGGAAAAGCCTACTAAATGTCACCTCCTCCAGGAAGCCTTCCCTGGTGCCCAATGGCTGTGCCTTGAAGTCCCAGCGGCATTTAGCCCGTGCTGCTCAGCTGCCTTTATCTCGCCGCTTTACGCCCTAGCCCTGAGCCTCTTCTCTATCAGGAGATCCCTTTGGACATGTGATCCTTCTGGGCCCCCAGCCCGGGGTCTCCCCCTGGGCCCAGGCTCCTGCCCTTCCATGCAGTTCAGGTTGGGAGCTGAGGGACATTTGCTGAACTGAACTGCATGAAGCCTCGGCCAGGAGGAGCTGTGGGAGAGGAGCCAGCAAGTACTGCTGTGTCTCAAGGGGAGGTGGCTTCTGGGGGATCTGTTTGAACCGTGGCTTCAGGGCCTCCTGAGTCAGCCCAGCCTCCCACTGCTGCTCCCTGGGGATGTGTATTCCAGCTGCGGCCAGGCCAGGGCCCAGCTGTCTGCCCCTTGGCATCAGAGGCAGCTGAGGGCTCGTAGCCCCAGGGGCCTGAGCTAATATCAAATACCGCCTCATCTCCCCACTCCTTTAGTGACCCGCATGTGGACGGGCTGTCCCCTGTGCTAACGCCAGGCTTTTTTGAAGCTTCGATTAAGAGGCAGGGCTTCTCCCGTGGCCATTGTCAAAAGAGAGGGCCTTGACCACCCAGCTCTCCTGCCTGCTTCTCGTGTCCCTCGGCCACAGACATGCCGTGTGACTCTGGTAAGCTACTCCCCTTCTCTGAGCCTGGGCTTTCCCGTCACAGTCCCTGCTTCCTCCTCACTTCACAAGGGCTGTTAGGAGTGTCAAGTGACGTACTGATGTGTTTCCGTGCAACCTCCAGGACGGTGGTTGTCAAAGCAGCCTGTCCCCTTTCACGGGCTGTCGGTGTTCTGATCGCCCCTGTGCCCACCAGGGACAGTAACTTGACCACCGAGCTCCCACTGAGGGTCCGGCTGAGGTTCTTTAACGGGGGCGCTCCTCCAGGGGGACAGGCGCCAGCGCCACAGTCCGAGCAGCAGCCGGCCTCACCTCCACGGCTCTCGTTTCTCAGTCAGAGCCGCCCTGGGAGGTTGGTAGCAGGGATGATTGACCCACTTGTCAGATGAGGAAATGGGCAAAGGGAGCGGCAGCCGGGACCGAACCTGGGTGCTCACAGGTGGCCGCTGAGCCTCGGCGGGGAGGCCGGCTGTCTTTTCTTCGTTCAGCCTGCTCAGCCACGTCACGTGATGCCCGGGGAGTGGGCTCCAGAGTCCCGCGTGCGTGGTTCCCGGGCACTCACAGCACCCACTGCCAATGGGCCTGCGTCCAAGCATCCTTGGGCCGACTCTGTCCCGGGCCCCGTCCGGCCTCAGCTTCTCATTTGCTGGGTGACCTCGGACGACATGCTGACTTTGTAAGAGTGTCTGTCCCCTCTCCCTGTGCAGAATGAGGGCTTGCGTACCCTCGAGGCAGGAGACGATGGCGGAATGTTTGCCAGGAGTTTGGAGTTGCTCAGATGAAAGGATCTGGAAATAGACAGATTCTTCTGGTCCTGGAGTATGGGGCAGGAAGTCACCCTTCTGGGGGGGCCTCGTTTCTGAGCAGTCCTCAAGCCGCTTTTGACCTCTCTGAGGCAATGTCTCTTAATACCTTCAAAACTTTGGAAAACATTCCAGAAAGAACAGGAGATCTTACTGAGAAATTCTTCACAGCATTTAATTCCTCGGTGACACTCAGAGTCCTGCCTCAGCTGGGAGATGCAGCCAGACCCAGAGCCTTGCCTCAGGGAGCTGAGAGTCTCACGGGGGAACAAACTAGCGGGTCAGGTGTCATCACGAAGCGCGATGGACGCGACAGTGAGAAAGACCTCTCTCCTCTTGGTCCCTGGAGTTTGGGTTGAGGTCGCTGTGGGGCATGGCCGCGACAGGAGGTGGGTGAAGTAAGAGAAGCAGCCGGACTGACCGGGGCCGTGGTCAAGGACGCCTTCTCCTGCCGCTTCCTGAGCCCCTCCTTGGGGCCCTGGCCCTGTGTCCCAGTCCCAGAGCCCACCACTTCCCCGAATGCTGTGGCCGTGATGGGAGACCGGCCAGGGTCGGACTGACCGGGGCCGTGGTCAAGGACGCCTTCTGCCATTTCCTGAGCCCCTCCTTGGGGCCCTGGCCCCGTGTCCCAGTCCCAGAGCCCACCACTTCCCCGAGTGCTGTGGCCGTGATGGGAGACCGGCCAGGAGGTGCAGAGAGCTTCCCGGAGGAGGTGACCTTTAAGCAGGACATCATTTGCCAAATCGATCCTGGAGGGAGGGCACGGTGTGCTGGGGGAAATGAGCAGAGCCAGGCAGGTGGGGAGAACAGGTCGGGGCTGGGGTGGAGGCGCGACCTGCAGGCGCCCTGGGCCAAGGGCTTATAGGACGGGCCAGCGAGCCCTCTTCCCAAGTCTTTGGGACCCTGGAATGTTGAGCAGAACAACCAGAGCCCTACTCTCAGGGCTGTCCCGGACTGGCCCCCTGCACCTCACCGGGAGCCGATGTGGGCTGCTGGGGAGAGGGGAGGAGGTCTCGCGAGGCTCTGAGCCTCCCGCTCTCCCCACGGCCCCGTGAGCCCACCTGAGCCCCCGCCAGGCCCAGACCACACAGCACCACCCTACTCGGCACCACAGCGTGTTTCCGTCACAGACGGCCATCCTGCCTCTGCTCGGGGTCCTCCCAGGAGATGGGGGCCGGAGGCGGCTGCACCTGGACCTCACCTGGCCTGGCCTCCCCCGGAGGGAGACTTTCTTCCTCCTCCTTTGGTACAAGGCGTGTGGTCTCAGTCCTCCTGGGGGACCACCGCCACTCAGCTCCCTTAGATGACAGGGAAGAGGACAGGCGCGAGCTGAGGCAGGACTGGCCCACAGTCGCCGGGGCAGCGAGGCCCTTCCTCCTGAGCCCCGCTTTCCCCCGCCAGACCCACAGCCGCTTCTGGAGGCTGGGGACTCAGAGGAGACAGCTGGGATAGATGCCACCCCCCAAGTGAGACACCTCCGGGCCTTCCCACCTGCTGCCTCCCCTGGCACGAACCCATCTTATTGTCCCCTGGGCCCGGGCTTGCTGGGCAGCCATTGACCTTGGGCTGACACTGGGGGTCACTCGGGGGATGAAGCCACGTCCCTCCAGCTGGGAGCTTACACAGATGGCGGGGTTACCAGGGGTTCTCGAACCCCGGGCCCCTGGCGCCTCCTGTGCTCACTGCCTGGGACACCTTCCCCGTCTCCTGCTCCTCACCCCTGCAGTGGGGCCCGTGCGCGTGCGCCTGCCTCCGGCACACCCCAGGCTGTGCGCCCCGCTCTGCCACGGCCAAGGGCTGATTAGTAAGCTCCAGCCCGTGGCATGCTCCATTGGGCTGCTCGCCCCCCTTCTTATCTCGGGCAGATTTCTCTGCGAGGCACGTAAACGGCAGCCTGTAAAAGCGGGCAGTGCTTCACGCTTAAGCTTCTCTCTAAAGACTAATTCTCCTCTGCTCGTGGCCTGCCGCATCTCCGGGCTCCATGGTGCCCCTGCCCCTCGGGGAGCCCCTGCTGCCTTCTCGAGCCCCCCTTCTCCTTTGCACTCTGCTTTCCCACCGGGGACCAGGGGCTTGGGTGGAGCTGGGTGCCTGAGAGGCCCAGGGTCCTGGAGACACAGGGACATGGCTGGCCACTCTGCCTCGCCAGCTGGGGACCTTAATGCTCTCCAGTTGGAGGACATCGCTCTGAACTGCCCGGGGCGAGGTGTCTCCTGATGAGCTCCGGGGGCGCCTAACGGAGACTTACTGCTGCCGCCGAGCTTTGTCCCTCAAAGCCCAGTGGCACTTCAGGCAGAGGAGAGAAGGAAAGTGAGTAGCCTGGGCACAGCTGCTGCCGGTCTGGGTCGCCCAGCCCTGGGTTCCGATGCTGCCTCCTCCGCCTGCCTCCCGTGTAAGCAAGGGCGAGGCCTTCTGCTGTCCGAGCCTCGGTTTTCCCATCTGCAGAATGAGCCCACCCACAGCAGGGGGTTATCTGGAGCTTCCACTGGCGGGAACACTATGTGCTCAAGGAATGGCAGTGACCGTGGATGCCTGCCTGTCTGGAAGCGGCTGACCTGCAGTGACGGGGGCGTTGGGTGTCCTGCAGGTTGCCTTCGTCCTGTGTCAGGCCATCAGAGGTAGGCACAGGGTCACAGGCGGTGCCGCCTCAGGGTCCAGGCCTCAGCATGTGGTCCAGGGCCTCCACCCTGCCAAGTCCTGTAGACCTCGGGGGCTTTAGCTCCTCCCCACGCAGCCTGGCCAAGGGGTGAGCTGATCTCTCTGCTCTTCCATTCATCCAACAACCAGCCGCTCTGTGCCAGGAGGGGAGCAGGTCCCTGCCCTTGGGGACTCATGGTCCAGGACGACTTTCCTAGGGACCAGCTTTCCCTGTGTACACAGCTTCCCAAAGGGATCTGTGCCCCAGGAGCACAGCCCATGGGACAGGAACTTCCTCAGGGCCGTACCGGGCTGACTGGCTGCCCCGACCTCCTCAGGGACCAGCCTGGAGCCTGGCTCGTGAGGTCACCAGGGAATGTTGACCAGATGTTTGAATGCGTGGGTGAATGAAATCACAGACAGGGACCATCCTGAGAAACGCCACCATGGAGCGAGCGAGGGCTGTGGGAGCAGCCAAACTCGGGGGTGGGGAGGGGGCGAGGAAACAGTCAAGGGAGGCTTCCTGGAAGAGGTGGCATCTAGCTGAGCCCTGAAGGGAGAGCGAGAGTTCGGCAGGTGGAAGAGAAGCAGGGGGAGGTGGACACCTCGGGCAGAGGGACAGCCAGCCTAGAGCTGACGTGGCGTGCGGGCCTGGCTGGAGTACAACGCCCAGATGTGGAGCCCAGGAGGGACGTTTTCCCCTGGGGCCTGGGCAGGTGTGGAGAGAGGAGGGGGACGTGGAGCGAGTCCTGGGGGCAGGGAGTCCCCAACACTGCAGGGACAGGCTAAGGAACTCTCTCACTCAGCTCACCAATAACACAGACCCCTTCCTCTGGGGTCCTCCGCCCCATCTTCCTCCTCTGGTGCCACGTAGGAAGTCTGAGAGTTACTCGTAGCTTTGAATTCACGGAAAAGCAGCTGTTTGCTCTGCCATATTTTCTCGTAGTGAGACCTCTAACACGATGCAAGAAGCATCACTTTTATGCATCATGAAGCAAGAAAGCTGTCAATCACGGCTGTTAGATGTCCCCCAATATCAGAGATATTAAAACGTGAAAAAAAGAGAAGGTGAGTCCTAGCATCAGCGACATACAGAAATAACACTCTGGGTAGAAAATAAAAAAAAACCAAACACCTGCGGATGCTCTGTGTACACTGATCGTGAGTTAATAAAAGCCGCCAATATTTACAGCACAAGCAGAGCTGGCCAGGAGCGGTGCCCAGCGCCTCGGTACACTAACTCTGAAGACCTGTCTCCAATTCAGGAAGTTGAAATTGGGGACATTCAGACACGGTGGCCAGCCCCGGGCCGTGCGTGACTCGGTCCAGCGAGTCTGGAGTTGCCGCCGTGTCAGGCGGCTCCTTTACTAGCAAGCGACACTTGAGTCCCAGCTTCCTTCGTTGCTGGCCCCGAACCCCGTTTGCACCTTGCTCGTCACCTTTATCCTTGGCCCGAATTGCCGCTTTGTCTGTTCTGGGAGGCACAGCTGCCCTGTCGCCCCGGCCCTCACCTCGGAGGGAGGTAGGCCGCTTTCCACCCTGGTGGCACGCTGCCACCAGTGTTTATGGTGCTTATCCCGCAGGCTCTGGAGAGTGACAGGAGGCGGTGCTGGGGGGGAAGGAGAGAGGAAGGGGGAGGGAGGGTGCTCAGGAGACCGCCCTGTGCCCGGGACCCGCGGCCGCCTCGCGCGCCTGCACAGGCTTTGGGACTTGGGTACTCCAGGTCAAAAGGCACCTTCAGGGATGGGCACCCACTGCCCAAGGCACTCACTCCTCTGCGACAGCGTGACGACTTGTGGGACCGTTGCCGTCACCGCTACAGCTCTCTTCCTGAGTCTGCACACCAGGCGCCCAAGTGTGCCGTGGGGCATGTCTGTTGTCATGTCTGTTGTCCGCATTTTACAGGTGGGGCAGGGCGGGGCGGTGGAGTGGAGGTTAGGGCCACTCTCTCCGTCGGTCTCCCTGCCTCGGTTTCTCTTTTCATCCTCTCCATCTCTGCCGGCATCTCTCACTCCTGCTCTGTCTTTGGTGTGTCCCTCACCTCTCTCTCTCTCTCTGAGTCTCTCCTCCCCTGTCCCTCTAGGCCTTGCCCGGGTCTCACAAGGCCCCATCCCGAGGCTGCCTGGGCCCTCCTCCCTGGGCAGAGCTGGGGGCCCAGGTCTGCTCCTGAGGCTTCTCCTTCCTTCTCTCTCCTGTCTGTCTGTCCGTCCGTCTGTCTCTGTGTCCGTGTGCCCTGGCTGGCCTGCAGAGGCCGAGCTGCGGCTACGTGCTGTGCACGGTGCTGCTCTCCCTGGCCGTGCTGCTGGCCGTGGCGGTCACCGGCGCTCTGCTCTTCCTGAACCACGCGCACACGCCAGGCACGGCCCTCCCGCCCGTCGTCAGCACTGGGCCGGCCGGTGCCAACAGCGCCCTGGTCACCGTGGAGAGGGCCGACAGCTCGCACCTCAGCATCCTCATCGACCCGCGCTGCCCCGACCTCACCGATGGCTTCGCCCGCCTGGAGGGCGCCCAGGCCTCCATGCTGCAGGCGCTGACCAAGCACCAGGCTGAGCCGCGGCTGGTGGGTGAACAGGAGCAGGAGCTGCTGGACACACTGGCCGACCAAGTGCCCCAGCTGCTGGCCCGGGCCTCGGAGCTGCAGACGGAGTGTGCGGGGCTGCGGAAGGGGCACAGCTTGCTGGGCCAGGGGCTCAGTGCCCTGCAGGGCGAGCAGGCCCACCTCATCCAGGTAAGGGGCAGGGTCTGAGCTCGAGGTCTTAGTGGGGGTGGGTGGGGGCGGTGGCTTAATGTCCACAGCCTCGCTGAATCTCCAAGTGTCCCGGGACCAGGGGATGTTGCTGACTCTCCGGGTGAAGTGAGGCTCAGAGAGGTGACTCTCTCATCCAAGGCCATTCAGCTAATGGTGCCGGGATTCAAACCGTCTCCTGCTCACTGTCCTGGTGACCCTGGGTATTTGTGTAGCACCCGCGGCATCCGGCAGTCAGGTCAGGGGATCCAGGGGCTTCCTAGGTGCTCCAGTGCAGGTGAGATGCAGGTGAGGCTGGTCATGGCCTTCCTTCACCAGTAGCGAATGGAGGTTCAAGCCTTGTGGCCAGTCAGTGACAGGCCCTCCGGTCAGAGAGAGCTGCACCCCCAGGTCCCCCACCCATTTACTGCATTTGATGCCCACGAGAAGGAGGGACCCGTTGGGGGGAGCCCTACCAAACCCTCGGCCTGCCCCGGCCACCTCTGCCCCCCACAGCCCCCCAGCCAGACCAGGTCCTGGCGCGTGGCAGGTAGATCTCGGTGAAGAATGTCCGGTGTTGACCACACCTGGAGCGCGGCGAGAACTCTGCTCCTCACAGCTCCGGGGATTTAAGGGGCGTTCCTGGCCTCGCGCCATTTCTCAGAAGAGAAAACAGGACCATGAAGGGGTGGCGATTGGTCCAGGATACAGCGGCCAGGTCGGGCCTGGCATCTGGCCTCCCGGCGCCCTGTCCAGCCTCCAGCCCTGTGCCCCATCAGCCCTGTGACTCAGGTCCTTAGGGACTAGGAGGCGAGGCCCGCCCCCGTCAGTGCGCCCTGCCCCTTCCGGACACCCAGGATGACCAGGCATTCGGTCACCCAACAGCCCGTGAGCAATGGGCCTGTTTTCTCCCTCTGAAGCCTGCAGCTGGAGAAATTACAGTCCTTGTCATCCTGTCTGGGTGACTGATGGGGAGGCGGCTTTCCCCTCCCGGGTGGGGTGGGGGTGGGGTGCTCAGCCGCCTCATCGCTGCCCCTGTCTGCACATCCCCCGCCCTCATCAGCAAGGCTCAGGAGACCTCCAGACTTTCTGGGTGGTCTGGGCCCCCCATCTCGCTCTCCATATGGCTCAGACCCTGGTCAGCCAGGTCTGAGCCATGGACGCCAGGGGCTTAGGCTGGGATGGAGGACTGTAGGAGGGGCCTCGGGGTCTCCACCCCCCATCCAGGCAGAGGCTTAGAGCTGTTCCTGCAAGACTAATAGTTTTTCTGCGCCCAGGCTCACCTGATATATTTGCTTCTCAAAGGAATGTTTAATTTGACTGACTCCCTGGAGACTCAGCGTGGTTTCAGAGACCATGTGTCTTGCAGAGCCCTGTCGGCTGACTCCTGGCCCCTCTTCTCCACCTGTCCCAGACCCTTGGCCAGTCGGCCCAGCCCTGGGTTTCCCAAAGCAGCACCCATGGGCACTCCTGTCGGAACTGCCACACTTTTGGACCTCACCCCGAATCGTCACTCATCCCCGGCTCGGGTCCCAGCAGCTCAGCAAGTACCAGGGTGACATGTGCACAAATGTCTGAGGCCCCCTGGCCCAGGAGCAGCAGAACTGAGCGGTTCCCCGCTCAGGGTCCACGTCCCAGCTCTGGGACCTTGGGCACGTCAGGCGCTCTCCCTGGGGCGGACCTCCTCTCCTGCAAAGTTGGGAAAACATAGTCCATACCTGACAGGACACTGGAGCGCCTGGCTGCAGGGGCCTCGGCTGGCGTCTGGCCCCAGAGAGATGCCGTCTGCACACCGGCATCTTTCACTATTAAGGTGGAAACTGCTTGTAAACTGAAGTTTCAGCTGTGGGAGCCCCTCCTCCCCTATCCAGGACCCCTTTACGACAGTGATGACGGATCCCCGCCGACTGTGTGTTAATAAGCCCTTCTTAGCAGAGTAGCCCCAGAGGTGGGATCGTGATCCCTTTCTGTGGAGGGGCAGACAGGCTCAGGTGGCGAGTGCCTGGCCTGAGGGCCGATTTCCCGCCTCCCCGGGTCATCTTCGATGCGTCCGTGCAGTTCAGCAAGCAGGAGCGACTTTCCTCATTCATTTGGGGCATGTTTATATGCGCATTTTCAGCTTTCATCCTTTGCCGGTTTTAACCAAGGGCTTCCCCGCCTGTTGGCAAGAGCGGGCGGCAACTAAGTCCTCGTGTGTTTGCGTTGTCGCAGAAGCACGAGCAAGACCCTAGAGACTTAACCAGCGAGGCCAGCGATCTTTGCCGCCTGCACCCCTGTCCCCTCCCCCGGGGCCGCCTGCCTCCCTCTGCAGGGATGGGGTCCGTCCACAGGACCCTGCACTGAAGTAAAGCCCAGGGAGAAATCCACCGCCAGGAGGAGGCTTGCGCAGACCTCTCCCTGCCCATCTCGGCCTCTCTCCTCACTGAATCAACCGCTCAGCAGAGGAGAGACTGACAGGGAGACTAAGAGCTTTGCAGGGCCCCTGCTTACGAACAAGCCTAGAATCATATTTTGTAAACTGCTGGTGCCGTGTATTTCTATTTCCCTTCTTTCAACGAGCTATTATCTGCCAGGTGACAGGTTCGGTGTGCAAAGACCCAGTAGGCTCCACACCCACTGGCTGGCTGCTGGCTGCTCTTGACCCAGCCTCCCCTGCCCATGGTCCTGCAGCCTCCTGGAGCCTGGGGTGGGAAGGTGACAGACCCCAGACTCTTCAGGCAGCAGCACGCTCGGGAGGTCCCGGGGGACCGTGCTGCGCTGAGCTGTAAACCTCTGGACCACACTCATGGGAACGATGGATATGGAGGACACAGACTGAGCGCTCAGGCCCCTAGCGCACGTCGTCACGAACCTGCCCTCTCCACCCACCCCAGAAACATACGCCCCGTTGCTCTGGTTCAGGGAGCAGGAAGCAGGCGTGGAGAGGCTCAGCTGCTCTTCCAGGGGCTGAGTCAAAACCCAGAATCGGCACCAGAGCCTGGGTCCCAACCACCGTCCCCGTCCTGCCCCCACCCCGGCCTCCTTGCAGTGACGACACAGCCCGGGGCGTTTTGCCTGCCAGTCGGCCCTGAGGAAGTGGCCCGAAGTCGTACTTGATCAGGGACCACTCCTTCCGGGCCTCAGTTTCCTCCACTGCTGGCAGTGCTGTGGGGTGAGGGGAGGTGGTGGACAGAGAGCTACACAAACTCAGAGCGAGGCTTGCGTCGGGGATGGGTGGGGTGGGCGGAGCATCCCAAGGGCCCCCACCTGCCAAGAGCAGATTCACGCCCCCGCCTTCACCACCTTGCTGGCATCAAAAGGGACGTTGGGGGACGGTGTTTGGTAACCTGGAAGGTGCCTTAAGGATTCGAGTGACGAGAGGCTCGCCGCGGGCCCCACACTGAGCTGGGCCCTTCCACGGCTGTTGCTGGCCCAGAGCAGTTGCTGCAGCGAGAGCACATTAGCCTGGTTTCAAGGCTCGGTTAAGCCCCCCAGTTGTAGAGCTGGAAAATGGGTGCGTCGGGGTTTGAAGCCAGCTTTGCCTGATGCCATCTGCTTCCTTTAATCCCCTCACCTGGGCTGAAGCGGAAGCCGCTCTGTCCCCTCCCACCTGAGGCCCCGTCCTCTGAGTCTGCGGGCTCAGACCGCCTCGGATCAGGGCCAGCGCAGGGCAGGGGCTGCCTCGCACCGCACCGGGAGCCCACCTGGCTGGCAGGTGTCGTGCGGTGTCCCCACCGGAACCCTTGCCCCCACCGATCACCCCTGTGCTCTGCAGCTTCTCTCCGAGAGCCAAGGCCACATGGCTCACCTGGTGAACTCAGTCAGCGACGTCCTGGACGCCCTGCACAGGGACCGGGTGCTGGGCCGGCCTCGGGTCAAGGCCGACCTTCAGAGGGCACCTGCCAGGGGGTCGCGGCCCCGGAGCTGCCCCAACGGTGAGTGGGGGCGGGGACTGCCTTCACGGGTGACCTGATGCCCAGCTCCAGCCCCCCATTACCCCCCGCCCGCCCCACCGATAAGGACACACTGCTGTTGTCTGCCAAGGACTTCCTGTGCCAGGCAGCCCTGCCTGCACCCCCACTGGGCCCTCGCCCCGCCCAATGGGGCGGGGCTCATTGTGCCCATTTTCCAGATGAGGAAAGCAAGGCTCAGAGAGAGGGTGCCACTCACCCAGGCCCACCCGGGGCGTGGTGGACAGACAAGTCAGCGAGACCCAGGGACAGAGGGGGCAGGGCGGGGGCACAGGCGGTGGCCAAGCCGCCCTCACGGCCTTCCCTGGCTCAGGCTCTCGGCCGCGTGACTGTCTGGACGTCCTCCTCGGCGGGCAGCAGGAGGACGGCGTCTACTCCGTCTTTCCCACACATGACCCCACCGGCTTCCAGGTCTACTGCGACATGCACACAGACGGAGGCGGCTGGACGGTGAGTCTCCCGGCCTTCTCTCCGCCCCGCACACTGCCAGGGCAGGCCCCGGGGGTGACCCGGGCCATGATCCCCATGGGTTCCGATCCTCTCGCCAGCCTCCCACCCTTGGCCTGGCCCTGCCTGGTGCCCTCCGGCCCCCACAAACCTACCTGGAATCTCACGGAAGAACTCCGTACCCACAGAAACCTGCACGGGCACGCGGGGCTTGCAGGCTGACCGCGGGGCCTGCTCGGGAGCAGGTGTTAGACCTGTCACCTGTCCGCGGAGCCACTTTCTGCTCCCTGAGCGCGAGCCCTCCCAGGACGGTGGTTTCCCGGGGTGCTGGGTCAGGCGGGGTGGGTTCCTAGGATGATATGCAACACCAAGTACCCCTGGCCGATATGAGTTCAAGAGCTGGTGCTATGGTTAACCGTCGAGTTATCCTGGAGCTGGTGTGTGTGCAGGAGATAAAGAGGGGGAGCCCCCGGCCGCTGGGAGCAGAGACCCTGACGGCCTCCTGGCAGGGAGCCATCGCGACTTCCTCTCGCCTCTGGTTCTGGCCTGGGTGGGAAGTGGGAGCGGTGAAAGGTTCGAACGGCCACCAGAAGGGCGGGGGTGGCACTGTGACTGGGCACATCTGCCAGGGAGGCAGAGAGCATGGCAGTTGAACCACTGGGGGAGGGGAGGGGGCTCCGGCATCCACGGACAGAGCTGGATGTGGCTGTCAGTGCTGCGGTGGGGTCTTGGGCAAGTACGTAAGTTCTCTGGGCCTCAGTTTCCTTAGCTGTGAAATGGGGATACCCACGTCCGTTACTTAGAGATCGTAACTGCAAGCAGTAGAAGCGGGCTGGTTTATGCAGGAAAGGAACGCACTGGAGGCAGAACGGGAGGCCTGAGAAGCCAGCTCAGGGCCACTCAGCCCGGAGCAGAGCCCCCCAGGTCCGGCCGGGGGTTGCTTGGTTGAGGGGGGCAGGCAAGGAGCAAGATGAGTGCATCTGGAGGGCAGAGCCTGCCGTTAGGGCCACTGAGGGCAGCTGAGGCTCTGCGGCCCCAGAGACAGGTGCACCTCCAGACCTCTCTTCCGGCTCCAGAGGAGAGCTTTTCAATGTGCTTCATCTGCATCTGGGGCTAAAAGCTCTAAAAGAACATCTGAGTTATGGTGTTTGCCTCTGGGATCCCCTCAACGATCCCACGTACCAGCCAGAGCCCAAAACCAGAGGTAAGGGTGAGGACAGACTCAACGAAAGACCGAGACGCCGGCCCCAGCCATGCGTCTTCCGCCCCGGCGGACTTGAGCCCGTCTCCTGGGAAGTCAGTCAAGATTCGGGGGAGGTGGGTAATTCCTGGAGCCCAGGCTTCCGGGGTGATCAGAGGGGAGCGGATGAGCAAGGCCCTCCCACTCAGACACCTGGATCGGGGTCCCGCAAGAAAGGCCCAGATTAGCTGAGAAGTGCTTGCACGGCCAATAATCATTAATGTCCATTTGGGCTTCTGTCAAAAGCAATCTTTTCCCAGATCCCTCTGGGCATCTGTCAGGCTCACCGCCCTGCCACACAGCATCGCTTGGAAACTCAGTTGTTTGGAAGGGAGCGGCCACCGCCCCTCTGGACGCTGGTCCCATCCATCCTCATTAGATGCGCTGTCCAAACTGCCAGGCTTCGAGTGCCGACGTCGGATGGCTCTCCCTGCTGGACAGTGCTCCTGGGGCTGGACAGTGCGCCTGGGGCTGGACACTCCGGCCAGAGAGACCACACCGGGCAAGGATGGGGCTCAGCAGCCCTGCCCCCTAAGGGCACATTATAAGTTTGTATTCTGCTGCTCTGCCCGGCGCAGGTCCAGCACCCCTCCAGGCGCTGGAGGCTTGTCCAAGGGCACCCAGCTGGGGCACACCCAGGCCGCCCGAGGCCCAGCCTCATGCACGTCTGTGGAACTGCATGTCACACGGTGGTGCTCGCTGCTTCGTGCGTTCAGCTGCAGAGCCGGAGCATTCAGCAGCAAGCTCTCGGCCTGGCGGGGAGCTGGACGAGGGGGCAGACTTGTGTGAGGGGTGCAGGGCTCGGGCTGTGGGGGAACCTGCAGGAGAGCCCCTAACAGAGCCTGGGGCGGCCGAGAGCGGCTTCTGGATGGGGACGTCCAAGTGCTGGGGGGTGAGGCAATGGGAACACGTGTGCAGAGGTCCTCGGCGAGAGGGCGGGGCTCGTCCTGGGACCGCGGGGGTGGGGGACAGGGCTGGGTCGCGTGGGCTGTGTGGGCACGTGACGAGTCGGGCTTTCTCCTGAGGGCAGAGTGGGCTCCTGCCACCCTGAGATTTCCTCAGGGAGGGAGTGACCCAGAGACATGGGGCCGAGGGGCGTGGTGGGTGTGGGGAGCGTGAAGTCCATGGGCCCCGAATCCTTGCTGAGAGCCTCCACGAGGGAATGAGGCCACGAGTGGCTCCTTGGAATAGGGAGACCACAGGGGCAGATGGACGCATGCTTCAGAGTGGCCTTTCAGCTGATGTGGCTGCTGGCTCTGGCTGACCCAAGCCTCCTCTTCATGCTCCCCAAAGGCCACAGTGGCCCAAGCCACACAGAGTCACACTGATCACCAAGGCCACTTCAGAACCTGACACATGCACCCACCCCCACTCCTGCCCCAGAAAAGGAGGAGGAAAGGCAGGTAGGAAGGGCTGCGCCTGCTAACCGGTGACCCTGGGCAAGGGCCTTCCTCGCCGGGTCCAGCTTAGTCTCCATATCCTTTGAAAGGCCTCCCTGACCGCTGGTCCATCCTCCCGCTCCAGCTTTGCAGCCAGCACAGGTGCAGCTAAGGGATCACCTGTCCACACGTTTCCTGTCTGTGCCTCGGCCAGGAGTGAGTCCCACCAGCAGCGACGCACCATCTGGTGGCCGCTGCGGCTCCGGGCTCCACAGGGTGCCTGCACACCATCAGTGCTCCCCAAATTCTTGCCAAGAGCGACTATCAGCTTCTTTCGTGGTGTAACTTCCCCCCTCCAAACCTCACTTTTCTTATGTGTTAAATTTCGATAATATGATGCTGTTTGCAGTAAGGAGAGTCAGAATCCTTCGCAGGCTGCTTGCCTGTAAGGGAGGGGTGAGGAGCAGGGGGCCCACACTGAGCTTGGGGGTTCCCCAGGAGCAGAGGAACCCGCTCTCTCTGCAGTGTTTTTACAGAGGTGAAGATGTGTGAAAGTAGAGGCCCAGCTTCCTCATTTGGAAGGTGATGCACGGGACATTTCCAGCTTACCTCCCCCCGCCCGCAAGATTGGAATGGTCACGTCCCCTTCCTCGTCCGGCCAGTGGGGTAGCCCACTTATCTTGCTCGGCTTCCTTGCAGGCTCTGGGGAGCTGGGTGGCCATGCCCAGGGCCCAGTGTGGGTTTGGGGTGGTTGGAAGGAGGATCCTGCTCAGGGTCTCCCCACTGTCCTGCCTCTCTGCCCCAAGGCACAGTCTTGTGTATAGGGGTGCCGCCAAACCTTCATGTTTGCAGAAATCAGATCCAGCTCAGCGTCTGCCACTGCAGGGCCCTGCAGTAGAATCAGTTCTGCTCTGAGCCCCCACTCGGACCCACAGTGCAAGCAGGCTGTCCTCGATGCCCTGAGCCCAGTGGCCTAAGCCCACACTCTACATGGAGACCGCTCTGCCAGGCGCTTTTCTGCCTTGCAGGGTCGGTGGCTCAGACGTGCCTCTGATTGGCTCCACAGAGAGGGAAACCCTCCCTTCCCCTCCCCTCCCCACCGTGCCCATCCCCCCTACCTGAGCTCCCCAGGTGGGGAGGAAAATCCTTCCCTCTCTTAGAAAACATCAAAGGAGCCTCCAGCCTGCGGAGTGCAGCAGGCAGTGGGATCAGGCTCAGGCAGAGATGAAATGCTGCCCGAGGTCTCAGTAGATGCGGCCACAGCCCCCAGCCTGGGACCGCAGGGCTGTGGATCCTGCCAGGGCTGTTGGCTGGGGCTGTGGACAGTTCTTGTTCCAGGGGCTGTGGTGGCAGGGGGACCCGCTGTGACATCAGTGGGCCACTGTGTCTCCAAGCTGCAGCCTGGCTCGGCACTGGCCCCCACTGCTCTGGGGAGTCCTTGGAGCCAGCACACGTTAACAGTGACATGCGGTGACAACGCCCCAACCTCCCCTTATCGGATCTGTGCGGACAAAGCCTGCCTTCGGCCAGGGCAGTGTGGATAATTCGAACTTGTAGGTGGGTGGGGTGGCACGTGAAGGCTCAGCTGGTGCCGCAGCACTTGGTAAATGGCAGCTCTGAGCAGTGTGTGCCAGGTGCCGACTGCCAAGCCCGGGAAGCGCGGCGGGGTGCCAAGCCCGGGGGTACCATTTTCAGTCACAAACAAGGCGGGGGCCCACTTCCTCCTGAGCCTGGCAGCTGGTTCTGCAGCGGAGGGAGGCGATGCTGGCGAGACCTACTGTGCGCCCCGGTTCACACTTCTACTTCTTTGCATCTTTACTGCGACCCCACAGGGTAGCAGAGGGGTTGTTGACGGTGCCTTTTTGTAGAGGGAAACTGAGGTTCAGGAGGGTCCGCGACCAGTTGGAGGTCACATGGCCTGTGAGAGGCAGAGTCGGGGTTTGAACTCAGTTCAGCATTTTCCGGAACCGTACTCTTGCCGGCAAGACGGCCCCCCCGGGGCGATGCCCAGAGGATCCAGACGGATTTGCGGAGCAGCTGCCTCCCAGGAAAGCAGAGGCTCCCCAGGGGCTGCTTTCCCTCACGTCCAAGTCCTTTGTTCTTCAGAAACCACCCGCCTGGGCCACAGCCCTCCCGCCTCCCAGAAGTGGAGGCTGGTGGCTGCCGCAGCCACTCGACCAACATCGTCCTGCTGGTAACTGGTTTCCACAACAGCGTCACCAGAGCCTCTAGGAAAGATCCCAGATGCTGCCTCTTGAGGTTCCCTTCTAAGGTGGCAGAGACGCCCTCTCCCTATCTCGTCGGGTTTGGACCCACCCGGCCCACAAACTTGGGGCCTCAGCAACTGCTGATCACCTGCCAAGCAAGACTCTGCTCAATCGACATTTCAGCTGAGCACCTCCTCCTCCAGGAAGCTCTCCGAGACCACCTCCCCCACCCCGTCAGATGGCTCATCCTCCTCTGAGCAACCAGCACATATGACAACAATTGTTTCCATTACGGAATTCCGTGTATCAACCCGCACATTTAACCATCACCAAATCCTCGTGGGCAGAGGCCGTTAAACTCCCCGTTTGACAGATGATGAAACTGGGGCACAAAGGTCAAAGGAACATGCCGGATTGGGAACGGCTCCACCCCGCGACTGCTGGCTCGTGCGTCCACGTCCCCCTGCGGCTGTGAGCTTTCTGAGGGTCAGAGTCACCCGACGTGGGGCTCGGGGCAGCGACCCTTTCATTCTGCGGAAGACAGAAGCCGAGGCTTAAATGGTCCCGCAGCCCGTTGGCTGGAGTCTGAGAACGTGGGCCGGCTCAGCACAACTCTGATGCGGGCCAGGTGGGCTCATGGGCGTGGGGGAGCAACATCCACCCCCTCGGCCGTGGGGCACCCCTCAGCCTTTGTATTCGTGCGCTGTCAGCCTCCCTCTTCTGGCCTCAGTGGGCCCCAGCACCCCAGCTTGAGACACCCCCACTGTGCAGAGGTGGCCCCACCTCTCCAAACCTCAGTCTTCTCCTCTGCCAAATGGGAGCGCGAGCCCCTCGTCGTGGGCCGTGGCGAGGAGGGCTGTGGCTGTCCTCGAGGGCACTGGCTAGTGCTGGGGTGACCACAGAGCCGGGCTCTGGCGCCCAGGACGATGACGCCGATGGGGCCTGTCTGAGGAAGGGGCCCTGGCGGGAACCACTTGTGGAGCGCGAGCCGGACCCCTGGAGCCCGTCTGACAAACGGGGGACAGTCAGCCACTCTCCCACCGCCCCAAGTGCGGTCCTCCCTCCTCGGAGACCCCGATCGCCATCTGCGGGAGCACGTGGGCCCAGCGGCACTTGGAAGACGCCAAGGCGGCTGGCTTTTGAGAATCCGCACGGAGGAAACAGGCTGCTCTCACTCGTGGCGCCTGCCCAAGAGTCCGCGGTGGCGGCCAGCGTTTCTCCACCGACCGACCGGCCGCTGTGCAGCCGCCGGAGCTGGACTGATGAGTAGTGTAGCCTCAAAATTAATAAGTGATTTTTTTAGTTCCCTATCCTCCACCCGTCACCTCTTTTTTTGCCTACACGGGATTCGTGCTCCGTGCGTGCGCAGAGGAGGGGGAAGTGGACACGTCAATCTGTTACTCACCCCACTCTCCGTGTCCTCCTGTCCGGCTGATCCTCACTCTGTCCTGAAGGCCTTTGGCATGGTGACAGCCTGCCATCCGGTGTCCCTGAAGTCCAGAGGTTTCCAGGAGCCTGGAGCCACAGGTGCAGTTTGCCCTGAGCGTCCACATTAGAGAAAAGCTCCCCGCACACCTGAGACTTGCACTCGCCCGCACGCGCCCTTGGAACGTGCCGGCGCGTTGCTCGGTAATCAACTCCAGGGCCAGGCCGGGGTTCCGAGTCTGAGGTCCCAGTCGGCGCCCAGCACACCTGGTCACCTGATATTTGAGCCGAGGGATAAGGGGCGCCCGTGGCGACGGTCAGCAACATCCAGAGCAGCGGTTCGCACGCTGCGGGTCGTGATCCGTGGGGAGGTGGCGAGATCAATTTATTTTGTGATCGGCATTATTTTTTAAGTCTCAGAGAGTGGAACAGAACAGCACAGGACAGAAAATACCAGAATGCAGCCTCTTCGGGCAGGTGTCATTGCAGGAGTGTCTGTTTCACATAGAAACGCCCGTGAGTGTGTGTCACCCTGCAAACCGTACTTCCCTGGGTCACCAAGTCCAGAGACGCTTCTGCCAAGCCACGTCACGGATGTGTTGGGCCCCTCGAAGATGGGTCACAAGTCACCACTCAGGTTAAAGGCCCGTGTTGGCAAACAAACTCTGTGTCAACTCCAACCACTTTGCTGGGAACACCTGCAGCACTAACCTGATCGTAGCGGACCTCCCCGGGTCGGGGAGAAAGACCCGGGAGGTCCAGGCGGCTCCGAGACGCGCACTCACCCCCACTGCTGCCTGGAGCGGGGTGGTCACGCCTGTGACTGACACCCAGCCGGGGATGGCAGCGAGAAAGAAGGGCCGAGGACTCTGGGCCTAGAGGTCGGCTCTTGGCGTGAGAGGCTGGCCAGGAGACGAGGAGGCACAGCCCAGGCAGCGGACGCCCTGGTCGGTGGCACACGCTGGCAAACACGGGTGCGGTGTGAGTGGGGAACAGTGGCCTTAGGCTGTGGGCATGACATGTGGGTCACACTGCACACGCCGCTGCTCATGGCTGCCCGGCCTCTGGCCAGCGTCTGGGCTTCTGTCTACCATAACGAGGAGGGGGTCGGGCGACACAGAACTTTGTCCCGGGGCGGGGTTAAGGGGGGCTCAGCTCTGAGCAGCTGCTGTGGCCGCCTCTCGGCCAGCTGCTCCTGGCCACACGGCTCGTCCTTCCCAGGGTCTGGGCTTCATGTCCCGCCCGTGCCTGGAAGCCTGGCATTCACACTGTTTACTTCCTAATAGTAGTAGCAGGAAAAATGATGACGATGGCGATGACATACCAGCCGCCGTGCCCTCTACCGCTCGCCGAGGTCCCGGGAGGCAGGCTTCTCAGAGGGTGAGGAACGTGAGGCCCAGGGGGATGAATGTCTTCCCCAGGCCACACGGTGGATGAACGTGGGGCCAGCACCCTGTCCTTCCTCCGGGGCCTCCCTCCCCACCCTTTAGATCAGCCCCACTTCCTGCCTGGGTGGGGTCCTCTGAGCCCAGGCCTCACCCCTGTTCCTCTGCCCGAAGGGCCCTGACTTGGTGTCCCCAGCTGGTGCTTGGAACATTTGAGTGAATGGAAGGGGCCTGGGCAGGACCCTTGAGATGGCTCAGGGACAAGCGGTGCAGAGCCCGTGTCTGGAAGGACGACCCAGGTGGGGCCGAGGGAGGAGAGCGGAGGCCCCCGCGGCCGGCCGGTGTTGCCGTGCTGTCTCTAGCTGGCACTCACCGAGCCCCAGCCATGGGCCAGGGCCTGAGCTTTTCCTGGGCTCCACTCTACAGATGTGGAAGCTGAGGCTCAGCGGGCTGGAGTTACTCCCCAGGGCTCTGCAGCCCCCGTCCAAAACCACTGCCTACCCCACCAGCCCAGCTCCCCGCTCCGGCAGAAACCGGCTGCCTTCTCCTCCTGGGGGAGCCAAGGAGCCCCCCATCCCCACCCCCGCTCCTGCCAGGATTAGGCCTCTCAGCAGGTGCGCTCAGGGTGTAATCTGCACCATCAATACGCTGTCCGCACCCCGCAGATCTGAGCCTGATAAAACTTCCCTCTGCGGAGCGGGCCCCTTCTGGTGACTTTCACATTTCAGGGCTGGGCCAGGTTTCAGGTCATGGAGCAAGAAAAAGGGGTGCCACCTCCCTCCTGCTGCCTGACGTCCCCAGGGACAGAGCAGAGCCCCCGCGGGCAGACCAGCACCCGCTCAGTTCCGGGCGACTGAAATCGGGCTGCTTACCAGTGAGACCGGCAGCCAAGCCTGGAACCCCTGGGACTCGGTTCGGGCCCAGTCGGAGGGGTCGGCAGCCAGGGCTGCTGCCTCGGCAAACGAGCAGGAAAAGGCTCGTTAAACAGAGAGAGGAGGAAGCGAGGGGCGGGCGGGAGCCGGGTTGTCAGCGGACCCTAGAAATCCTCAGGGCAGCTCTGGCCCAAACCAGTGTGGTGCTTATTTCAAAGCGATTTCACCGGCGGGATTCCCAGGCCAGGCGTGTGATTGGAGGAGGAACGTGGGCTGCTGGTGGCACCCACGTCACAGCCCGGCCGCCTCCCCCGGGAGGGGCTGGGGCTCGGGTTTCTCCAGCTCCCACTGATCTGCTGCCTGGGCCTTTTTTATTGGCGGGGGAAAGCGGGGTTGGTTCATGCCTGGCAGAGGTGGTCTGAGAGATGGAGCTTTGCAGGCTGAACGTGTGTGCGTGCGTGCGTGCGTGCGTGCATGTGCGTGTGTGTGCGTGTGTGTGTGTGTATTCTCAATCTTTAAAATCGTAAAAATGGGTTTTGGTTCAGTTTTGTTTTGACCTGGGAAAGATGTCAGGACTCTTGTCCACCCCTGTGATTTGACTCGTGGGGAAACTGAGGCCCAAGCTGGGTGGAGACCAGTCCAGGGTCCCCTGTCCAGGCAGCGGAGGTTGGCCTGGGAGCTGGGCTTCCTCCACCCAACCCCAGTGACCAGGATTCCTTCCTGAGGGGACGTGCTGGGGGCTGGGGGACATTCGGTCAGTGCCACCTCGGGCCACCCCCATGCCTTGGAGTCCCAGCTCTGCTCCAGGTCCCATGCCAGGGGTGCTGAGGGACATGGGAGGCCCGGCCCCTGCCCTCGGGAGCCAGCGGCCAGGCGAGGCGAGGGGGACACCTGTGGGGCTGGGGCTGGGGGGGCCGGCGCCAGCTCCCCATCCTCACCGTGCTTTCCAGGTGTTCCAGCGACGGGCGGACGGCTCCGTGAACTTCTTCCGCGGCTGGGAGGCGTACCGGGACGGCTTTGGCAAGCTCACGGGGGAGCACTGGTTAGGTGAGGACCCTGCTGCCTGCAGACTGGGGGGCTGGGGGACCGGCTCTCCCCAGAGGATGGCTGGCTGCGTCTCTCTGGTCTGGGCACACCGAGCCAGCTCGCGGGTGCTGCGTCAGAAGGGGCGACATCAGTACGTTGAGAGGGAATGAGGTAGAGGGGCAAGCAGGTACAGGAACCATGGTCACCAGGATGAGCCCCATGGACACATGGGCTTTTCCTGTCGGGGACGCCTTGGGGCCTGGCCACTTGTCATGTGTCAAGGCAGCTGTGGGCAGGTGCAGGGCTCAGTTCCACATAATGGAGGGCCAGGACAACCCCCAAAGCGCCCTGCCCTCGGAGGTCAGGGGTGCCGGATGCCGTGCTCGGGACATGGAGGGCGTGACTCCTGGGAGGGTGGCCACTCGGTGCCCCTGCCCACGGTTCCCGACGGTCCCTCGGCACAGCCACCCACTTTCCACCGCTGGCACAGAGTCCATGCCTGGGGCAAAGAAAGGGCTCGAAGAGTTTAGATTCATATAGTCATTATCACTATTATTTACATACTGTCTCTCTTTGAACTCACTATTTTAACGTTTTAAAATACATACATAATTTCATTCTAAAGAATAACATTAATGAAAATTCTAGACCCGAGGTCCTATATGTCTGGTGGCGAGTTGTGGCTTGCAAGGTGAGGTTTTGGGTTTGGTGTTTTTTTTGGGGGGAGAGATAATTCACTGTTTTAAGGTGCACAATTCAGTGGTTTTTTTACTATGTTCACAGTTCTGCCACCATGGCCACTATCCAGTCCCAGAACATTTTCTGTACCCCAACAAGAAACCCTGTGCCCCATGAGCAGTCAGTCACTCCTGTTTACCTTTTAACATATGTTAAAGTAAACACAGGCATTGGAATGACACATTCCATCACTGGAATGACCTCGCACGGCCCACGGCACACCTGTGCCACTTTGGCATCCCCGGGCATGGACATCTGGTGTCATTCCCCAGCGAGGTTGGGGACAGCCAGGCAGGAGGGAGAGGAGGTGAGGGCAGAGGTGTGAGGCCCCTGGCTGGCCAGAAGCACCAGCTGGAGGGCCGAGCGCCAGGATCTGGGCTCCAGGTGGGGTCGGGAGGGTTCCAGGTCTGTCAGGACTTTCGGGGGTGGGGGCCAGGTGTGTGCCCTCTCCCCACGTGTGCAGAGGCCCCCGGGTGGTGATTTAGGCTGTTGCTTGCTTCATGTCCATCTTCATGACCGAAGACATGAAGGCAGGACCCTCTCTGCCCGGACCTCAGCTTTGTCCCTGGTGTCACACGGGCACTGGCCGCAGGAGAGGTGACATCCCCACGTGGACTGCATGACCACAGCCCCAACTACTGCACACCTGTGTGCCCAGCCCCTTTTACACACTTCGGCCTGATACCTCACACCCTGTCACCCTTTTATGGACGAGGAAACTGAAGCTCAGAAAGGGTGATCACTCGGTGCAAGTGACACAAGTCACAAGCTAGTGTGTGCTGGAGTCGGGGAGCCTGGGCAGGGTTCACGTGCTGGGGCCACACCAAGCTTTGAACCATCCCCTGAACTGAATGAATGAACACAGGGGCAGGCCAGGGGGTGGGGGAGAGAAGCTTCTAGGTGGGGAGACCCTTGCCCTGGCCGCCCCCATCCAGGTGGGTGTGTGAAGACAGGGCGAAGGCGGCCAGGTGGAGGCCCTGTTCCCACTCCCCACCCGCCCCCTGGGAGCAGCGTCGATGCCTCCGTCGCTCCGAGCATCTTAATTGAAATCTATCGGCAGCCACGGTGTGGGAGGAAACGTTAGGCAGGGCCTTGATCAGCTCCTGGCAGACACGGAGCCCTGACCGGAATGTCAACTCGAGCCCGGTCCCACATCCCTCTGCTGTTCCCTCCCTCTGCTCTTCACGTTCCTGTCACCTTCCCATCCTGTGTTTTGTCTTTTCCTATTGGGTTTCAGGAGCTCTTTATATATTAAGGTTATTGATCTATATCAGATACAAGTGATACATATTTACTCCCAGTCATTTATCTTCCAGTTTTTTTTTTTTTTGTAAAATTATTGCTTATTTCCTAGAAGTTTTAATTTTCCTGTAGCCAATTCTGCCAGTCTTTTCCTTCTTATCCTCTGGGTTTTAGGCCCTTCCCAGTTTTCTAGGAACGTCTCCTATTTTCTAATCCTTTCTCAGTGTCGCATGTTAGGTTCCGACCTTCAGTCCATCTGAGAATTCACTGGGGCAACGGTACCAGGTGTGGGGGTCTGTGTTTTCTCTCCACTGTAATTTGCTGGCTCCTTCTTTCTCAAGCTCTGCTATGTGAACTCTGATGGATGATGGGGTCGGATCTCAGCCCACCGGCGAACATCCAGTGGTGGGGAAAGGAATCTTCCAGCATCCCCACGGGGCGGGCCCCCCTCTTGCCCTATTCCTGGATCCGATTATTTGTCCCAGGCAAGAACTGCATAAGAGCAAGGAGTCTGGGCAAATCTGCCTAGGTTCAAATCCCAGCTCTGCCACTTAGCAGCTGCGTGACCTGGGCCGGTTACTTAACCTCCCCGTGCCTCCTTTTCTCACTTAGAAAATAGGAGATAATAATAGCGCCTGCCTCGCTGGACCGTGACAGCAGCGGCGAACACCTGAGTAAGATGTGCAGCCGGCTGGGCTCTGTTCTAAGAATCGCACAGGGATTCTCTAATTAAATTGGACCCATCCTAATGCCGCAGGGTTCATTAACCCATGTGAAGTGCTCAGAACAGTGCCCGGCATCTGTTAAGTGCTGTCTGGGTAGTGGCTGTTGTCACTTGCCCGCTGCCTGCCCTTCAGAGTTTGTGGAGCCCTCTAGCCCCTCCCAACAGCCCAGTGAGGCCTACTGCACAGGTGTGCATGCCGGGGCCCAGAGAGGGAGAGCAGGTCGCTCTGGAACTGCAGCCCAGGGAGGAGTGGACACAGGCAGGGAGACGCGGGGCAGGTCAGCTGTTGGTGCTGCTGTTACTGTGTCCTTGGACCTGGACCACGGGACCGAGGCTGCCCCTAGGCTGGATGGGGAAGGGCCACACGGCCGTCATGCCCAGTTAGCAGGAACACGGTGACCTGTGGGGCGGGGGTGGGGCAGAGCTCGGGAAAGGCAGGCAGGAGGGAGAGGCTGATGAACTGTCACTCAGTGCTGATAACTTGTAAGGCGTTTAATTAAATGGCCTCTTCATCAAGAGATAATCAGAGTGGCAGGGAAGTGCCCTGAGTGACTGTGGGGGAAGGGGGCGGGGGGACAGGGAGGCCTGGCGTGAGACCCCAGGATGGGCATGGGAGAGCTGAGGAGGGGAGGGACAGAGGGAGGGAGGAGGTGGGTTGGGTGTTGGCGGTGGGGCAGGTACAGAACCAGGCCTTGGAGGCAGCTGGAGACACAAGCTCCGCCTTCTGCCTCTCATCTCTTTATTGAGCGCCTACTGTGTACCGGGCCCCACCTCAGACACTTGGGATTGTTGTCCCTTTCTGTCACCAACCACATGAGCTTAGCTCTTGTTTCAACCTAGTTTTCTCTTGGGCGGGACCTTCTAAGCCCCCCACTTCTCCTACATTCTCTCTCCCACTCCAGGGCTCAAGAGGCTGCACGCACTGACCACGCAGGCGGCCTACGAGCTGCACGTGGACCTAGAGGACTTCGACAACGGCACAGCCTACGCCCACTACGGGAGCTTCGGCGTGGGCTTGTTCTCTGTGGACCCCGAGGAGGACGGGTTCCCACTCACTGTGGCCGACTACTCCGGCACTGCAGGTAGGGCTCCAGGCTGCAGCAGGCGGGGGTGGGGGGAGGGAGCCCACCAGTCTCCCCACCTAGGAGGTCCTGCCAGGGCAAGGTCCCAGTCTCCCCACCTAGGAGGTCCTGCCAGGGCAAGTGCTTCTGCCTCTGGGGTGAGGATCAAGGTTTCTCCCCTTCGCCTCCAAGGCCCACCTGGTCCTCATCCCAGCAAACGAAGCCAGCAGGGCCTGCAGGGTTCGCCCATTTAGCCGATGAGCAAAGTGAGCCAGGAAAGGAGACACCTGAGGTTTGGCTCTGCGGGTCTCTCAAGGGGGCTGGGTTTCTCTTAGGCAGAGTGGAACAAGCAAGGACAGGGAGGCAGCGCGTGAGAAAGCTGGGGGGAGGAACAGAAACGGCCTAGACCCAGGGGACAGCCACCGACCCGTAGGGGGCGCTGCGGGTGCACGTGAGCTGCGCGGACACCGCGGGTGTGTCGGGACAGGTGCGTGTGCACCACTCTGTATTGGTGGGGGCACTGTGTACACGTGCGTGCACACGCACATCCAGGGGAGCGCACCGCGCACACGTAGCTGTGCTCGCATGCCCGCACCTGTGCGCCCCGAGTACACACCTGAGCGCGCGCGCCTGCGCAGGGGACTCCCTCCTGAAGCACAGCGGCATGAGGTTCACCACCAAGGACCGCGACAGTGACCACTCGGAGAACAACTGCGCTGCCTTCTACCGCGGCGCCTGGTGGTACCGCAACTGCCACACGTCCAACCTCAACGGGCAGTACCTGCGCGGCGCGCACGCCTCCTACGCCGACGGCGTCGAGTGGTCCTCCTGGACCGGCTGGCAGTACTCGCTCAAGTTCTCCGAGATG
>NW_006441061.1:5932903-5938414 GCF_000325575.1 Pteropus alecto | reverse complement strand
GGGCCCCCTCTCCCACCCCCGGGCCCCCTCTCCTGCTCGATTGCCTGCCTGCCGCACCTGGCTGACCCGCTCTTGCTTTGGCGCGGGGCCCGGCCAACCCCGACACTGCCCCCTGGGCGGGCGATGTCGCACATCACCTTCGCTCTGTTTCCACCCTTCAATTTGCCTCTGATGAGGGGCGGGGCAAACTTGACCCATAATTCTACCTGCCGAGACTTTGGGTCCTGGGCTGTCTGTCTTCACCTGGCCAGGAGTCACCCCCGGCAGCCCCTCCACTTTGCCGATCCAAACGCCCGGCGTTATGGGGGCACAGAGAAGGACAGACGGCGCCCCTGGAACCCTTCCTACAGACAAAGGGAATGTTTGGGGCTTTCTGAGATCTGAGAGCAGCCCCTCCCTCATTTCCACGGTTCCTGGAGACCCCATCTCTCGCCCAAGGCCCCTGGAGAGCCGCTGGTGCTGAGGGCTGTCCAGGGCGGTGAGGCTCAGCTGCCAGTGGAGACTCTTCCCCCAAGGTGGCCAAGGCTGGTTCCCTGGAGTCCCCCACCCATCCACCCCATGTCCCTACTGGCCTGGGAGGTCCCCAGTGCCCTTGGCTGCTGCGTCCTGCCTCATGGTTTCCTGGGGCAGCCAGAGCCCCTCCCCACCACTGTCTCCTGCTTGTGGGAGGAGGGTGCAGATGCTGCACCACTGTCCGAGCTCAGCCAGTGAGGACGTCTTGATTTCCTGGGTGGCAGTGAGCTTGTACTACCCCCACCACCAATTTCCAGGGACTCCAGAGTCCTAAGGCCCCTTAGGAGCAGGCCGGGAGGGTGGAGGCTGGACCTGGAGGGGTTAGATGGCTATTACCCCATCTGCCCAGACTGCCCCCTGCTGGGGTTAGGGGGAAGGGCAGGGCTGGGACTCCCGATTTTAACCTGCTGCCCAACAACCTTGGAGCCCTGATGCATTTGTTGTCCAGACCCTAGCACAGAGCTGTTTTTCCAAGTTCCCGCCTATGGAGACCTGATGGGGTGGGGTGGGGCTTTGAGAGGGCTGGAGTGTCAGCCTGAATTGCTGCCCAGAGGGTGGGCAGCACCAATGGCCCCTCCTCAGGCAGGACACCTGAAGGCACCTTTACAGGACACCTGAAGGCAGGCACACAGGAGAGTGTGGGGCTCAGCTCTCCCTTCCTCTCCCACCAAAGTCTGTGCTTCAGTAATAATCGGAGTTGGCCGGGGGCAGCAGGAGAGGCCTGGAGTGCCACTGACCTGCCCTGAGACCTGGCCGCTCCCCTCCCTCTCGCTCTACCTGATTGTCAGTGTTCAGCAAAGCTTTGCCGGACATCTGCTGTGGCCCGGAGCCTGTTGAACAAGACCGAGTCTCTGCCCTCTTGGCACTCAACTTGAAGCAGAGACAGCCAAGAAGCAGGTGTTACAGCCAGAGTGACCAGGGCAGTGACGGGAGCAGCCCAGGTGCAGGCAGGGCTGGGGGCAGTGGTGGGCAGAGATGTAAGACGACCACATGTGACTTAAAGGGAAGACTCCTGCTGGCCCCCTTTCTCACCTTCTAGAAACCAAGAGAGCCACCCCACCTGGGCCACTGGGTCCCCCAGATAAGGAGCAGAGTGTGGGTGGGACCGAGTCCTCAGCCCAGACTGGAGCTGGCTTCTGCTGCCAGCCGAGGAGCGCCAACCGCTGTTTAGAAAGTGCCAAGCGCTTTCTGATCTGTCTTCAAACAAATTCCTGGTGAGTGTGATGTTAATGGATTCACAGATGTGCGTGCGTGTCAGGAGGCTCCTGCCAGGACTCGGCAGATGAACAGACGTGCCACAGCTCGGGCCTGGCAGGGGGACGGGCGAGGGTGGCCTTCAGGGGCCCAGAGTCAGTGTCTGGCTGGCCCAGAGACACCCATTTCTTCCTGCCTGAGGGCACCAGCCCCGCTCCCAGCCCAGGCCTGGCACCTCTGGGGGACATGGCCGAACCAAATGCTGGCTGAATGGGCGCCAAACCCATCATGGTGATCGTGGTGGGGATGGCCAAGGCCAGCGCATCCCCCCCTCCCAAGGGCACCCCTTCAGAGGCTGGCGCTGAGCACAGGCGGCCCCTGTACACCCCAGGAGGCTGCCGCGAGCGAGGCAGACCTGGGCCCACGCTGCGATGTCAGATGGGGGTGACCACAGAGGCAGGGGGTGCTGGCACAGCCAGTGGAGAGGGGCAGATCCACCTAAGACAGACATGCACATAGGGTCACCTGGGACTATAGTCACTGTAGCCGGACCCTGACTCACGGAGCCCAATTTGATGGGTTGATGGTGGGGTGCCTGGGTCCCTGCCATCCCATGTCACCTGATCCACCCTGCCTCATTCTTTCCTCCTTTGATGAGGAGAGGAACCAGCCAGGGGAGGGGTCTCTACACTGGGATCTTGAGGCAGTGTACTTACCGCCCCGCCCCCCGCCTCCCGCAACTTCTGACGGGTCCTGTTCACAAGCACAGGCAGGTTGTGTGGAATCAGCCAGCGGCCTCAGGCCTTGCCCCCCGCCCCCACCTCTGAGTTAACCTAGAGGCTGCCCAGCTGGCCACTTGAGCGTCAGAGAATGGACGCACCTGGGTTCCCACCCTGATGGCCTCCGCACAGTTAGCGGGAGATGACAGAGCTGTGAGCAGTTTCAAATTGCACTTTCCCTCTGCGGCTGCACGTAAATAGCTTTCACGTTTGTCGTGGTGGAAGCAACAGTGCCCGCCTCTTCCTGGTCCCTCCCACCCCCGCCGCCAATCACCCCCTCCCCACACGGGCCTCTGGCTGGCCTGGTGGGAGCTGGAGCCGTGCAAGCTGGGGGCCTTGTCACCCAGGATCCGGAGCATTAGTGAGGAGTGTCGGCAGGAACTGCCAGCTGCATCTGCTATGCCAGGAGCGGAGGGAGGAAGAGGGGTGCCATGTCTGCTGACATGGAGGGACAGGGACGTGAGCAAGGCCCACGTCAGCTGCAGATCTCTGTCCTGTGGAATCTGAGATGCGACATGCTGGCAGGAAGAGACATTAGTGGATGCGCTGAACCCAGAACAAAGATCACTAGACCTTGGCCCAAGCGGCCAGGACCTCTCTAAGGCCTCAGTTTCTTCGTCTGCTCACAGGGAGAGGGCTGTCCCCAAACTCCAAGTGGGCCGAAGAGCTGGCGAGACTCAATAACCAGAGGGCTGAGGTGGGACCTGGGTGGGATTTTGGGGGTTGTGGCTCTGACCTGAGGCTGGCCATGCTGGCCTCCTGCTGCCCCTGACTGTCCACACAAGGCTGGCTGGGTGTGGGACAGGAAGTGGGGTGCACTGGGGCTGGGGAGGGAGCTTGAGGGCCAGCACAGCTTTCTATGAACAAAGCATGGTGTGCACCGGGCACCAGTCGGCCCGTGTGCACTTGGCATTGTGTATTTTCCTGTCTCCAATAAAGTCTCGTTGCGACCTGGCTCAGGCTCCGCCTCCAAGCCTGCTCGGCGCCCAATCAGAGCAAGGCCTGGGATCCACAGCCGCTCCTGCATGGCTCCCCCAGGGTCCCCCACGTTTCCCAGGTGTCTCTGAGCCCCAGGGGCCACACGAGGTCCCTGGGCAGAGCTGTTCCCCACCCAGCTTCCTCCTGCATGAACTACACTTGGGGCTGGGCTTTAGGGGAAGAGCCTGGGCTGCTCTACCTGTGCCTCTCATCGGGGTCCCCAGGGGACAAACTGTCCCTGCGGGTCTCTCGAGGCTGGGGCTGGGGAGTTCAGTATTAAGAACAACAACCCCTATCGCTATTCGTAAAACCAAGCTGAGGCTTAAGGACAAAGCCGTCCCTGAGTTTATTTTCTGAAATCCACCATCTACCGAGTGCCTGCGTCAGAGGCTGGTGGGAAGTAGATGTGGACGTGTCCAGGCCTTGGGCTGAGCGCACACTCAGCGTGTGCGGCAGACAGAGGCCTCCATCTGTCTGTCTCTCTAGGGGACATTAGTCCCCTCCAGTGTCCTCAGCCCACAGGCATACAGTCCACCTGCTCGGACAGCTCCACATCGGGCCCACAGGGATGTCTGTGGATGGGATGCCAAGCCCGGCCACTGGAAGTGATGGAGGTGATCGTGGCCACCTGCCTCTCCGTGGGCCACACCTGCCCCAGGTCATGGTCCTGCTTGACTGGGGCCCTCCCCTGTAGCCACCGAACCTTCCCTGTGGTGATCCCCTGGGCAGGAAGCTGCTCCGGCTCGGCGCACATGTCCAAATGGGAAGACTCAGTGACCTCGGTCACCAGGTTCTTAGAGCTGACGAAGGTGCTTGCGTTTTGCCACAAACAGTGAGTGATACAGCACAGGAAGAGGTTCCCCATGGCAGGAGGGGTTCAGCCAGCACCCCCGGAAGCTCTGAGAGGGAACAGCAGACCCAGGCAGCCCAGGCCCATGAAGAGGGCGCCGTCTGGGCTCTTGGACACCAGCAGCAGCCAACACCGGTTGGGTGGGTACTGTGCAGGCCCAACCCTGCTCAAGACCCCCCAGGATGTGGGCATTGCTGTTTGTCCCCAGTCAGGTGGAGAAAGGGAGGCTCAGAACATGGTGGGCCTTGCCCAAGGTCACAGCTGGTTCGTGGCTGAGCAGGCATGAAATCCACACGGGGCTGATGGGTGGGGGCTTCCGAGAGCCAAGGAGGGCCCTGGCTTGGCAGCGCCAGGCTACGTCACCCCAGCAGGTATTGTCCATGCCCAGCCTCAGCCCCTACACTGAGAAGCAAGGGCAGGCTGCTGGGCAGCTTGGACATCCTAGGACATGGCCCCGACCCTCCACCAGGACGGCTTCCCAGGGAACCTCATACCTGTGGCTTCCAGCCTATAAAAAAGACCGTCCCCTGGCTCACAGCCTTCCCCATTCCCCTGATACCACAAAAGGCCTTTGCCGGGGAAGCTGACTCCAGAGGATCCTGCTGCTCTGAGATGCAGCTGCAGCCCAGGCCCTGCCCTTCTGCTGCTGCTGGAAGCCCTGAGTCTCCATGGTGGCAGAAATAGTGTCACAGTTGTCACTGCCCCCCAGCTGCTCAAGAGTGGGGGCTCGTTTCCTGGAGGGACCCCAGAGGCTTTGAGGAGCCCAGGAAATGCTCTTGAAAACAATCTTTTGGGCCAGGTGTTCTGGGTGCCTGGCAAAACCCCAGAGCTGGGAAGTTTGGCATTGAATCCAACATCATACTTGGCTCCAGGCGGCTGGCTCCCGAGGGTGGGGACATCGTGGGTGGGGGCTGTGCTGAGGAATCGGTGGGCCACATGGGGGCCTCGTCATACTCTTCCCCGACCTTATCCCCACCCCAAACCTGTGCCCAATGCTCAGGACTTTCAGTGGCCACTTGACAGAGCTACAGGCCCTAGTCCTTAAAGGGGCTCTGGGCAAGTGGCTGTTTTCACAGCAGGACCTCTTCCTGGAGCCCAGTGTGTCAAATAGCCGAGTGGAGCTTTTGTCTTGGGGGGAGGAGGAGGGGAGAGGGGGGAGAAGGGAGAGGGCAGAGAGGGGAGAGGAGAGAGGGGAGA
>NW_006441061.1:5881516-5932591 GCF_000325575.1 Pteropus alecto | reverse complement strand
ACTGCACCCCTCACACGCACCGGTGTACGCACGCACGCCGGCCCCTCGGTGATGGAGGCCGCCTTTGCACCTGCTCCCGCAGGCACGTGGGCGCACCCTCTGCCCACACCTGCACGAAGCTGTCGCCCTCACCACGGGAGGCCAGAGCGCACCCCTTGGGAGGGCCCAAAGTCAACCATGAGCTGGCTGTCCGCCTTTTCTGGACCCCACTCTGGCTAGACAAGGTCAAGGGGAAACCACGGCTTCCCGCTGGGGGCGGAGCTAAGCACTCTCTTGAGCCATCGTCCCCCATGCGGGTGTAGACTGCAGCCCTTCCCTCAGGTTGCTGGGGGCGGGGAAGTGTCCATAAGGCCCTGTCTGTTCCCATGGGGTGGTGGCCTCGGGCGTGATTTCTTGCCCACCCCCCCAGCACCTCGGTCCCCAGCCTGGCCTGAGTAGCCGTCCCCAGTGACTGCAGGGCGGCCGCAGCCTCTAAGCCAGGGGGAACAGGCTGGGGGCGTGGCTAGACTGTGTCTGTACCTCCTGCTGGTCTCCCCACAGGCAGTCCTCAGGTGCAGAGAGGGGTGGGGTGGGGACTGCTGGGTGCCAGAGGGGTGCCACCCACCGGCAAACACTTCCTGCTTCCTTGTGATGGGTCCCCGCCTCCCCCTCGGCTGCTGCCCGGAGAAAACCCCAGGGGTGCTCTGCGATGACACGCAGAGCAGACCTCGGATGAATCATCCTGAGGCGAGACAGGAGCAAGACGCCGGCCAGTGGCCACGCCCAGACCGGAGCGGACGCCGCAGGGACGTGTGGACCCACGAGGCCGCCCGCTCTGTAAGGGTGCCGTGCGGGTGACATGCGGTGCTCCCCGCCCGCACCAGTGAGCTCGCCTGGGGAAAAACCATCTGGAAGCAAGTGGCTGGGGAGTGACAAAGACTGGCGTCATCCACCGTGGGTGACAACTGACACCCAGCCCTCGTCAAGTCCCACGGTGGCCTAACCGCCTCATCTCCGTGCAGTAGCCCTGTGGCCGGAGAGGCGGTGTGACCGCTCTCAGCTGAGGTTCAGAAAGCCGCTCCGTGGAGAGCCACGGTGCTGACCCTCGCTCGCCTGTCCGTCTTTCCCCGAACGGGCGCAGGCACGAGCCAGGCCCTGGGCTTGAGAGAGGAGCGGCCCAGGCCGGGGCTTTGGGCCCCTTCCACCGCCTCCTGTAGGGAGGTAGCCACTGCCTGGTTCAGCCTGTTGGCACCGAACACCCCGTGTAAGGCTCCAGCACGGGTGGACTGTGGCACTGAGCAACCGTTCACCTAACTCGACTGGAGGCAATCGCTGGCCTCATGGGCATCTGTCATCCCGAGCCCGGGGAGTGGCGTGCTGGCCCGGCCGCAGGTGTGTGAGGTGTGGACACCCAGCCCGGCAACCCGCCCCCCGCCGATGGCTGCTGCGGAGAGTGAGGCGAGCCTGACACAGGCAGGACCGTAAGGGTCATTAAGGGGGGGTGGGGCACCAACGCCTCCTCCAAGGGGCTCGAGGGTCTGCCCGTGATTCAGTTAATGACGCTGCCCGCTCTCCTCCGAATGAGGTGGTTCTCTGGGCAAAGGGCGGCCCGTCTGCCCCTCATCAGACCACATCTTGTTTGAACTGCCCCTTCCTTCACCACCGGTGTCCCCAATGGAATCCCAGGGTCAGGAATGTGCAGCAGTCAGAGCACACAGTGGGTGACAAGTCCACCCAGGGGACCTATATAAAGCAGGGATCGTCAGGAGCCACACCTCCTGGACGAGAGCCCAGAGGAGCCTGTCCACAGCAGGGTGAGTACAGCTGCTCTGTACCCGCAGGAACCCCGTCAGGCCCTCATCCAGGTCAGGAGCTGGGCAGGGGGTCTCAGGGCTGGGGAGGCCTGGAGAGGTGACGCTGGCACCTCATCTTGCAGCCCAGAGGCGGCCGGAGCTGCCCTCCACGGGAGGAGGGCCACTTCTTTCTGTGCATCAAGAAGTCCCCTTTCTCGAGACCCAGAGGCCATCCTCAGGTAGATTCATCTACGAGGTGGGATCGTCCCGGTCCAAACAGCTGTTGGCAGCGTTTTATGGGGAGGAAACAGCTGTGGAGAGCCCCCCGCCCTGTCCAGGCCTGATGCAAGGCTTTCCCGAAGCGGCCCCAGGGACGAGCAGCTTAGGAGGGCTGGATCTGGGTAGAGAGGAGGGCTGCTTTGTGATTTCTGTGGAGCTTTCTGGCAGAGCTCACTTTGAAATGTCTTCAAGGGAGCCATTTCTGGAGAGCGCTCATCTGTGCCATCGTCTCCAGGGCCAGCTCTGCGTTGCCAGCTTCCGTCCTCCCCGAAGGACCAGCCAGCTGACTCGCCACGGTCGTTACCAAAAAGGCTTCCTCTGCGAGGGAACGAGCAGTCACTGCCGAGGCAGGGGCATATGAGGAAGCTCTAGTCTGGCTGCAGATCCTCCATGGACCCCTATCCACGTAGCAATTCCCAAGTCAAGCCCAGTTCGACCTGGGATTGCATTCCAGCTCTGTCGCTTAAAAGCTGTTGAGGTCTTGGGCAAATCACCGGCTTGAGCCTGCTGCCTCCTGTAACGGGATAACATCTCCTGGATATTATCCCACAGGTCTGGCGTGCCGAGAAGCACCTGGCCATTAGAATCATGAGTCTCAGAGCCTTCACTTTCTAGCCATGTGGCCCAGGCACAGTCTTAATCTTTCTGACCTTTTTTTTTTTTTTACGAAAAAAAAAAAATGGGAAGAACGGTGCCTGAAAGGTTTATCGTGAAGACAAAGTGCAGCCATGCACACAGATGGGGCTTAATAGAGACACTGACACCCCGGCCATGTTTACACGCTCCTCTCCAGTCGGGTGTCTGAGTTAGACCGGGTACATCAAATTTGTTTCCTGTTTTCACGAGCAACTCATTTCCACATTAGAGACATCAGTAGAGTCCCAGCTAAACAGCTCAGCCAGACCTATTTATTATCAAGTCGAAAACTAAGAGAGATTGATGCTATTAACTTTCTACCCTGCGGCTCTGAGATGATTGGCCAAGAGTCAATAATTACAATAAAAGAAGAATGAACCAAATCTGCCCAGCTTTCCCAGGCTGCCTGCGTGATGCTGTGAGCCACCCCAGCAGTGGTGGGATTAGAGCGCTAAGCTGCCACAGCCGTCAAACCCAGAGATTGCAGAAGAGGGAGAAGCAGCCTAATTGGTACAATCAGCTCCTGAGCCTGCTAAGAAAATAAAGGATGGTCTCCCCACGTAGTGACACTTCATGCTGCTTGCAAGTGGGGCTCAGCTGAGCCACCAGCTTGGGCCTTTGATGGCTGCCCAGGCCCGGGGAGGTAGTTGACTAGTGCTGTGCACGGCCCACACGGCAGCCTGTAACTTCCCCGTCTCCTTCCTCCGACCAGATGGTAAGCCCCTGCCTCCTGTCCTGCCTCCTCCTGCTGCCATGGGGCACCTGCTTTCCTCTACTGGGCAGAGAAAAGCCCATGGATGCCATGGGTGGCATTGAAGGCGAAGTGAGCTGGGCCGGGGGACGCCGAGTCCACTTCCCATGGGGCTCCTCACAGCAGCCGAGAGTTCCACACCCACACGCCCTGCTCGGCACAGCCGTGGAGCTGCAGATGTCAGGCAGAGAGCATGCCGGTGTCAGGTTCGGTTTGGGAGGCAGGATGATGGCAACGAGGCTGCCAGCTTCCCTCCGGCTGATGGCGAGGCTAGCGGCCCACTGGGGACCCTGGCTGAGGAGCTCAATGGCTACAGCAGGAAGAAAGGTGGCTTCAGCTTCCGCTTTGGCCGGCGGTGAAGGGCCAGGGCACCCTGGAGAGGGTTTCTCCTTGGATACTGCCTCCCCCCGCCCCCAACTTCCACTCCACAAGCCTCAAAGACGCTGAGATGTGGCTATTATTATAATGAAGTAGCAGTAGGATTGGTTAGGTGGGTGCTTACTTCTGATTTTCAACTTTGCTGAAGCAAAAACTTGGGTGGTGTCAAAAAGAGGTGACCAAAGCAAGCTGTATCTTGGGTAAGATGACTCCACCATCGCAGCTCACCCACACTATGGTCTGGTTCTGGTCAGCCCCCTGGCTCCAGCGGCATGGAGTCCGGGATGCTGTTGGGCCACGAATATGAACAGAGCTGGCTGTGCCAGCTCCGGGTTGAAGGCAGGCAGACGGAATGACTGCAGTGGGGTGATCAAAGATTTGACAGTCTCCATAGGGACGTCTGTAGCTGACATCCAAAGAGCAACTGTGAATGAGCACATTCCACTGGGTAAAGAGTACAGTTCTGAAAGTTAAAAATGGAAAAATAAAATCTTGTTCTCCGCCCCATTAACACACGACCCCTCTGGCAAGAAAACTCTGCTGTGGTGTCGGGATGCTGTTCAGAACCAGCTGCCCATCCCCTTCTGGTAACTGTCCCCCTCGATGGTACAGTGTTTGTCAAGCCAAGTGTCTCGTGGGACATGAGCAAGGAATCCATTTTTGCTATAGCAAGGTTGCATTTCAAATGTTAGGAATATGAATGGTATACGGATCTTTTGAAATAATAGTTGTAAACTGCAAAGCCGTAACAAGCAGCTCGCCTGGCTCTTGCCTACAGGTCCTCTGTGCACTAGGAACTTCGCTTTCCTGAGCCGCCAGTGCCTCAACTCTGGGGAGATGGAAATTGTGTTGTATGCACCCACACACCTCTCCCAGCATCCCCTTAATTGGCAGTTGGTAAAATGCCCATGGTCCAAGGTACAGAGAAACAGACGGTGTATTTTCCTCCTGCACTTGACTGCTCTCTCCCTGGTTTTCTCCAAGCAAAGAACATTCTGAAATCATCCGCTCTACCTGAGGGAAGTTAGTGCTCAGCCACTGGGGCGAGGCAGAGCATCTCTTCTTAACGCTGCTCTGGTGTGTCCTGTGTTCCGTCTCATGTCAGATACGGCAGTCAGATACTGCTTACTCCCAGGCTGGCTTCAACTGCTGAGATGAGAACCTGTATTGATGTTACTATGGCAACATCTCCCGCCTCCTTTCGAGCTGCTGCTTGTCTCTGTTCACAATTGAATAATTTTCCATTGAGCTGTCACAATTAATTGCTGGATTTTTATTAGCCTTTTAGAACCACACTGGGTTGGACGCAGCTTGACCCCTTGGAGCATTTCACAGTGTTTTCCGTTGTTAGTGACTTAACAGTAGCGGCTCTGTCCTTGGCAGCTAGAAAGCCACTTCATTAAGTGGTACACAGATCTGAGCCACAAAAGTCAAGCTGACTGGGGAGCAGAACTGGGGGGTAGGATGGGACGGGAACAGAGGAGTCAGAACACCCCCTTATGTTAAAGCGAACTGCCTTCTCCTGGAGCCCCTCACGGCTGCTCCCCTGTGCCTTGGTACCTATGCCCTAGGGCTCAGAGCTGCTGATAGGGACCAGACAGGGACACAGAGCCTGGAAAGCACATCATACTCTTTGGCCTCCACTACTGTCCAAGAAAGGGGTGGCCTAGGATGCCTCCTGCTAATGTGACAGTCCGATGGGGAAGGAACACATCCCCGGATCTTCATCCACTGGTAACACACACTCGCCCTCAAGCCATGGAGGGCAAACCTCAAGAAAATGAGCCCCAGTGCTTGTCCACGAAAGACAGCTCTGGTGCCAAGAATGTTTGTCACAGGGTGGCTGGACGAAGCGCGTACAATTCCAGCCCAGGCTGTCTCCCCTAGGTGTGTGCTTGTCTCCACTCTGGGTAGCGACCAATCAGCCTCCCTCAGCTCGTTCACCCAGGGGACTTGCTCATCAAAGACCAAGTGCAACCAAGACCAAGGGCAGAGGGAGGCCTTGTAGCAAGGTGTCCTGAGTCTCACGTGCAGTTTCCACTCCTAGAAAACAGGAACACAAACACACACACACACACCCCTGTGCTGCTCCCGTGGTCACCACACACACACACACCCACCCCCGTGCTGCTCCCGTGGTCACCAAGGCTGAGACATTCCTGCCTGTTTACATACACTTAGGGAGTGCCCTGGCTAGTTTTTAACTTAGTTGGATTAAATTAACCTCAGTGGAGAAATCTCAGATAAAGAGAGCGAGAGGGCCTTCAAAGGCGTGGATATCCCGTCATTAAGCTTTCATCATTAAACAAAAATCAACAAAGCTACTCTTTCTCAGTGGGGGGTGGGGGGGCGGCGCTCAATAAACCTGAAAATCAAAACAATCGAAAGGCTAAGGGCCCTGGTTTGTTAAGTTGACGCCCACTCCCCGGGATTAATCTCTTTAACCCCCGCCCACTCCCAACCCCGATGGCTCCTTTGTCTTGCTCGGGCCTCTGCTCCCTCCTTGGTGGAGGTTACTCCCCGCATGAGCACAGGTGAGACTCCTCGGAAACACTGATTTGGAAGCAGAGAGTAAGCTCCCGAGAGCTCCGAGGTCGTTCTACCTGGAGTGGCAGCGCGCTCTCCCGCAGAGCAGACATCTGAGAGCGGTTAGCATCCATTCATCATATTTATTCTGAACACAAGTCTTCACCTTGGGTGCACATGTAAAGGTATTTAGCTATTAAACTGGATGGGGAATGCTTCTGTCCATATTTTCCTATGCGTTTGAAATATTAATAAAAATGTTTAAGAAAAAGAGACAAGGAGCAGCAAGCCATCAGGCAACCGCTGCGGTCCACGAGGAGACCCCTCGTCCCAACTTGGCCCCAGGGCTGGGGACGCTGCACAACATGCTCCACTAAAGACCCAACCCAGACACGGTGCTCCATGCAGGGAATTGGGGCCCTGCCCAGAAGGCTGGGTGACCACCAGGGATGAGAGCAGGCATGGACAGGGCCACCGTGGTTGGTCAGTCTTGTCCACCTTGTTTATGTGCCAAGACGACATTTAGCAATTGATTTCGTCACTCAACGTGGGAATGCCACCCATAAAGCGTGTCAACACTGAGAAGCTGGGCGAACACTTCCGACTTCTCTCCCACGACGAGGGGAGGAGCCTGGCCCAGAGCGGTCATGCTGTGGCCATCTGCGCTGCCACACATTAGTCTTGGCACGGCAGCTATAAGCTGGCACAGGCTGTGTGACCTTGGGCAAACTACTTCATGCCTGAGCCCCGCCCTCCTCACGTGAGAAGTGATGGAAGCTCTCATAAAAAACGGTGCAAGGTTTCCCATGGGGACGCAGAGCACGTCCGCAGAACAGCGGAAAGCACTCACGTGAGCTGGAACTTTGAGAAAGCTTTCGCTAAAACATTCACACACATCGAGAATGTGCTCCAATGCTAACTGTACAGTCTGAAGCCTTCTCACCAAGTGACACACCCAGTAGCCAGCAGCACCCCGACTACGTGACAGAGCTCTGCCTGCCCCCCAGGGCTCCCTTGTGCCCCAACCTGGAACGACTCCCTTCCCCGTTACCCTCCATCCTGACTGCCAGCACCACAGTGCAGACTAGCCATGCCCATCTGAGCAAGAGGAAGCTTCCGGCGTCGCCGGTCTGGCTGGCCGCCTCCACCCAACACTGCACTTCTGAGACGTGCTCGCGGGGCGCTGTGGCAACAGCAGGTCACCCCGCTGCCTAACGATAGTCTACTATATGAACACACAATGTGCTCCCCGCTTCTGCTGGCGACATTGCATTGTGTTCAGTTTGGGGATCTTAAAGTGCTTTTCAACTTTTTAAAATATTTTGACACTCATATCTTGTGACAATAACAGCAGCAGCACTGGCCCTTCAGGAGGCCTTGGCCCTCGGGAGCTCCCAGCTTCTCGACCTTGAGGGCGGGAGTCCACGTTAACTGAAAACTGTTTCAAGGGCACAGACTGGCATCTTCTGGGGCCAGATCCAGCTTGCATTCAGCTCTGAGGATTCTGTGACCTAGCAAGTTTAAGCTCAGGTGACATACAGGAAAGGTTATTTGGCAGGTCTTTTAAGACCCTTATTTGACACTGGTACAGCTGCCGAGGTGACGGCTGTGTGACACCATGCATGAGCTATGACCAGACAGGCCCCCTCAATGCTGAGTGCCCAGAACCTGGGGTAACACGCCCAGAGGCTGCTGTGAAGACTGTGATCAGTCCACATCCAGCCCAGAGGAAGCAGCCGTCACTCCCGACTGTCACTATAATCATTCTGCATCTTCTCTCAGACTCGAGAGTTGTCATTCAGCGAAGATCCTGTTGCCTGTGGAAAAGCCCAGACTTAGAAGGCCTGGTGCCCAGTTACGGTTTGACCCCTAACAGGCTCTGCGGCCCTGGTCTCGGCCTCTGCCTCTGTGAGGCTGCTCTCCACGCTCCGGCGGATTCCAGCAGCCCTCGTCCCGGGTGGCGTCTTCGCCTGTCACCTGGCGTGCCGCGCGCCTCACTGCAAGCTCCCCGGTGAAGAGTCTCGCTGAGCCGTGCTCTTCCCCGCGCTCTGGTGAGCAGGATCTGTACCCGCGGACAAGCCCGCGGACTTAACGAGCATCATTACCAGAGCGCACCACTTCCTTCCCCGACTTCCGCTTCCCGAGCTGTCGGCTGGCGCGGGCGCTGCCACCGCCCTGCAGGCCCCCTGCTGGGGGCTGGGAGAGGCCGAGGCCGGCCCGGATGGCACTGCCACTTCCTCGCGGACCAGCACACCCCGCTCCTCCTTGTCCACACGAAGTAGACTCCTGGGGTGTCAAACATGAGTGAGGGGCGCTTCGAGGGCTGAGGGCAGCGGCAGCAAGTGAGATCGAAGGCAGAGCGAGATGGAGCGATGAGCTTTCAGGCCAGCGAGGAATCAGGACATCGCGTCCTCTCACTTCAATGACGCCGTGACGGTCTGACAGTGGCAGAGCCCTCGGGCTGCTCCTCCTCTCCCGTGCCAGCCAGACGCGGCCTGTGTGGCGGCGCAGCCCGTTCCCGGTGCCGCTGACAGGAGCCGGGCCGCTGGTGAGCAAGCATCAAGGGCGCGGAAAGGCCCGAGACGAGGGCCAGGAAACCGTGATGGCTGACGACGACGCAGGACGCAGGGGGCTGCCGCCGGCCTGGCACTGTTCTGTCCTGCAAAACCCGCCCCAGAGAGCACCACATGCGCCACGGCGCTGAGCAACGGGCAAGCGGTGCAGACCAAAGAAATCGCCCGAGTTCTAACGTTGTAAACATTTATTTAAAAAATACTACGGAGGAGAGATGTGGATTCAAAAAACACAGTCATGTACAGAAATAAAATGTATTGGAACAACAACAACAAAAAGACACCATAGGCATTCGAGAAGAAAGGATAGTGGAAAACTATTTACACGTCATTTATAAAAGAGCAAGTCTACGAGAGTGTGATACCAAGGTATAAATGCAAAATATAGTGGCACGTCACGTGGAGACTAGTACCTCACGGAACAGGAGGCGAGGAACCTGGGTGGGTTCGTTTGCTTTGTCTCAAGGCCGCTGGCGGTGTTCTAGCGCCTCCCTCAGGCTGTGGGGCGCAGCAGTCTGGGGGGGCAAAGAGGTGATGCGCTGTGAGAACAGCATACAACAATCCAGAGGAAACCGTCTCTACCAGAAAAATAAAACACAAGTTTAGGTGATTAGCGTAAAAATAGGGCCTGTGCAAGGTCACGGGTGTGAGAAGGCGTGAGGAGCAAAATGTGGTTTTCTTTTTTTTTTTTCCCCAAGGGCTGTTTCTGGGCCCGGAGTAAGGCCCTGGCAGGTGCCTGCCCACTTCAGTAGCTGCTCTAGGTCAAGGAGACCTGGGCCCTGCCCCGCGAGCCTGGTCCCGGGCTGCTGGGGGAGAGTACGTCAAGGCCTGCTCCTCGAGACACTTTCTAGGGTTTCACTTGTTCGTGGTTTTCTTCATCCCTGACGACCCCGACACAAACATCAGGCTAAGTGCTGGTCGTGGCGATTAAGTAAGATGTTTGCCCATGGGGTGCAGCTGACACTGATTGGGGCGTTGGGGCCCCCATCCTTTTCCTCCTGTTTGCGTGCTGGTGCCCGACGCCTGTATCGGAGGCGGCTGTGCTGAAGGCAGAACTCTGAAATGCTTCGAGGACTTCAGAAAACTGAAGTCTGGCTTGTCGCAAATGAGTGTCCTGCAAGAACTTCCTTTGTCTTAGAGAGGCACAGGGAGGGAGAGATCGGGCAGAAATCAAGACCGAGTGCCTTTCAAGACACCTGGAAATCTGAAAGGAAAGGAACCCTGGGTCCAGGGCAGACCCGCGCAGGCCCAGCCCCATGCCAGCTGGGTACCAGCTGTTCACCCAACAAGCCCCCTCTCCCACCTCTCCTACCCCAGCATGCTGGACAGCGACCCTGCTAACCCTTGAGACTCAAGTTTTCATCCAGGATCAGCAGTGCATGTCACAGGGGAGCAAGGAGCTGGGCTCTGAGGACACGCAGAGAACGGATGGCAGGACACTCCCCCATACCACGGCCTCTTCAGATTCCCCACCTGTCCTGGGACCCAAATGCTGACTGGTATTAGCACCCTGTTTCACCCCCAAATCAAGAGCTGTCCTTTGCACGCGGAAATGGTGAGGGCGCCGGGACCGGCGGCAGTGGAGGGCAGTGACTGGCTGGCACGGCCTCCCAGGACACTGTTCTGGAGAACGCATCTTAAGCCCAGGAGGCACGAGGAGGATGAGGGGACAGTTCCCGGGGCCTTGGGTGACATAGCTCCCGTCCAGGGCACTCATTCTTGGGGGAGATGGAGAAGACACAGCAAGAAGGAAGCCTCCAGAAAGAGAGCCAGGAAGGAATGCTCGCCTGCCTTCCCGGCGGCCCGAGGAGCGGTCTGGAGGTGCTCCAGGCAGGGGGCCAGCGTGCCGACCGCGGCCCGCCGAGCGGACTCCACAGACAGCACTCAGGATGGAGACGGCGCCGGAAGCCCAGGCTGAGGAGAGGAAAGTGCAGGACAGCTGGTGCCCCGCACAGGGAGTAGGGCTGTGCTCCACGGTGGCCCGCAGCTGCCGGGCCACGGTCCCTGCTCACTGGTCTCGTGTCGGCCACCTCCTCGGGCACAGGGGGAGCCCTCACACACCGCAGGCGGCTCCAGCTGGCCTGACGCCTGGCTCCTGCTACCTCTGTACAATGTCGCTGATCTCCTTCACGGAGCTGAGGAGTTTGCTGAAGTCCTGAGTGGCTGCCGGGCCACTGCCAGCTGTTGCCGGGCAGATCTGAAGCTCCCGGAGATTATTCTCCAGTTTGTTGATGGCCTCGCGGAAGGCGAATTTGTTCCTCATTTGCTGAATGGAGTCCACGTAGCTCACGCAGAACGTGTAGAGGTTTTTGCCGGCTTCTAGTACGGCGCTATGGCTGGCCATCTGCTCGGAGTTCCTGGAGATGGCCAGGCACAGGGCCTCGGTGCTGTCCAGAACCACTCCCTTGGTGATGGTGCCACTGGCGATTCGCTCGGGAGGTTGGCGGGTTTTCCGAAGAGACACGCGGGTCGATATGAGAGGGATGAAGGCAGTGGAGGATGGCTGGTCCCCCGCCAGGGCGGAGGATGCTGACGGCAAAGTGGAGGCAGTGGGGGCGGGGCTGGTCGGGGTCCCCACCGGCTTGGTGGATGACTGCGGCTTTGGCATGGCCGGGAGCGTGGGCTTTTTGCCACCCTCTCCCAGCTGGCTGGGTTTGGCAGCGTCACTGTTCACAGCGTCCACAACCAGAGCTGGGAGTTTCGCCTTCCCGCTGGCGCCGGCCTCCCCGGCTGCCTCCTGGCCCGGGCTCTGAGAGGACTTCCCCGCTTTGCCGACAGAGGCGGGGGGTGGGGGCGGTGGGGCAGGTTTGAGCTTGGACAACTTCCCCTTGTCTCTCCCTGGGGACTCGGAGGACGGCTTGTGCCTCCTCACTCTGGACTCCTCGGCAGGAGCCTTGCCGGCCCCTCCAGATGCGCCTGGCCCCGCTCTGCTGGTGAGGGGCACCGGCTCGGCTGCAGCAGGTGTCCCCAAGGCACTGGACTTCCCGGCCTCTTCCTTGTGGGGGACACCAGAGGAAGGAGCCAGCACAGCCTGCCTGCGCAGGAGTTTTGGCGTCAGACTGGGCGGGCTGGAGCCCGGGCTAGCCTCTGCCGCATCTCTGAAGACGTCGTCGGCCGCTTCCTCCGTCTTTTTCACCAACCTGGGCGGGGGCGTCACTGTGCCTCTGGTCACCTGGTCAGGTCTGTTCTCACTTGCTCGCTTTCGAGGCAGAGCTGGCTTCTCACTTTTGTGCCCTCCGAAAGTGGACGAGTCGAACTGTCTTCCCGTGGACTGCAGGTCCCGCGGCAGTGTGACCGACTTCCACTCTGTGTCCTTGGCCCCGTGGGGCACGCAGGAGGCAGAGCAGGATCTCAAGAACCGTTTGCTGGAGCTGATGCCACTCTCCTCTTCACTGGCTGCTAATCGGCTGCTGGTCAGTGTGATGGACTTTTTCCACAGGTGGGGAGACCGGAAGCCTGCGCCCCCTGACTCCCGGAAGGCTCCATTGGGGACACCAGCCCCAATGCTGGGCTTTGGGGACTTGAGCGGCTCGGCCATGTCCGGGGCTGGGAGCGCTAACGCCCCGTTGATTTCGCGGGCCTCGTCCTCACTGGCCCCCTTGCGTTCGGGCTGGCCGTCCATCTCCCGGAAGGAGCTGCTGCGTTTGGGAGGGGTTGGGGCCGTTTTCTTCTTCTTCTTGATCAAGGCGCTAAACAAGTTGGTCTTTTTGTCTTTGGGGAGAAGGCGTTCATCTTCATTGAGGCCACCATCTTGGGGACTGCGCTCTTTTCGAGGGAGCAATGGAGAGACAGCAGGCTCGTGGTCCAGAGGATCTGAAACACAGTGAGAAAAGCTTAACAAGTCCAGACTAAAGGCTCTTGAGTGCGTAAGAAACCTTGGGCTGGCCGCCCGCTCCCTACAGTGGTGCGGCCACAGGCCTGGGCTCTGGACTCTGAAAGCTGGTGTGACTACCAGCTCTGCCGCTCACGGCCACGAGGCCTGGGCAAGGTACTCCTTTCTCCCATCCTCAGCTTGCTCATCTACAAAACGCAGGATAATAAAACCAATCCAAAGCACTGCTGGGGGACTGCAACACAGTAACGAACACGGAGCATCTGTCAGAGCTCTGAGAATGAAATTTCTCGGGAGCTGTTGTCACTGTTAGTATTCTCATTAGGAAAAGCTTAGGTCTCTCTCCTTGAAGACAATGCAAGAAGGAGCTGGATTGTCCCTGGCCTCCTCATCCCTGTACTGGTTTCCTTTCAATCAGCGGAGTCCCCCCACTATCTGGTGAGTAGAAACCATGACAAGACCGAGCAAAGGGTCAGAACCTGTGCCTCTCAGACCAGCGACGTGTGACCTGGAGGGAACGAGACGCATCCCATGGTGACGAAGGGCTATTACGCTTGAGAAACGAGAAGGGGTAACCTTTTAAATTTTTTAAATGGGCAGTCTTTAAATATGAATAATAGCTCCTAAGAAAACTTTCTGGTGTTGCCAAGTTCCCAATACTGAATGACAGACTTCTCCCTCAGGGGGCAGCTGTAAGAAGAGACGTTTTCTGTCACACGTGTAACTCAGAGCAGAGGTACAAAGGACATTCACGAGAACATCAGGCAGCATGCAGGACATCTGACTCAGAGAAAGCCAAAACTTTACGCCAGAGGAAGAAAGCGAAGAAGGTAAAATTCTAACGAATTATGCGTCTAACTCTATTTCAGTGCTGCACAGCTAAATGACACTCCTGGCTTGCCACGAGATTACGTATCAAAGCCCCCTCAGGTGAACACGGACAGGCATACGAACACGATTGCTCATCACTGTCCTTTGCCTAAGCCCCAACTTCCACAGCAGCTTCTCCTGCTTCCCAGTGCTCAACTACCTGAAATCACATCAACGAACAGAAGAACAAAGGGTCCAAGGTTCTGGACCGTTTACATGCCATGGCCTCCAAAGCGCGGTGAACAAGATGATCCATGGAAGTGTGGAAATAAAGCATTAAAATATGAATATGTTTCTTATGTAAACCTTTTAAGTGTATATTTTTGGTATATTTTATGTTATACTTAATAACTGCATGCAGTAATACATGTATATACTTTACATATATATGTATGTATAGGCTGCATGTTCAATTTTTTTTTAAATTAATATGGGTATATGATAAAAAATTGGGGAATCATGGCTCTGTAGATTCTGCTATGGTTAAACATCCTTGAACGCTTGCTTTGTCTGTTCCTTCCCACTCAGTCTGTGGTCTATCAGAGCCTCCCCTAGGAGCCTCTGCAAACTGGAGGCTGGCCCTCTTTAGTTGGTCTGCAGTGGAATCCAGACTTCTGGGGTTTTGTGGGACAGGGAACAACTGCTCCACAAGAGCAGCCTAACCCCGAAGACAGCCTGGCACACAGGAAGCACTAGATCAATGTCTGCTAATATGACTCCTGACAATATCCTGAGACCCCTCCTGAACCACTCCCATTCTCCCTTGCTCTACTCAGGGACCAGAGAGGACATAGCTCTGTGCCACAGGTGTCTCCTGGTTCCGTCAGTCCCAGTGAGCCTTTCATATCACTGCTTTTACGACAAGCTGCTCGTCGTCTGGTTCGATATTTATTATTGCTGTATCTGCCTTGCAAGAACCACCAGTATTGTGAATAATACATGAAAAGGCGGGTTCCTTTTCCACAGGTTTCCTAAGCATCTCTGCCTATTTGACTGAACTAACTGCCAAAGCTACTCGCTCCTAATGATGCCCAGAGGGAGGGGTGGGATGCTGCAAGGAGAGGAGAACCCTCTTCCCACCACTGGACCACCTACGCGGGCTGTGCCTGCCCTTCTGTGCAGGCGCCCCTCACTGCTTCCCAGCTGCCACACTGGCCCCGAGGGCGTCGACTGCCCTGGGCCTGCGGTGGGGGAGGGGTCGGGACATACCAGGCTCTCCTGGGGCCTTGGAGTGGGGTGTCTCAGGCACATCGGTGGAGTCTTTGTGTTCTGCAGCTCTCCTGGAGGTTCTTGTCTTGGTGGGCAGCTCTGGGGCCTGCAGCAAAGTACTTGCCACCCCTCGCATGCCTTTTTTCCCCAGCTCCTTTTCCACTTCTAAGAACCACCAAAAAAAGGCGAAAACAAAAACAAAACACAAAAACCAGCAGCCATTAGTAATGGTATCGTTTTGGTATGTTGCCTTTTTCTTTTTAAAATAACAGCTGTCACCTACACAGTTACGGAAAAGAGGTATAAATGCTGAAAACGCAGCACTTAGTCCTTTTCAGAATTCCGCAGGGCTACAAGAGACAGAGCTCCACACTCGACGCCTCTGCCCAGCCTTCTGGTCTCAGAGAACTTGTTGGCTTGTGCACTTCTACCCGGAAGTGAACTAAAGGCCCAGAGTTGGAGTCCCACAGTTGTCCCTCCTACCCCAAACCTTTCAGCCCACTGCAGGCATCCCGCGGACAGACGGCCAGGCCACTTTACCATCTGATATGCTGGACTCCTGGAACATTGTTTCAAAGGCTTGGTGGATTTCAGCAAAGGATGGCCGGTCAGAGGGATTCCACTGCCAACCTGGACAGACGACACCCAAGTCAGACCACCCACGAGGCCTTGCTGACAGCGTGGGGCTAGCAATTCTCATGGAAAAGTCTAGAAACCAAAGGAGCATTCCCACTCCTGCTACTCATCTTTTGTTGTGACAAGTAAAAATGATAATGCCATTGTGCCTTATTACAAACATTAAGAATCTGAAAAGACTTTAGATATCGGCAGCAATATGGATTGTAAAACTCCAGAGAGACGTTGACAGCCAGACTGCATTTACAAATACATTTTCCCAACCCAATTCTAGCAAGTACAGGAAATTACTATGCCAAATAGCACCGCCTCCCTTACCCTTACTTTGTGGTTATCAAAGTCCAAAATCCTCAGCAGTCAGGAAATGCTAATCAAAACAAGATTACAATGAGGATTAAGAACTGACCAGACCCAGTGTCGGTGAGGATACAGAGTCACTCACATACACTTCTGGTGGGAGTACAAATTGGTACAACCTTTTTTGGAAAACAATTTGGCAAAACCTATCAAAATTTAAGATGTACATAGCCCTTTGAGCCAACAGCTCAACTTTTAGCAATACCGGCACAGTGCGCAGAGGCGTATGGAGAGGGTGCCCACTCCTGCCTTGTTTACAACGGCAAAACCCAAATATAAATGTGTAAGACAGCCAAGTGTTCATCAAAAGAGGACTGGAAGAATGAACGATCCACTTAACAGAATGCTAAACAGCTAGGCAAAAATAAGAGGAGAAGGGCAGAGAGATATCTTGGGATCATGGACGTGGAAAGACAGGCCTGTCCACCGCTCAGTGCAAAAAAAGTTGTGGGAATGATTATATATATAATAAAACCAACTAGATAAATGTCCCTTGGAGCACGTACCTGTCACAGCAGGTTTAAAGGCAGGTCCAGGAATCTATATTTATTAATAAGAAATCCAAGTTTGGTATCCCTCAATCCCAATTTTGCATTAAAAAAACAAACAAAACACCCTCACACATAAATACTATGTACAAATGAGATATACAGAAACACTGAAAAAAAGCCTGCAAGCTGTTCCATTCGTTGCTCTGAAGACTGGGAATGAAGAGAGGAAATGGAACACTAATTTTTTACTTTGCGTACGCACCCCTGCACGGCATGTCCTAAAAGCCCACACAGAATTTTTAGAACGCGCAGGGGAAGGCTCACATGCTCGCATGAGTTCGTAGACCTTCTCTGGGCAGCCTTCCGGGCGCTCCATGCGATAGTCTTTCTCCAGCAGCTCATACACCTGCGACAGGTCAATTCCCGGGTAAGGTGACATGCCATAGGTAGCGATTTCCCAAAGCAATACTCCAAAAGCTAGAAGAAAGAGAAAGGTGATTGAAAACGTGTTCAGTATACTGCATTTACAACTGGTTACCTGTGCAGCAGACATGAGAAGTTACACCCTCAGAAGCAGGCCAGGCACTGACATTTCACCAGGTTCTTAACTACCAACAGCCCAGACAGTTTACTCACCCCCCAGACGAGAACACGCTGAAGGAGAGAAGAGGACTGGCTGAGCAACCCCTCCAGGGTCTCTGAGGGAACATGACCCTCTTGCTGACACCCGTGGTGGAGAATCTACAGCTGGAAGTCAGGAGGCCATTTCCACTCCCAGCTCTGTGATCAACTAGCTATGTGCCCAAGACATGCCACCTCTCCCTGTCGGGTATATGAGATTATCACCAAGGCCCCTCCCAACTCTAAAAATTTCATAAAAATCTTATGAAATCTTATAACACTTTGAAGGCCCAGAGTACAGCCTTGAAACTCCAGATCCCGTTCAACTAAGCAAGGCCCTTGGAGAAGTGGGTGGTTCAGGTCTACGGCAGGGAATGACGCCAGAGTATGTTATCATTCCAGATGGCACAGATGCTATCAAAGACTATGAGGGTCTCATCAAAAGGACCAGGAGCAATTTGAAGTTGCCACTGGCCAAAGATGAGACAATTTGAATACCAATAAGGAAAATAACTGCCGTGGATTAAAACACATCGAATATATTTAAACATGTTATATATATGAGAATTCATAATAATATCACACACAAAAAAAGTCCAACAAAAACCTATTTGGTCACCATTGTAAGCTTATTAAGAAACCAACTCATTATTGTGAAAACTGGTAAACAATGGCAAGAAAGCAAACATTTATCCTGCCTTTCCTGTATTAACTATACCAAGTAACCAAATAGCAGATGAAGGAAAGCTTCTTCTTACAGAAGTACTGAGCTAATTGAAAAATAAAAAAGGACAAAATTAGAGAACTACCAGTTGGCAACCCCTAATAAAATAGTGGATCTAGGTGCTGGGTATCAATAACTGCTAAAATCATGAAAAAGAGAGAAAACCAAGTATTATGTACCTATTGATGAAAAAGCACACCACTGCCTAAGAAGAACTCTTAACTAAAAGAAAAAAAAAAGTCAAACCTGAATATGATCAAGCTGTCTAGATCCAACTATCCATTTACCAGGAATACTGAAGAGAGAGAAACATATTAAATCACACCACAGGGATACAATGAGCAAAATCCAGAATGTGGGAAAATTTAAAGGACAAGTGACAGGGTTTCTTAGACAAATAAATAGCGAGGGAAATAAAGAGTCGGAGAGAACTTACAGATCAGTCTTAAGGGACATATCAATTAATCACACTGTGTGAACCACTGGATCTCAATTCAAACAGATCATAAAATAAAAATACGACTTTTCCGATTCAACTGGAAATGTGAACACTAACTGGATATTTGATAATATTCAGAAATCACTGTCAATTTTTGGAGGAACGACGTGGTTATAAGAATAAAAAAACCATCTTTTGGAGACTCATTTAAGAAATATTTGTGGACAATATGATATTTGAGACGTGTTTGAAAATAAGGATCAGGTGGGTGGGCGGGGCACAGAGGACAGGAGAGCACGGGGAGGGGCCAAATTAGTAAAGCGGGTGACGGGTACACAGGGCTCGGGTCAGGCAGCTCTGTCTTCTTTAGTGTGCATTCACAATCGGCCATAATAAAAAGTTCTTTAAAAAGAAAGAAAAAATGGTCACACGAGGCTTCAGGGGGCAGTATCCTATTTAAAGCCCAAACCAAACCACACAGCGTTCCGTGCACAGAGGAACCCTACAAATTCAAGCCGCAAATTTAGAATGGAGACGAAAATGGCAAGGAAAAAAAAAGTTACTCTGATTACTTCAGAAGAAAAAGCTCACTTTTACTTCACTTTGGAGATAAAACAGAGAAGAAAGACTTTTAAACAAACAAAAAAAAACCAAAAAGAGAATCAAGTAATGAAAAATAAAAGAAACGAGAGAGCGAGAAAGAGGCAGCGGAAGAGCAGGGAGGACGAACAGGAAAAGGAGCCCCGGCCGGGACGGGCGACCTCAGGATGGAGCGGCAGCGCTTACCCCAGACGTCAGACTTGATGGAGAACTTGTTGTAGGCCAGGCTTTCGGGCGCGGTCCACTTGATCGGGAACTTGGCCCCGGCATGGGCCGTGTAGGTATCTCCTGTCATTAACCTGCTCAGGCCGAAATCAGCCACCTTCACCAAGTGGTTTTCCCCTACCAGGCAGTTTCGGGCAGCAAGATCTCTGGGAAAGGAACAAGTTCGTCCATGAGACATCCTGGCTCGCTGTCCAGCTGTCCAGCTTCACAAATCCCCCCGCCCTCCAGGAAAGGGGCAACACAGACAATGGGAAAAGGGAGTCGGGCTCCCTGGAAACACATTAATTCCTCACCAGGGAGCAACGCCGTCCCTCGCCACCCACCTGGTGAGAGGGTGGCGCTGGGAGCGGGCTCCCTGGCCCTGTGACCTGAAGCAAGTTAATTAATTACCCGGGCCTCAGCCACCTCATCCGTAAAATGAAGATGATAACATCTACTTCTTAGGGTTGTTGTGAGTGGTAATTAATTAATATGTGAAGTGCTTCAACCGACGCCTGGAGAATAGTAAGTGTCATCTAAGTGTGTGGTTAGTGCTGCTCTGCGCCAGGAATGAACGTACAGGTCAGTCCTTGGCCGTGAGCCACTGACATCAGAGTCTCTGCCTGTCCTAGCCAGACCTGGTGACGAGCCCACAGCATTCTTTACCCAAATTGTGTTTCCTGCTTTCCTCTTTCTTCCTGATGCCTATCCAAACGTATCCTAAAAATTCTCTCCTGTATAATTAGCTTCCTCTCGCCTACTGATTCCCTGTCGGGAATCTAATCCTTGGTTCATGGATGTGGACCATGAAATCACAAGGCAAACTGAAATGGAGGGATGAGAGGCGGTAGCAGCTAAGGTGATGGCTGCATAAGACAGCGTGATCACCGGCAATCAGAGAGAAACTAAATACAGAAGAGTTGTGCCTAACGGGATTTTGATAAAGCATTTCAAGTTTGCCCACATAAAGAGGGAACGGACCTAGCTGGGCAAGGCAAACCAGAAGTCAAGAAATCTCAATTTATAGCCTCAGAGGGTTCACTTTCTTGAGTGACAGGAGCATCTGATCAGGCCCTCATGGAGCACAGAACATCTGTCTTACAAGGAACCGCCAGCATTTCACACACGCTACCCCCGGTCCTCACTACGAACGCTTGTGTACAGGTTTCATACTTGAGTTAATTGGGCAGGAAAGGTCACAACGGTGGCGTGGAGAACATCATGTATAAAAGACTCTGGCAAAGCCCATTAGATTCTGCCTCGCATAGGCTGTCACTTTGCGAGGAAGCCATTTCCACCAGCAAAGAATGCGAAGACCAAAATAATTGTGGCACACCTGAAGGTCAAAACGCTCCAGGCTTTACAGCAGCAAAGACGCTTAATTTAGAACCACACACACGCAATTCTGACAATTGTGGAAACATCGCTGAACCAGATGACAGCAAGTTAAGTGGAGAATGAAATGATAATAAAGAGAAGGGAGGGAAAAAACACGCAATGCAAATGCAAAACCCGGACCCTGGCTGTTACCACACGTTTATGTAAAAGCGACACCAACTGCTCCCAGGAAGAGGTCTCACGACGCATGCCGGGCTTAGAGGAACAATGAGTGTGCTACTTCAGGGGAGCTGTGGCTATCAGGAAGGAGGCCTTTTATGAATCATTTAATGTTCCACTTCATCCAAAACGGTTCCGAAGTGAAACATTTCTTGCCCCAGGGATTAAACCGCTCTGTTGGTCCAGAGTCCGGGCCTGGCTGAATCTGGCCCTAGATGTACACCCTAAGCTGCCAAGGTCAGGAACCCAGCGTCCGCCTTTGTTCCAAGGTCTAGTAAGTTGCCAGCACTAAAGCTGGAGGCTGAGCCGCAAGACCTCAGAGGCCGGGGCTTTCATAGAAGGATGCGCAGGCCCCATGCTCACTCCGTGGCTCGGTGGGGAGGGCTGTGTCACCAGGCTCCTACCTGTGGATGAAGTTTTTCTTCTCCAGGTACTCCATGGCTGACGAGATCTGAGTGGCCATGTACAGCAGCACCACAGCATTCACCTCCTGCCGGTTACACTCTCTCAGGTAATCCAACAGGTTGCCATAGGTCATGAACTCAGTGATTATATAGAACGGGGGCTCCCGGGTGCAGACCCCTGCCAACAAGACATTGAGGGCTTCGGGGTGCTGCTCTACCCCCGACTGAACAAACATCAAAAGGGACTGGCACTGAAGGGGTCAGGCTTCTGAAATGGAGTCTGACTCGGTGCTAGTCTGGGCCCCACTTCTAAAGAAGGTTCCAAGCACTTGTGACTTGAGACTATGTCTCTGTGGGAGGGACATGGCCACGGTCTTTTCTTCCTCTTAAGCCAACGACCTTAAACAGGAAGCGGCTGCCACTGAGTTTAGAAGCAAAGTCCAGGAGCACAGCGAATGGCCTGAACTGCTGTTGGTTTACCCCTAAATGGTTATGTCTAATGGTTATGTCTTCTTATAGAATCTCTTTAGTGAAAGAACTCTTAAAAATTAAGTTTCAGAAGCCAACCTGCGATTTGCGTTTCATTGCTTTAGGTATCAATTTAAAGAAATGAAGTTCTCTCTCATACACACGCACGCACGCTCGCACACGATCTTACACAGGCCTCCTTTAACAGAGGGCTGAATGCTGGTAGAGAACAGATGTCCAAATCAGAGATCTAAGCGTAGCGAGCCATTCGTCTCCTCTCCGACAGCACCTGCATCGCCCTGAGGGTTCCAGTCAAAGGCCCTCCCTTCTGCGCTCCACACTCACCGAGTAACTGTACTAGGTTAGGGTGCTTGATCTCTTTCATCACGGCAGCTTCTTTCAAGAACTCCTCCACCTCCATGGTGTCCTCCTGCAGAAAAAAAAAAGTGGTGAAATTATTTCAGCAAGGGATGTGTGTGTGGGAAGGTATGATGGGGTGGTTGACATGAACTGGAGCTTTGGCAAACAAGCTTCCTGGCCCACCAGGTTCGGCCAGCGCATTGCTCTGCACAGGTTCTGAGGCAGCCGATCACCGTCTCAAGGGCACGACAAATTGCCTCTTTGGTGCTGAACTTTTGAATTCTCGCCCAGGGAAATACATCAAAGTTGGTTTGTACACGTTGGTGACCTGCTTCTGGTGGCGGCTCCGCGGACTGTACCTGTTTCCATCACTGTGTGGAGCTTGCGGGTGGGGGGGAGGTGTGTGCAGGCAAACACCACAAACATGGCGTTAGTTCCCTAAAGGACAGCTGGCTTGCAAGGGGTCTTAAAATGCCTAATGCACACACAAAACATCACTGGAAGAAGCTGAAATGTACTCGATTTAAGAGAAGAGACTCTGATGACACAAACAGATACTGTAGTATCAAAGAACGACACCTCGAAACACGGCAGAAACAGAGGACGTGGGACTGCTTAAGAATGGGGTGTCATGGGGTTCTTAGTGAAGCCGTCACCATTATCTGTCAGGTCAGCTACTCCATTTCTAAAATCATCTTCGCTAGCAGCTTCCCTAACGAGAGCCACAAGCATCATCGGCAGCAAGTTCAGTGTCTGGATGCTGAGGAGAGACAAAGATGTTGGCAAACGTGGTGATATTTCTACATTTCCTCATGTATTTTCGGACTCGGCTCCAGTCCGCGGGCCGTGGCGCAGTAATGAGGCCCTGTTACACGAGAACCGGGCTGCGGCTTACGTCAGGTGAGCCTCTCTGTGACTTAAAGAACCCACTGTCCTCTGAACTGACCATCAAAATGGGAAGCAGGTGGTGGTAAATGGCATGGTCTGTTCGCTGCGAGAACCTGGCTATAAAGACCAACGAGGGAAGCGAGATACCACCCTCCCAATTTCAACATGGATTTTGAGTTTGTCTGAAGAGAAAGACTGCATGGGAGACAGGGAATGACCTTCCTGAGAACTAGATCCCCCAAAAGGAAAACCTCATCAAGTTTACCTTAAATGTGGAACCTTATACACTGCACCTGCCCCTTCGGGGACAAAGGTCTAAAGTGTCCTTACCGTAGCATTCACTGTGACCACCCCACCCCCGTTCCTAGCCCCCGAACCTAAGGCAGACGTCCAGAGGACAGGCCCATCTCTGCTTAGCGCTTTCTTGCTTCGGTCAATCACATTTACAAGCGGAGCGTGACCAGTGAGTTACGTGTCAGGCCATTATCACTTTGCGTGCGGCTCTGTGAGACTGAAATTTAGAAAGTTATTGCTCTTTAAAAATGGCGAGCTGCTCTTAATGTCAATTAAACGTCACTGGTAGTCTCTGTGCCAGGCTGTGTGGGGGAAGAGGACGCACCCCAGCTGCCACCCCACGGGCGGGCTCCTTGATTCTTTAGAGTCCTCTCCACTCTGTCACGTGCTCAGCCGACCATGCCGTTTGGGGCGTGAAGTGCTCTGATTTGCCAGGGTGACACACTAATGTCAAAGGCTGGAGTGGGAACGCCTGCCAGGATGGGGGTGTCAGTGCTGCCCACTGAGGACCAGGGGCTTTAAGAATCTTGCCTGGCCAGCAACACATTCAAAAAGTAGCTCTCACATGAAGCTTTCCAGACAAGTGGAGTTTTTCGATTTTAAAGCACCATACGATAAACCGTGAACAGGGAAGTCATTTCAGAAACACCATTTGTCTTACAGCTGCTGACTCTTTTCTAAAAGAACCATGTTCTCGGTCTTAAGAGTCTTGGACATGCAGAAAGAACAATACAGCTCTCCAAGGCATCCTTCTTCTTTTTGTCTTTCTCTTTTCATTCATTCATTCATTCATTCATTCATTCATACACACACACGCGCACGCGCGCGGACAGTATAAATAAACCCTTGTTTTTTTCCTTCAGGACAATCAGTGGGAACGTGTCTCCCCCTGCTGGAATCAGACTGGGCTCAACTCACAGTCTGAACTAACAGCATACTACATTTATAGTTGGGTTCAAGTGGAAATATCCCCAATGTTATTCTGTTAAATTTCTTTACTTTCATTAAAAAACTTTCCACCATGTTTTTGAAGAGAATTCTTCCTTTACATAGTAAAATAAAACTAACTCAGGTTAATTGGGGTGAGGGCAACACTTTGAGTAAAAACTGTGAATTTCAGCCTTGTCTGTTTGGGATGGAGATGGGTCAACTGGCCTCTCTCCACAAGGACTGATGGGCTTGGCCCAGATGCAGATGAAGGTTTGGGCTGGTCCAGGGAAGAGGTTAAAAGGCGGCTTGTTAATACTGACCAAGCCCTGCCACTGTGTAGCCAGGTGTTACTTATGGAACAGGTAACACAGCAGTGATCTCTGAAATTGTTTCTTCATTTATACAGGTGGAAAAGACAGCAGTATCTGCCCCAGTGCCAAGTACAGTGCCCAGCCCCTGGCCAGCAGCCCACCAGTGGAACTCACTATTATTTAAGACGGCTGATCTCGATTTCTGAGAAGCAGACTAAACATATAGCTTGTATGAAAGACAAGCAGGTTCTTTAACACAGTTTTTTGTCTTTCTCACAGATACATTCTCCTGGACTCAACATCTCACAGGTATGTTCTAACCAGCTTCATCCTGTTTGCTCCCTGGTCTCACCTTCAACAGTAAGTATCCTACAGCATAAAAAAGAACACTGTTTTTAAAGATGGCTCCGCCTCCTGCTGCTGCTGTACAGCTTTTAGTGCTCTCTCTGCTCCCTCTCAGCAAGGAGCCCCCTGGGCTTGGGGCAGGGCTCCTGTTGGACAGAGATCAGTTTCCACACGCTTCTGATTCTTACCCAAATGTTAGCTGAACGACGTTACAATCAGTGAAGTACCGTCCTTCACTCCGGGTGGACCAAGGCCAACATGTTTAAAATCACACAGGAGAGATGGGGCAGAGTTTCTGAGCTCGACAGAGGAAGGCGGTTCACAAACCAGGTATGACACTGGAAGCTCAAGCAGAAAGTCCACAAGAAAGCACCTCCCAGAGGAAGCCCCAGAACGCTGATCCCCCAATACCGCACCTGTACCTGGCTCTGCAGCCAGCAGAGAACCCAGTGCGAGAGCAGGGGTCACAAGGCGACAGCGGCCTCTCTCCCCAGTGCACAGCCCTCTGGGGAAGCCAGAGAGCACTGTGCGGGACTGCCCCGTGCGAATGCTGTCACAGAACCCTTCCCTCTCTGCTCATTTCTGGAGCTCTCCAATAAAACCGATCTCTTTGGGGGGAAAATAACAAAACTAAACCCCCAGCCAAAACGCCCTGTGTTGGTGAGGGTGCGGCACACAGGCACGCCACCCTTGCACTGGCGGTAGAGTGTAAAGAGGCAGGAGTGCCCTGGGCGGCAGCTGAGAGTGTGATCAGAACGGAAACGCACGTGGTCCTCAATCCGGCAGTTCAACTCTGAGGAGCTGACCCGCCAGGAGTCTCTCCCGTATGAGCAAATAAGGACTCCCTGGGGACTGTTCCGAACAGCCAGGTGTTGGAGAGAACACAAATGGCCACTGAGGGCTGGTACACGCTGAAGTATATCCACACAAGGACAAGACGACCTTGTGTGCGCTGACAAGGATCAACGGTCACGACGCATTAAGTGGACATAAAAGGTACAGAGCAGTGTCTACAGCATGCTGCCATGTAGTTAAAAATAATGCGCATGTGGACTATTTCTGGAAAGATACAAGAATCAAGGGTGGAGGAGACTATGCGCATATATGACCTATTTGAAAACCAGGTAAAGAACTGGGTACAGTTTTAAGTCAACATTTTATAACATTATTTTCCATTATTTTAATGGTAAATCTGTCAGTTCACTTATGATTTAATCTTAATGTCACAACTAGACTAACAGCAGTCTTTTCTAAATTCTATTACTTATACAACTGTTTCATAGGGGAAAAAAAACACTTACAAACTAACTTTTGGAATACAGCGCATGTGAAACTTGGGGCTCCCCGTTCTTGACAGTTGGTTCTCTTAGGCTCATCCTGACTTAAATACAGTTAGTACAGGGGTAAAGCTAAGCCTATGACCCACTGTCAAAACGCAAACTAGCAGTTTCCCATCAATGGGCCTTGGTTGTAATCCCAGTTTCCCACCCATAGGGGTCAGACCTGTGCCTCCTTTTTTCATGTACTCATCCTGCCGTCCTGTCTCTATGCTCAGAAGGTATAGGACCTAATACTGCCTAGTGGTTCAGTATGGAGTCGTGGTTAAAAGTAGGGCCTTGCTCCCCCTGCTGGTTAAAGAAGAGCTGACTCTGCCCCTTGAGGGGCCAGCAACACAGAACAGGCAGGACAGGGAGGTGGGAAGAGACCAAGACACAGGTGCCCAGTGAGGTGCCCAGTGAGGTGCTGGATGAGAACGGCTGAGCGAACGAAAGCCTGGGCTAGAGCTGGTAGGGTTTTCCAAGGAGTCCTGGAGAAGAAGGAAGACCAGAGCTATCACCTCTAAGGGAAGTGAATGGGGGAGAGGGGAAGAGTGATTTTTAAGATGCGTAACTGTGGTTTATGTATATTTTGCAGGGTATATGAGGAATGAGAACCTGAGCGACTAATAATAATAATAATAGTAATAACGACAATAGGGCTTTGGAGCAGGATGTCTCGGTTTGAATCCTGGCCCTGCCACTCCCAGTGGTGTGACGCCGGGCCAATTACAAACCTCCCTCTGCTTCGGTTTTCTCAACTGTGAAACAGCGCTAGTATCACGACCCTTCTCTTAAGGTTGCTGTAAGGATGAAATGAGATGCTATATGAAAGGCACTCAGAACTCTGCCGGGCACGTAGTAAGAGCTCAATCAATGGTAGCTATTACCTGTCATTTAGAAGCCAAAGTTCTCTACTTCTGTAGTAGAGATAAATGCCCAAATACATAATCTCATTGGACGAGTGAGAAACAAGCTGCAGAGATGCTTTTTGTGCTGGGCGGGGCAGAGGAGGGAGCATTCACTTCACAGTGCCTCAGCACCGTATCCTGGGCTAACGTGCCTCTGGACAATGACGCATTCCCCTTCCCTAATCGGCTGGGGTGACGACTCACAGAACTCCACACAACCGGATCCTATACTTTGGGACCACACATTACTAAGGCTCTTGGGGAGAATCAGTAACAGTATATAATAAAAAGTTGAACCATACATCATTAGAAAAGTACATTCTAACAGGCACCCACTTCCAGATAATCCTGATTCACTGGTAACAGAAAACCACCACCACCACCACCACAGAGCTCCAGGAGGTCCCGCCTCTGAAATCCCCTCCTTCAGGCGGTCAGAGAACAATGCCACGGCATCGGCTACTGGGCTCGGTTTTCCCCACATTTCAAATTGCACACACTCAATCTCTTTTTAAAGCTTTTGAACAAGCCCTGCCTGGGCTGAAATCTAGTGTACTTTGCGCTTTTACTCCTCCTCGTTCCATTTCTGCAGATTCTGGCAAATGCCTGGTGATGCCCAGGCCTTTAACAGTTTCTCGAGCTGGTCAAGGCCTGGTGTCTCTGGGCCTGGTCTTTGATCGTGTGCCAATCAAGATGCTGCAGCACAAGTACATGCCTCTCCCTATGCTCCCCCCATCTGTGAGAGGAAGGGCAAGGGCTGTTCAGTTCTTTCTAAAGATGGCTCGCCAACATAGCCATCTTTGTGAAATGCAAATACTATCATCTTATTCGCATGCACCAAACCCTTCCGTGGGCCCCACTGCTTCCAGGGGACCACCCCAGCTCCTCGGCTGGGTTCAAGCCCTCTGTGACTTGTGCCCTCTTTGCCCTCCACCTCTCTGCTCCCCTGGCCAACTCCTGGTCTCCCACTACAGCCCTGGCCCAGGATTCCCTTCATGCGCTCTCCCCGTCAGGCAGAGCTCAGTCCCTCCTTTGGGTCCTGTGAGGTGACACAGTGCCGGGCTCGCGCCTGGCGTGGCCCTTATCAGACTGCACAGCTATTACTGTTGCACTTGCCTCTGTCTCCCGCTGAGCAGGCCGCCTGCCTCCAGCCAGACCGCTCTAGCGACCCAGATGAGCGTGAAGTGAGGGACTCGGCCTCACTCATTTTCACAGTTCCCGTGCTAAGCCAGGGTCTGGCAAACAGAAGTGAGGAACTCGATAAATGCTCATTAATCTTTAAAAAAATCCTATCTGGAAAATATCTAAAAGTTCTTGAGGTGACCCGAAACCACACTCTCCCTCCCGTGTCAGCCCTGCCCCAAGGACCGATCTCAGGGGACACATTTAATATAGTGCCAAGAAGCCAACTTTGGTTTCTAGGACTAAAGAATGTGATCGTTCCACGTAAGGGTCACTGTGTATCAGCCAGAAATCATACTTTCCCTTTTACTGCACCTCTGAGTGAAGGCATCAGGGAAACAAAGAGTCCCTAAAGCAATTTGGCTGCACCGGTCTCCAAGCATGCACCCAGCTGACTTTCGAGAAGATAAACACGGTTGGGTCCATTTTTCCCACCAGTGGGTGTTTCAGTTCTTTTTCTTTCCTAATAGTTACAAAAACGGGCTCATTCTCGATTTCTGTGCAGGTCAACGCAGTTGAAGTTCTCAGGTGAAAATAACGCAGGTCGACACTAGGGGACACTCTCGCCACAAAGCGTGGATCGCGTTTTGAAGAAGGCTGCAAAATTAAAACTTCCTTCCTTGGCGTCCTAAAGCTTTCAAAGAACTTCAAAAGAAAACTTCAAAAGAAAAACAAACTGCCTGGAAACCACAAACACTATGCATTTCGTTGAGAGAGTGAAAGTCAGAGATAACAAGAAAAAAAGCGGGGCATCTGAGTTAGTAAGAAGCCTTAACGTTTCCTTAACTCCAGAAGTCTGGACGCACAGTACAGAGAACAGGAAGGAACCTGCCAGGAACTAAACAGCACTTGCTTTCCAAATGTGCCAACAAAAATCCACAGAAAAGTCAAATGCATTCTGGTTAAATCTTTCTTTTAACACGCAAGAGGTTTTTTTCCCTTCTCTTAACTCTCAACAGGAAGTGATCCAAATGCCACACAAACAGAACGGAAACCCACGGCTTTAAAAGACACTTGCCATAGAATGAAAAAACTTCTCCAAATGACTAATCTTTTTACACCATAAACCACAGCACTGCTCGGCTCTCACCATATGTGGAAACACACTGAGATTATAAAAATGACTCAACACGTACCTAAAACACAGATGACGAGACTGACGAGTCAACGCCTCGGCACCGATCACCCCCCGGACCTGTATGCAGGAGGCGGGCCACCTGGAAAGGTGCACCACCACACACCAGCAGCCAACGCACCGCGTTTGACTGAGGCGCCGTGAGCAGCGGCGGCTCTACCTGGAGGCGAATGGGCAGTCCCGGGCCTACCTTCAGCGTCTTCACGGCCACCGTCAGGCTGTATTTCTTCCACACGCCTTCGTACACCTCCCCGTACTGGCCCCCGCCCAGTTTGTGCTTCATGGTGATGTCCGTGCGCTCCATCTCCCACTTGTCGTAGTTGGGGGACACGCCGTAGACGGTGGGCTTGTTGCGCTTGGGGGCTGGGTAATGGAGAGTGGTGATGAGCCCGTCGGCCACCGTTGAGTGATGATGAACCAACTCGGCCAAAGTGTTGAAGCGGCTTTCTGAGGAGACGTAGAGCTGGGAAAAACAGGGACAGCCTTCAGCCCACGGAGCAGACGCGAACTCAGACAACCCCGGCACACCAGCTCTGCGGAGCCTTCCCATAACGCACAGCGAAAGCCCAGGGAGCGGCTCTCCACGCAGGACCCAGTTTCTGGAATCCACTGGCGTCGAGGATGCCTGCTCTGACTGACTTGCTAAGGCGGGAAGATGCAGTAAAAGGCCTCAGGGCCTTCTGCAGCTGTCGCTCCCTCTGCCTGAAATCCTCCACCTACCTAAGCCTCACATGCCTGCTCCTCTCACCATTGTGAGCCCAGTGAAAACGTCCACGAAGTCGCCCCTGACCACCCCACCAGAAGTCGTCACCCAGCACCAGTCACACCCTATCATCCATCTTACTTCTCCACATTTTACTTACCACTGATAATCCCCATTTATTGGCTTGATCGCTGTCGCCATCTACCAGAATGTCAGCTTCATAAGAGCAGAGCCCTAAAGCTGTCTGTTTTTATCCTGTATCCCCAATGTCAAGAACAAGGAATGAGCACGTAATAGGTACCCGATAACAGCTGATTAAATTAGTGGAGAGTGGAGCTTATTAAATGTTTGCCCATTAGAAAAGAAAATCTTAAAGAATAATTATGCTTCTTATGCCTCTGCCAGGGGCTGCACCTGCCACCCTGGGCAACCTCACCAAGGCCACATTTGATGCCGTTTCTAAGACTTACGGCTACGTTACCCTCGACCTCTGGAAAGAGAGCGTGTTCACCAAGTCTCCCCATCAGGAATTCACTGGCCATCTTGTAAAGACCCACACCAGAGCTTCTTTCTGTGCAGAGGACCCAGGCTCCAGCTGTGGCCACCACATAATTTCATACAAGAAAAAAGTGAACTGAGCCTGTTAAAACATTATGTTTATTACTAAAACCTATCATTACCTATAATTATATGATTATCTAGAACTAAAGAGGATCACAGATGAAAATCACTAAACAAAACACAAACCTCCTCATTCCCACTCCCTCAACTTGGGCCAAGTAAGAAGCATCAGAGGCCAAGACCTGCAAGGCCCAGCGGGATGCCCTATGGGCTGCTCTGGGCAGTGTCTCCAGGAACAGAGTGGGGGCCTGGAGGGCTGCACGACGGCCACCCTGGCGTTCCCACGGCCGGGAAGTCGGGAGAAGGGACTGCAGACACGAGCGCCTGAGTCTCTCTGGGATGCACGGCGGCGAGCACCTGTGCAGGGAGCACCTCCACAAGGAGTGCTCGTCTGGACGCAAGTGAGGCAGGGAGGAGGCAAAGGAGCAGATGACAGAGGAGAACAACGGGGAGGGTGACGGCTATCTATTCCTCTGTGTCAGTGGTGTGGTGAGGGAATGCTTCTGTGGCAAGAGCCATTCCACATTAACCACAGAGGACAGTGGGCTCCAGGCACATCATGGAATCTACTGGCTCACTCGGAGCAGCCGGCGATCGCTGAAGGGGGAGAGGATCCTAAACGCCACGACTAGGCGTCTGGAAGTCTTGCCCAAACTGCAAAGGATGTGGGAAGGGGAGTACCGATGTGGACCAGTGGTGACGCCTGGGGCAGGAAGGATAGAAGGGAACATCGGTCAGCTGTAGCTTAACATCTTATTACTTAAAACAAGGAAAAGCGGGGGGAAAGCTTGAAACGCATGGCAGGGCCAAGGCCTTGGCTGCTGGTTACAGCAGGTTCCACTATTCTGTTTGTAGTATCAGATAATCGGAATATTTTAAAAGAGGGCAATAATAGCAAATATACAAGTTGCTTCCTTCTATAACCTTCAAGAGCGTAAATAGGATTACTTAACAATTTTATTTTATTTTTTTGCTTGGGGAGATGACCTAAACAAATTAAAACTCAGGCAAGCTAATGGCAAACTCTGGCTTACAGGTTTATAATTTACGATCTTTTGGCAGCAGTCCTACTAAAATAAAATTCTGATCAGCCCAAGAATTGTCCAGAAAGACTCCATAGCTCTGGGGAACTTGTCCCTCTGCAAGATGGTGCCTCCAAATGGCAGGACCTTTCAGGACGAGGCGGCAGCTCACCAGGAGGCCCCACTCTTACACATGACAGCACTGAGGAAAAGCTCCGAGGTGACTGGCCTGGGGACATGCTATGCAGCATACTCAGGCCCCTGAATGCTGGCACAAGAGTGCCGCTGGGAGTGGCAGACAGTGTTACCGAGCCTGCCCTTGGCACACACAGCATTCTTATGTGTCAGTCGTGACTTAAGTGCAGTTCCCAAAGAGGACAGGGTGAGCCTCGGGGACAGCTCCTAAGCCCCATGCCTCTCTGGAAAAGTGTCAGTTGTCCAATTACTTAACTGCGGCCTGCAATGCTCTAAGCCCTCTCCTGAGTTGGCTGAGCCATTCCAAGAAAGCCCCTCGCCCCCACCTCCGCCCCCGGAATCCGAACGCCTCTCTCAGCCTGGAACTCACTGGCACAGTACAGGGCAGGTCACCTGGGAGCAAGGCTCATGACTTATTTCTCCCCATCAGCTTGAAAGGAGTGCTCCCCACCTCGAAGACCACGCTCCCTCAGTCGCACAGAATGACCAAGCTCATGCAGAATCTGTTCTTGGTCTCATCTGATTCCCTCCCAGGCTCCCAGGTGAGAGATTTCAGTGATGGGAGGTTTCACCGAATGGGCAGACTTTATCCTTTTGAATAATTAAGTTTACAGACCCTATGACTTAGTTCATCTTTCAATATAAAATTTATACACCAAGCCTCTGTGGCTAAATATTAAAGCCACGCCCCTGAAACACACTGCACAGCCGTCTTCTAACGGTCAAGTCGGCAGCCTCTGTCTGATTAGTTCTAGTTCTTGAGCAGCACTTGCTAGTGAACACGGTCATCTTCACCAGGAATGCGTGGCACGTTCAGAGAAGAACGTGAAATCAGCATTCTGAATGGCATGTCAGTATGCTGTGCATTCGTTCATATAAACACTCTGGGTGCTCAGCCAGGGCTGTGCCTTGTCTTAATTGTGCAGGAATCTGAAAGACAAGACTTGTCAAAGAAACTCCACAGAAATGGCTTGCCTCCTGACAGCCATACTCACAGACTTATCAGAGCTTGGACCCGTGCACCCTCCAGCTGCCTCAGACTCCGGAGACCCAATGTGCATGTACTGTTTACACGCTGCTCAGCTAGAAGCATCATTCCAAGAGCATCTCATGTACCAGCAGAAAGGCAGTACTTAATAATTAAGCAGTAATTAATAATGCTCCCAGTCTCTTGCACAAGGGAATGTCAGCCATGTTTTGGTGGGCTTTTCACCGGGATGCCTGCCCCTCCTGAACCACTGTCAGCGTGGGTAAATCTTAAAATCCAAGACGCTATATAAGGTTGGCCTTTCTTGCCACCTCTGCTAAAGCTTAAGCCCAAATTCCATTCCCGTCAACCCGAACCTGTCACTTCAGCAGACTGGAGGAAATAAATGTCAGCTAGGCATCTCTTTGAAGAAAAGGAAAGACTCTGTCGAGGCTGTCAGGAACTGCAGAACTTGACAGTGGCACCCCACAGAAGTAAATAAGGTGGAGGCACCAAAAAACACAGATGAACTGAGAGGGACTTAGGCGGCAGGGAGTAGGGTGGAGAAAAATCAGTCTTTAATTCCCCTATGTTGGCAGAGGATTACAAAGTTTGAGAAAGGATCAAAGAACCACCACCAAATCCCAGGGTATCTGATGATTTTTAGACTGTCAAGACTCCTAGGAAACAGCAATGGCTGTCTGGTGAGGCCCTTTCAAGAGTCCAGGTCCAAACTCCCTAGTCCCAGACTCTGGGCCCTGAGCTGGTGACCCTGGGCTGGCTGACTACCCAAAGCTCAGGGACATGGGGAAAGAGGTAAAGTAGAGCCAAGAGGGTGGGGACAGAAAGAAATCCTTTGGGGCCTTAGAGAAGAATCTTCTAAATTCGGTTGTTTTTTAAAGATTAGCTAATTTCAGAATAAGAATTCAATTTATTCAACCCTAGCCTGTCCCTCCTACCAACCTTAAATTTTCCCCTTAGAGACCCAACAAGGACTGCGTCAAAGCTCTGCTATGAGCAGCTTTCGTCAGTGCCGAGCCACAGACTCACGCATCTCTGTAGTACCTCCCATTCTGACACTGTTCTACTCATTCCAGGGACGCAACCCCACCCAACACTGGCTCCTCAGGTGTGGCCCTCGGAGAGGAGCCTCTGCAGACGGTCTGCCTGGTGACCCCATGCGACCAGAAGTCTCCAGATGCTCGGACAGCTGAAGGGAGGGTCTCTGCCAGGGAGCGGGAGGACAAGAGGCCTAGGATACTTCGAAGAGCTGCCCAGTGATAGGTAGTGACTGATCATATGAGGTCCCCATGCTCCACCTGGAGTGAGAGGAAGCTGGCTTTTATATAAAAGGGCTGGCTTCCTCAATGGCTGACTCTCAAATTCTGCAAGTCATGCACCCCCCAACAGGCCTTGTTCTTTCCCTTTGAGCTGTCAAACTAGATCATGACTGCCTGCATCTGTTCCAAGGATGCCGATTAAACAACTCCAGAGAAAAGAGAGCACTACCCTATTCAGCACAAACCTCAGCTGATGACTAGTGCAGCATGGCTTGCCCTGGACAAACAGCACAGAGAAGAAACCACCTCCCTTAGGGGCGGTGTCCTCAGGTGTCCTAAGTCACTAAATAGGCACCCTTGAGGTCTGAAGGCAAGGTTCGAAAGGGCTCACCACCCTAATACATCCTGCAGAAGGAAGGACCGAGCTCCAACCTAGCGTAAAAACGATGACCTGAAAAGCCAGCTGGTAAGGCTGATCGCTAGTCACACGTCGACGACAGACGACGTGGTCAGTCGTACAAACTATGGCACTGTGTAAAGACATCTGCGGTGATGGAAAGTGCTGATACTGACAATAGGACTTTGGCCAGAAAACCCTGACACATGGGGAAGAAATGCAACAGATAAGAACATTAAGTACACACACACACACACACACACACACACACACACACACACACGTTTGTGTGCATGTGCATTTGTATGGTATAAATGTGTGATGATAGTCATAAGAATGCTAAAAAGAGGGAACTAGTCCTACCAGAAAATAAAACATATTCTAAAGCTATACCGATTAAGTCTGGTATTGACATATGAATAGACTAATGAAAGACTACAGAGAGTAGATCGACAGACATAAATATATATGCAAATCTGGTGCATTTCAGATATGTAGGAAAAGATAAATTCAGTAAATGGCATAGGAATCACTCAAAATACGACACATGCGAATTAAACATTAACGCGATATCAACTCTACCAACTAGTGACAGAGATGTTTTTACAAGTCTGATAGTATACTGCTGATGACAGTGAGGAAAAACACACACTCTTATATGCTGCTGGTGAGAAACACATCTGTACAATTTCTATAGAAGGTAATCGGGCAATATCTACACAAATTTTAATCACATATAACCTTCAATCAATTCTAGCAACTTATCTTGCATACTCTCCACTGTGCAAAAGAAGTATGTGCAGTGTACTTCCAAACTGCAGGGCATGACCCAGTAGGGGGTCTATGAAATAAATTTAGTGGATTATGACCACAATTAAAGAGAAACAACAGAATGGAATACAAAATATCAGAGTGCATTACATAAATTAAGAGTAAGTAGGGGTTTTACCTTTTGTTATTAGTGTATCTGGTGGTGATGTAAAAAAATTTTTTTTTACAGCAGGCCAAGATTTTTTTAAGAGTAGAAAGCCACCTCATAACATTATTTGTAACAGCATAAAACTGGAAACAACCTAAATGTCAACCAGCAGGGGACTGCTTAAATAAATAATGGGCCATCCGTGCTGTGCAGTCAGTAATAGGAATGAGGCAACTCTAAATGTGCTGTCATAAAACAATCTCCAAAATATACCATCAGGTGGGAAAAGCGAGATGCACAACAGTGTGCAGTATGCATCATTTGTGTTTTTTTAAAAACGTAAACATATATGCATCTGGTAACTCTGGAAGAAACTAGTTACAGTGGCTGCCTCTGGGCACGGAAGTAAATTAGGAGACAGAATTACTTTTCATTGTAATTCATTTTTTTAAACCATGTGCATGTATTACATGTTATTAAAAAATACATACACCATCTGGACCCACCCCGGCAAGCCACCTATCTACATCCTCAATGACGACACAGTGCAGTAGAGCAGACAGTGTGGTCGCAGCCTAGTTCCATCAATTTACTCACTGTCATCTTGGGCGAGAAATTTCATCCCTCTAAGCCTCATTTCCTTTCCTTACTGCAAAAATGCAGCTTATAACAGTACCTGCCCCGAAGACTGACTGAGGTGAGCTTTAAGTGAGATGAAGACTGAGAAATGCCCCAGCACACAGTAGGGGCAGTAACTATGCTCGTTCCTCCCCTCACTTCATGGATTCCTAAGGACTGTTGATATGATCACATTCATTTACAAAACTATAGCTTGGGTTTGGAAATCCACGGGTATAATGTGATCCCATTTTTGTTTAAAAACTATGTACAGAGACACACGCACACAATTTTATCCATGGGAAGGCCATGTACCAGACTTATTTTGATGAGGTGCTATTAAGGTGGCTTTTTGCTTTAAAAATACCCAACTATTATTGTCTGAATTTTACTCACTGAGGATAAATTACCATCGTAAGAGATCTTTTAAAAAGGAAGTGTCTTAGTGTAAGAGGTCTGCACAAAACCCAACAGATATTCCCCCTCTCTTATGAAACTGCTGACAAGAGTCCAGCGAGACAATCGGAGAACCATACCAGCCCATGGACTTGCACTACCATGTGATGGGTCCTCAACAGAGGGTCTTTCATAAGGCTGATGGAATGATGTCGCCTGTTTACTTGAAAGCGTCTTCAAATGTGTTCCTGGTTGAGCCTTGCTGCAATAACTTATCAACCCAGCAGAGGGACCTCTGGCTTCTCCTAGCCAAAGACTGACCCCGTCCACCAGCTCCCGCGCCTGGGACCCCTACCTTGCCATCGGAAGCAGTGTTGATCCTGTAGTGGTACACCCTCCCTTCGTATCGCAGCGAGATGGACCTCTGCCCGGGGCTGCTCTCGCTCTCCCGCACCAAGAAGCTGCCGTTGATGCCACTGCTGAGCAGGTACTCGGCGGCGTTGCGGGACACCGGCCCGTGGTACCAGGAATGCTTCTCCAGACTGTTGACAGGAGTGATGTAGTTGCTTGGAACCCACCCCTGGCCATTCTTGGTTTGGGCTTCGCACCATTCCCCATTGTGATTGTAGCCTAAGACCCGGAGCTTTTCACCTGAGAAGAAAAGAACCAAATCAGACGCATCAGCTAAAAGGCTAATTCGTTCATTCTCACTTATTTTTGCATGATTATTAAAACTTTCCAAATTCTTAAACATCTACTTCATTTTAATAAATCCACATAAATATATGTATTTATAAGTGTGTAAAAGTACATTTTACATAAAGCTCCCTACTTGTATTGAATGCACAGATAAATATATAACCTGTTTTTATAAACCTATTATGTTTATTCGAGTGCTCTATTTCTAATATAAGAAAGCTTTTTAGGGAAAAAATACTTTTTCTTAAAGAAAGTGTTTTCAGTGTTCTAGGTGCCTTTATCAATATCAAATAAGGAAGCTCTGCTTTGCTGAGGATGACTGTACAGGAACTCTTTTCATGGAAAAGTGACTCTCTTACAGAGATGCTATTTAATATTTTGGATCTCTCTGCATCCCGAACTTTAAACCTGTTCTTTCAATCTGCAAAGGGGTCGACAGTCGAGCCACAGTGTCCCCTGATTTCTGTCTCTTGCAACCACCGCCAGCTGTCCACGCCCTTTTACCTTTAGTTATACTTAGAGTGTTGTCCCCACTGGCCACAAAATCATACAGTGCAACAAAAAGGTTGGGGTCATTTTCACTGGGACCAGCAAGAAGGTTTTCCTTGGAGTTCCAACGAGCCGCTTCGCTCAGACCCTGGGGCTCAAAGTCAGATGCTACTGGCCTTTGGAGGGCTTCTGGAAGAGAAATGAAAGAAACAGTAAGAAAAATTGAGAGGAAAATTAATTTTATCCACAGGAACAAAAAAAGTCCATGTTTCCAACATTATACATTCTTAATTTATTTCATTTCTTAACATCTGTACATATTATGTATTAAAAAGGTCACTAAAAACATTGACTCTCCCTTTCTCAACTCTTGTGAGAAATACTAAGTATTTTCATTCCAAGGTGATAACTACCGTTCTCAAATAGTTTAAGCTTTTCAAATTTATTAATGCAAAATGAATTCTGTTAGAAATGGAAAAAGCCCATCTTTGTAAGTCTGCCATTGCTTATGTTATAATATGGAAGGAAAGTTTCTAGCTTTAAAACATTTTTAAATGTATCATGTATTTTTAAATGTACGCATCTAATTTAAAATCCAATAGCACAGAAGGGTTTTTAATGAAAGACAAACATTTTCTATCCCATTCCTCTCTACACCCAGAGGCACCAGCTGTGTGTGTGTGTGTGTGTGTGTGTGTGCGCGCGCGCGTGCGTGCGTGTGATCACTTCCATCTCTAAACATAAGCTGCGTGGGAGAACCCCTGCTCGGCCCTATCCCTCCATCCCTCCGCCTCCCTGTGCCATCCTCTACTGGTTACCTTTGTGTTTTCAGTATCAGACTTACGCCTGTATTTCTTGTTCTACCAGCTAGAGACAGTATCTCTCAACTATTGACTTCCTAAGATAAGGATGTTTACATCCTACACTTCCTTCCAGCTTTCCTCACTCTAGCTTACTCTCGAATATGGCCTTCTTTATACTTTCTTTCACCTTGTGAAAAGTGTTTCTTCTATTCTGTAATAAAATTTTTCATGTTCTGTCTATACATATATTCTTAAAGTTGAAAACCAATCAACATCCCTTATATTAGGAATGTGTGACTATTGTTCACTATAGGGTCAAACGGTTCATCTTTTTTTTCTTGAAGTTTCTTCTTGTCGTCGTCTTGAATTATGCTCAAATTCTCTAGAATTTCTCCGTGATGACAAATGCGTACAAGGGTCCTTTGAAACCAGCAAATCTATTCCCAGTAGATCTTAACAATTGTAGGATATTATGGAGTGAAATTTGAATACTCGTTTAAGGCAACTACATTAAGAAATCAAACTTTTTTAAAAAGGGGAGAGGAGAAATTCTAATTCGAAAAGAACGGAAGGATTTACCATATGCTTAAGCCAAACTCAAATGGTAACAAAACAAAATTGTTTTAATTTTCTCCCTTTATGGATTTAAAAGACTCCCCTCTCCCCCAAACATCTTTTCTTGGGCAATCACACCCATCTCGGGGATGGGCCTGATTCTTCAGTATTCACTTAAAAAATCAAAAGAAAACAAACAACCCACTGGAGGCACCTAAGATATCTGAGAGACTAAGCTAAACTTCTAGAAATGTAACTGGAGAATTTTCAGAAATGGACATTCTTTATAACACTTCTTTGGAATAAATCAGTAAAATATAAATAACGAAGGTCTTTCGATTCTAGTTTTTGTGCTACTACTGACTGAAGTAAACCTAGAGGAACTGTTTTCCTAAGAGAGTAAACTGCAAATTATGTCACTACTATACTTGGTCATTTCATCTCATGAATAATGGGGGGCAAGGAAGAGGGTCTGGTAACAGCAACATTTCTTGGAATACGGAAAAGCTTTAGTGATGTGTCAGGCTCTAAAAGTATGTCTAGCGCCACTGTGATTGGGGATTGATCAATTAACCAAAAATAAATTATTATTTCTTTATTAAAATATGTGATCCCCCACCTCCATCTGAAAGTTCGCTGGTCAGTTTTGACTAAAGGGCCAAGGACTGTCCTTTCGAGTGTGGGCATCTGATTAGGTTGGGTGGTGTCTTCTTCTGTAAGTCACACCTGTAATACCTCATCTCACTTTTAGTTCAATTTCCTGAAGGTGGCGGGAGGATTCAGAGCCATTCGATATGTAATCCAGCGTAATCCCTTTCAATCGCTTATAAGTTGCCTGGTCCGGTAGCAGTGTTTAAAAAATTACCTGCCCTTATTGAGTCTGTCTAAAGCATTTTCATTTGCATAGAAACAATTCTCTTTCACATTTGATTTCACTGGTTTCTTATTACCCAAGTAATAAAAACAGCGAGTAGTATCTAAAATAAACAGATTTGGAAAGAAACACAACCGGCTCTTGATGTGGCCACGACTCAGTGGACCACGGTGGAGTCCCTATCCCGTGTGCCACGCCTCGGCACGAGGCACGCATGTATCCCAAAGGAAGTGGAGTGCAGGTCAGTTTGGCAATTTAGTTAAGCGGAAGTCAGTCGAAAGAACTTCTTTTAAGTAATGTAATTGTCATTATATTACTTAAAACTATTAGGCAAAGGATTCTCAACGTAAGAGAACCCTTGCATATCAAAAGAAAAAGACAAATCCTCCCACTTATGGAAAAAAAGAACCAAAACCAAGAATAAGCAATTCACAGAAAATTTAAATTATTATTAAACACAGAAAGCCTGTTAACTCTCTAGTAATCAAAGAAATGCAAATTATTCAACAAATTGACAGGTACATTTTCTTCAGTGTTCAGACTGAATGAAATGGGCACTCACACAATGCCAGCTCATATGTGGTACAGAAACTGCTGTGACATTTAGGAGGGCAACTGGAAATGAGAACCTGGCCCTTTAAAAATTCTATAACCTTTGATCTACCTGTGGGAAGTTATCCTAAGAGACCCACACGATGATCTGTACATGCTGGTTTTTGAATAACAGCACACGAAAAGAAAATACAAAAATATTTATCAATACAAGACAAGCTAGTTTGCGGTCTCATCCATAAAATGGAATATATTCATAAAGCCATTCGAAATAATTATTGGAAAAAATATCTAATGGCTTGGGAATATATTCCCAGCAATTATCAATTTTATAGAAATCGAAAATAGTCCAGAAGTAACTGCTCTGAGATGTGAACAGCAGTTAATTCGGGGGGGTGAGAATACGAACATGTAAAACTTTCTTGATTCTTTTCTGTATTTCGGAGTATTTCTCGCAATGAATGTGGATTTTTATAATCGGGAAACAATTACAAAAATAGAAAAACTGTTAGAAGCTGACACTTATATAATTGATAATTTAGCATGAAAAAGTTCCTGGGCGAGGAGGGGATCTTCTCAAGTCGTCCTGAAAAAGTATCTGTGCACTTCCCTCTGGTGTCCCCTCCTTGTGGCCACAGCATACAGCTCTGGCAGACCAGGCCCATACAGGAAATTAAACCTAAGTCATGAATACAGAAATGCTTTTCTTCTCAAATGCCATTTGACCTCTTCTATCAAACATTCTGCAGCATCTGGATTTGATCAAAGTTACATAATCAGGGGAAGTGGCCTGGAAAACACCTGGAATAGGCGGATCGCAGCTACTCGCCCACGGGCGACCATGGGAAAGTTTCAAGTATAGGTGAAAGAAGGGCTGGCTCTAACACGGAGGCGGATGCCGGGAATGTCATGTGCAGGGGTGAGGCCTCTGTCAGGAAGGAAAGGGCCTCCCACTGCTTTTTGATTCAACAGGACGTCAGGAAATCCAAGGCAGCCTCTCAATTTTCCTCTCCAGTTCTTGCTCCATTCCACAAATTAATGGCCAAAGCCCAAAGGGAAGTATTGCTCATGCATGCCTCTGGATCGAGACACTCAAGTGCAGCCACAGTCCAATCCCCAAACCTTCCAGTCAATTCCCAATCCAGGCTGATGTCAAAATTGACTCACGATGTATAAATGCCAAGTTCCTTGCTTCATTTCATAGCGAACTATGCTCGTCAACCTTAAAAATGATCACAGCTTACGAGGCCAAAGTTGCAGAATGTACTTCTATCTTCCTTGCATAATACGTGAACTTGCTGCCAGTCCCACTGTCAGGAAGTTAGACCCCCTAAAAAAGCCCAGTCTTCGTTAAAAAAAAGATGTCCCAAATAGCTCCCCCTCTTCTGTTCTTCCAATGAATGGCTCTTTTGGCTATTGTTAAGTTTTGGGAAAGAAATTTTAGCATCTGCTATTATTCTTATATTTTTTTGGTGACCATTTTCTGCAGCATCCTGAGTCATATTTTAAATACATTTAAGAATTGTATCTTTTCAAAAGTGCCCTTCAGCCCATGTAAAAACCCCACTGTTATCTCACCTTACTGTTAATGAAAAGGTTTCCATCACCAACAAAACTCAGGAGAAGTCAGTAATCAGCCAGGTAAGCACCAAGAATGGCGATATCTACAAAAGTGCCTCCAAACCGCTGAAATGCTACGGCTCCGACTACGAGAGTATCAAACGGTTTGAAAATGCCACGAATTCACTAGGCCTGTGCGTGATTAACTTTAGACGGTATTCTAAGAAAATGGCTTGGGTCTTTAAAGTGCAATTTAGAGATCTTTTATACAAAATAATCCTTTCTTCAAATTGTGAGTCACTGACCCACAATGTTTACAGGAGATTCTCTGATACGGCGTATCTGGTCTAGACTTCCAGGAGCTGCTGCTGCTGCTGCAGAAGCCCCTGCAGGCAAACAGGAAGAGAAGGAAAGTGCTCTTGAACTCCAGGGGCTGGCGAGGCTACTTCACAGTCCCGGAGGGAGAGAAGACTTCAACTCCAGGAAAAACACCCTGGGAAGCTTCCCACCTTCCTGTTGACACTGGTGCCCAAGGCCGCGGTTCCCTCCGGGGTGCCCTCTGCAGTCTTTGCTGTCCACCACGGGCATTTCATGCCCACCATTTCAGGGCGGAGGAGGGGTGAGAGAGCAGGGTATGTCTGATGTGATAAACTTTACTTTTTGCTCACATTCAATTATTTAAACCCATGTTGCTTTATTCCTATTTCCTTTGTGGACCCTTCTCTATTATCCTCCAGTTCAAGGAATCTCTAATTTAAACATCTATAAAACAGATCCTTCAAAAAAGAGGGAAAGCTTCGTGTTTTATTTCATACTCTGTTCCAACTGATGAGATCATGCTCAGACTATTCTCAAGTCAGTTTGCAACAGTCTCACACAACTTTTTATAATATGAGCTTAGAGGAAAAGTATTATTTCCCACAATTTGGACTTGTTGAAAGTCATTTTTATCTACATTCTACATGGTCCTTTATTTTGTAACTTACACCCGCACCCAGAGCATTTAAAATTATTTTAAACGCGAGTTTAGCTAAATACAGCTTTGGCATTAATTCACACTCTGAACAAAATCTTCCCGGCACCCCAAAACACTGTGTCAGCTCTGGAGAGCAGCGGGAGGGCAAGATGGTAACGATGCAAGGCATGGTCCCGTGGCCCCTGCTCCTTGTGGGGAAACAGAGTTAACGAACATCTGCACCGCCTCAAAGCGAAACTCCAACGAGAGACGAGCACTGCCCTGCAGGTCAATTTCTGACAACATGGATGGATGCTGAGGATGTCGAGGGCCAGGAGCTGCGAGGGGTCAGGTCAGCTCACTGGGGTTAGGAAGGAGGTGACCCTGAAGAAGACCGTACCCAGTAAGGGAAGTAGGATTCACAGGGATCCAAGGCCCCCTGACCCTCCCCGGCCACTGAGGGAGGGGTCTTCATCTCCACTGTGCCGTGGCCTCTCTCTGGTGATGCCTAGGGACTCCATCTCAGAATAAAGTGTGTAAATGCATAAAATAAATACAAAGGATTGCAAAGGAAAACAACTGTACTGAACGAGTCCTCAAATCATTTTATAAAAATTGTGATACAGCACTTCCTTACTAACGCATTAAATAACAAGAGCCAGTTAGGTAACTACTGTCATTTCAAAGTAGTCATCAGTATAGAAGTAATATTCAAAACCGTTATATGGTATGAAAATATCTGATATCTCCTGGTGATAGTCACAAGTACTGCTAATATTACTGTGGTTTGTTACCTATGTTCTTAAAAAACAAACAGACAAACAAAACGAAATGCCAATCTTCAGTTAGAGGTTAGTGAGTGAAATAAAATTTTGGGATTTCCCGTCCAAGGCCACAGGCCCCTGGACTCCAGCTCCGACCCAGGCTTCCAGGTTGTGAGCACCTGCGCTGCATGCAGATTCGGTTCTGCACAACCCAGTTTCCTGCCGGGGGGTGGGCCTACAAAGGAAGCTGCTATAAATTCGTGATTAGGCCAAATTATACAATTTCCTTTTTTAAATAATGCAGTTTTATTACGTTATATAGGCAGTAAGTAAAATAGGTTTCTACGGAAACCTTTAAAAAGTAAAAGGCTAAAAAATAAAGTCATTTAAATTAGCCCAAGGTTTAAATATTTCCCCCGGAATCTTTTAATATTATAATGTTCCTAGCAGGTCAATTTTAGAAAACAAAATTCTCCATTCCAACCTCTGTCCCTATCAGCAGTTCAAACAGTAACCTTTCTGAAGATACACAGTCCCTGTACCCTCTCCCTCTACCAAAATGCGAAAAAATACAAGGAATTTTATATCCCTTCTAAGGTTGCAAAGAAGTTTACGATTACTGCAAATGGAGCATGAAGACCCATGTGAGACCCACCAACTTTAGGCCACTGTGTTGTTGTCCCCTCTCCCCCTCTCATCCCATTAAGTTCACACCCACATTCTGGCCCCATTTCCTCCTAATCTCTGATCGGTCCTGTCCTTTCCGTGACCTACCACACCCTCGACTGGTTCCCCTTTGACTTTGCCCCATTTCATTCCAACTTCACACAGTCCCCAGAGGGGTCTTTCTAAAATGCAAATCTGACCAAGTCACCTGCTAAAGTCCCACCTAGATGGCTGCTGGCCAAGAGGCAGAAGACAGGAGGCAGCCATGTCAGTCGTCAGTCACCGCTTACCAGCAGAGTCGCCTGTGTCGACGTAAGGAACGTGTGCCTTCCAGGGACTGGGCGGTTTGCAGATGACACAGGAGACTCTGCTCCTAGCATGTAACACACTCTCAAAGAACGGCTGGGGTTGTCATTAGCACCCTAACTGGAGGAGAATCCTGAGCTCCTGAAGCAGACACACGAGGCCCTTCAGGGTCTGCTCTGGGACTGTCTTCTCCCATGACCCCAACTTTTCACCACAGCCTCTCCAAAGGCCTTGCAGCACCCCCGTGCAAACCCCGTTGCTGCCTCATCTGTGTGCACCTTGACACGTGCCACTCTCTCCCCTAGGACCCACCCTCCTAACCTCACTACCTCTAGCAAACCTCTGACTGCTCCTTCCTCCTCCCTGCTGCTTCACCCCCAATTATTTCCCCTTCACCTCTTGAGGGTATTTGGTGTCTGTTCCTATTTACCGCCCTATGACACATGGTAAGAAACCTGCTCACTCGTGCCTTGGGGTCCAATAAGCCTGGGTTCGGGGGTGGACAAACCTTGTTCACCTCTGGAAGATGTTCATTTCTGAGCCTGAGTGTCTCAAGTGCACAACGGGGCCAGAGCAGGACGGACCCGGCCGGGCTGTCGGGAGGGCTGAACACGCAGTGGATGCAGAGAATTTTTGTACGGATGTCAGGTGCGGTGTGCTTGGCTCTGGGGCGCTGCAGAGACTACAGAACAATCACTTCTTCTCTTACTGTCACCATAATAATGTAAGCTCCTTTTGGGCAGAGACCAGCGTTCCTATCACAGTCTGCAGCACGTGCCCCATGCAGTGCGGGACACACGGCACTGCTCCGTGTTCATTAAAACGAACTCCTAACGCCCTGCGGTTGTCTGTCTGTAGCAACAGGGTAAAATATTAAGTCATGACTGAAGAGTACACCCTGATTATCTGCTAACCTGTGACAGCAGAGAGCAGAAATGACAGACAGTAGAAACGAAAAGCAAATGCAACCTTCATGAAGGTCTAGGAAGTGCAATCATTGATTTTAATGGCAGGTAAAGCATGGCCAAGATCCTAAAACAAGGTGGAACACAGAAGTACATTTCTCTGCACTTTCAAAAGAAACAGGATTTGTTAGTCTCTTAAGAGGCAGACAGACAGCATGGTGAGCGCCCCATGCCTCCATGTACTTTTTGTCTGCGGGGGAGAAAAAGTTCCATGAAGCCCCGCACTGGCCCAGATTCAAACTGTCCACAGTGAGCATCCTAACCAGAAAAGTATTTTTCTTCTGTCACAGGCCATTTGCAACAGATTGAAAGCCCCCTGCACTCGCCACTGCGTGCCAGGCCTGGGATGGTTGGAAAGCATTCATTTCACATTTCCTGTTCTCCTTTAAAGCGTCATCAAGGACTCCTGGGTCAGTGGAGACCCGAGTCACTGAAGTGAAGGGGCTGGCTACTCAATGGCAGACGATCCCCTCGGAACATCTCGTTAGCCATTATAATTTCTACTGCCGACCTGAGTAACTGAACGTGACCAAAAAAAGGTATTTTGGCTCCAAAAGCAATGGCTAGTTCTATTCATGGCCTGCCTTTAGATTCGATTTTAAGGTATCAAATATACGATGCTATTTATTAGCTAAATTTGAGAACTGGTAAGATTGATAAGGATTAGGTCTCTAAAGAGAATTTAAGAGTAATGAGGTGAAAGTTTATTCAATGGCATGTGACAGAATAGTAGCTGATACTTCTGGAGCCTGAGTTCTAGCACGGTGCCAGGCGCTTTGCCTGCTCTAGCCCCCAGACCCACTGAGGGGACTCTGTCCACTGCACCAGAGGAGCGAAACGGAGGCAGAGGTGAGGTACGCCTCTGCCAGGCAGCTGCCCGTTCCTGTCTCTCTCTGTCGCTTGCACTTCTCTCTCGTGATCTCGCTCTTTCTCTCTCCCCTCTGGCCATCCTCCCTCTGTCCCTGGCCCCTGTCCTCCTCCTCTCATCTTTTCCCTTTCCTGTCTCACCCTGTCTGTCTGTCTTTGTCTTCAGGTCTGTGTGTATCTCCCCTGTGTGTGTCTCCTTCCTCCCTAACTCCCACCTGGGGCTCAGTCTCCCTCATCTGTCTTCCCTATCGCCACCACCAACACAGAGTATAACAAAGTTCCTACAATGTGGGCTAAGAAAGAAGGATTTGAAAACCAATTCTGCAGAACTCTCATTATCTGAGGACGAAGTGAGACTCTCAAAAGTCTGTAAGTAGCGAAGTTATTCTTCCAAATGGCTTTGGAACTATAACTTCACTAGGCAAGGAAACAAGATTGACCATAGGTGATAATTATTAAAGCTGGGTGATGAGTACAAAGGCGTTCACTATGCTACCTGCTTTCATCGTAGGTTTAAAATTTTCCATTTAAAAAAAAGAGTAAAAAAAAAAAAGACTATTTTATAAATCTTTCTTCTGTGTTTATGATCCATCATTACAGAGGAAAAGTTAAATTCTTCCAATGTCCCATTTGATCTTTAGTTCGTGTTATATATATATATTTATTTTTTTCCTGGTTTTATTGAGCTGTAATTGACATATGACAATGTATAAGTTTAAGGTATACGATATTATCATTTATGTATATATTGCAAAATGATTATCATAAGTTAACATCTATCATCTATCACCAGTTACACTTTTTTTCCTGTGAGGAAAACCTTTAAGATTTACTCTCTTTGCAACCTTCAAATATACAGTACAGTATTGTTAACTATACTCAACACGTTGTACAATATTGTTATCTGTTTTAAAAACCTATCCATGGATAATTTCTCCTGTTTCTATTTCGGACCAGTGATTACACTGGCAAGATTAACGCTTGATCTTACAACAAGGTAATAAGTAGTATGAGAGTTTCAGTTTCACATGTTTGGAGCTGTGCACATACTGCCTCTGGAGAGAAGAAGATGCCAACCATAAGCCAATGGAAGTTTTTTCTTCCACAATTAAAATAGTCGCCATGGGAATAAGAGAGGGTTAGAGGACAAAGAGATACTTTTCCTTAAGACCAAGGACAGGAAATATTAATTATGTGCATCAAAGCGAACTTGGAAACAAATTGTTTTGTTAACACCAAGAGAAACTATGACCGAGCTCAGCTCAATTCCATCATCACTTCAACCATGAGAGAGAGAAACTGGCAACGCCAACATTTCAGACTAAGTGTTTAAAATAACAATGGCTAATATACGCTAACACCTAGCTCTGTGCTAAACAATTAAAACATCTCATGTGAATCTTCCAACTCGACAAGGCACAGACTACTATGAGCCTTATTTTAGAGCTGAGAACACCAAGGCTCAGGGAGCAACGTGCCCAAGGTCACTCGGCAGCATGGATGGCATCTGGGTCCAGGCTGGCCTGCTGCAGAGCTGCACGCCTCCCATGAGAATGGGACCTTAGCAATTCCCCAGCCATAAAGCTCTCTGGACTTGAGGACATTTCAACTTTCACTTGAATCATCTCATAAATCCTCAAAACAATCCTCTAAGGTGGGCTGGACCAAGGATGTTTGTTGTCTCAGAGGTAGGGGAACAGAAAAGCTGAGAGATATCAGACAAAAACTCCAATCTCCCGACTCTAAATTCAAAAGTATTTCCAACTAAAGCGAACGGGGCCCTTCCTCCTCTTCCCTGGAAGGCTCACAGTGCTGCTATGAAAACTGAGGATGGCTATGAAGTGCTTAGTGCCATGGCCTGCTGCATCATAAATGCTCGAAAATTTTAATGACAACCCCAAATGAAAAGGATTGGTTTTCTATTAAGTTACAGAAAGAGCCTCAGATTTTCTTTGTAACTAAACAAGAGAAGTATCTGATGACGTCAGGAGAGAGTATTTAGAGAGCATATGCTTCTCTGAAGCAATTCTGAAAGTGTATCTGTGTGGCTGGCAGCACGTAAAGCATCTTCCAGAAAGTTAACTGCTGAAAAGAAGCGTTTAAAAATGGGCCCTTAAAATAAATTTTGAAAGTTCAAGAAGAGTTCACGTCTCGGACATTAGTTTTATTCCGCAGTACAGAACTTACACGTCCACGTATACCTGTGTTTGTATCTGCATACGTTGTACACATGAACAAATAAAAGCAAACTGAAAAAAAAATGGCCAATGTTTATGTTTTCTCTCACATCTCTAGGGGAAGCAACAATTGGAAAATTCAGTGTTTGAAGGAGATGGAAGACTGTAAAGCTAAATGTGACCGTGGTAAACAGCAGCTACTGCTATAAACATACATCTTCACAAAGCTGAAGCACAAAATTCAAATGCTATAAATGCTTATATATACGTAAAATATTTCTAAAAAAACTCCTGAGTGCCTCTGGGTAGGGAAACTGGATAGAAGACAGAATTACTTTTCACTAAATAAATATCCTTTAAAAAAATTTTTTTTTTTACCATGTACAACTATGTTAACATACACTTTTAAAATTTTAACTGTATAGCTAAAGGTAATCTTCTGGAAACCTAATATTTATCAGCATTAGGCTTCCAGAAGAGAAAAGACGATGGCCCTTATTTCAGGCATTAGTGTTTCTGAAGATACCATTTTAACATTCACAGAGTTGCAAAGGAGATAAACAGTCACAGTCTGGAAAGCATAGAGTGGCTAAAACTGGGCTCTCTGGAGCCACAGACAGCGTGCATTCAAATCCCAGCTCCACCACTTCCTATCTCTGTCGCCTTAGACCAATTTCCTAATCTTTGGTGCCTTAGTTTCCTCATCTACAAAATGGAAATGACCACAGGGCCATCATAAGAACTAAGCAAATGAAGTCATAGGATGCTGTAACAGTGCTTGGCACACAGGAAGCATTCAGAATTGCTTTGATAACTAGGCCTGAGTGGTAAGTAGATGCATGATCACAGTTGCATTTATAGTTGAACCTTCTTTGATAGAATGAAAAACCTGACCATATTTAATTCTCTCCATAACTTGTGATGACTGGGCCCCAGTGGGTGTCAATAAAACACTGACTGATTGATTTAGGATGTCAGTAAAAATGAAATGGCTAGATTACTTATCCAGATGTTGGCAATTGTTTTTCCCAAGAGACTACGCGCATCCAGTCTTTAAGATAAACGATCACTGAGGTTTCTTAAATTCTCTTAATTACAAACCAATAATTTCATTTATTTTCTCCAATTAAATATAACAACAAAATCGAGAAAACTACAGTGATATCTTCCTTGATGACATCTTAACCCAAGGCAGTCTGCTGTACCAGAATCTTTCCTTTTTTTTGAGACATGAGAACCAACATTATTTCAAGACATGCTACAATAGACTTTAGATTTCCCCCTTCTATACAATAATTAAATCAGTCAGGTACTAAACAAAACAAAACAAAACAATGTCACAGCTTTGCTGTGACCTAAGCTTTCCTCCAGTTCTGCAGTTAGGAAAGGCCATCATCTCCCCGGCCTTAGGCACCCATCTGCAGAACTGAGCGGTAATGCCTCACACTAACTCTTTACAGATGGTAATGCGAGTGTGTTCAGAATTTTGAGTGACTTGGAAAACAAGCCACGTATTAACTGAAGATGATTTTGGTTGCTCAGATGCCAACTTGTAGGGGACAAATAAACCATCTCCGCCGCTCAAATGCTAGATTGTGTGAGGCTGCTCCATCTGGACGAGCCTTTTCGGAGGCCCCTAATCCCAGAGAGGGAAAGGGATGGATGTCCATATACTGTGGCAAGAAGGGCCCATGGGTTTCACGTGTATCACTGGTGTTTACGGTTTGAGTTGCACATGTGACTCCAGGCAGGCCCTCAAGTCAAAAAGTTGGAATGAAAAAAAAGTTTAGACAATTAATGAGGCCTCTGTTTATTTCTCTATTTTAAAAAGAAAAAACATTACAATTTCATGGCACTACAGCAGAAATCCTAATTGTTCTAAAATGCGCTTTACATTTCTATTCCTATTTTAAGTCCTCAATGAAAATGATGGCGAAATACAAACAAGATTACATCTTTTAAGTCCGCTTAGCCTTTTCTGCTGAAAGTAACAGTCTGGGATGACCAGTCCTCAAATCAGATCCATTTCAGATCCATCTTTAAGCTTCAAAATGACGACCACTCATCATCCTCAAGTAACTTTTTTCTCAGCCGTCACCTCACCAGTACAGAAAACGAAAGACAAGAGGAAAGAGCGAACTGGGATTAGATAAGGAGAGCAGGACGGAAAGAAGGCAAAAGTGAACCGCTTCTGGCTCCGATTCAGTGGAGAAACCTAACGTGCGGTCCCTCCCCCACCCCAGTGCTCTGAACCCATTCAAAACCCTTCTCAAAATCTGGTGTAATTTCTCTGTTCTCTACTGAAAAGAGAGAAAATGCCTAAGACCTCTTCGTGGTCCGTAGGTTAGTATGGGGTGGGGGTGGGGGAGTGGAAAGATCACTTGAAATTCTGTACCCATAAATGGTAGAGCCGTGTTCCCTTTGTACACGATACTTAATGAAAATCATCTGTTTCACAAACACGGGTCGACCTTTTTGACACATAATTCCCACTTAACGGTGGAAATTCCACAACGTGGGCTGACCAGGCTGTTCAGGCCTGTGGAGTTCGCTTTCTCAAACTTTCTCCAGTGAAGCCCCGCAGTTGGGGCCCCTCGACACCACCGACCAACCCGACGCGGGCTCTCCCGGGGTTAGCGGCGCGGGCCCCGAGCCCTGCACCCCCACCCCCACTCCTCCACCCCCGCTCGGCCGGCAGCGCCCAGGGGCGGTCGAGAGAAAGAGAG
>NW_006441061.1:5873882-5881127 GCF_000325575.1 Pteropus alecto | reverse complement strand
CGCCCGCCCATGGCCGCGGCCGCGTCTCCGTCTCCGCTCCCGACGCGCCACTTAACAAAGGGCCCCGAGCCCGGGCCGCGAGGCCCGCCCCCGCAGCCTCCGACGCCTTAACCCCCTCGGCGCCGCGCCCCGGCCCTCTCCGGCGTTCGCAGGGCCCGACCGGCCCCAGACTACTACCGCGCCCCGAAGCCAACCCGGGCCACCTTCTAGGCCGGCAGGAGGCTGTCTCTTAAGCACAGCCTTCAGTGGCGCTGAACGTCGCGAAGCGCGGCCCTAACACCCCGAGAAAGACACCGGCCACGCTGGCTGCTCCGGCTGTCGGGGAGCACAGGTGCTCGGCACCGCTTCTGAGACCTGCGTCTCCACCGCGCGGTGCCCTGGCGAACCCTGTGTCCCCGGGGTGCTGGTGAATAATGCAAATTCCTCTGGAATTACCAATAATGGTCTCATTTATATTAAGTGAGCTTACAGTGATTAAGGCTAACTCAATGGGTGTCTAAGGAATGAATAATCAGAGTAACTGAAACCCACAGGACAGCTACACAAGTATGCAACACCTGTGTCAAATCATGCGTTCAGGCTGGAAACCGCTGGAAAAAGACGAGCTGTCCGCATTCAAACACGATTTCTGATTATATGGAAAGGGGCCGCAGTGTCCACCAGCGAATTCATCAGAGGCAGGGCCCACAGCCCTTCTTTGCCTCATTTTCTTCAACAGAGAATTTTCCCTAGTTTGGCAAGTGCCATGGGCGCCACAGTTTAAAACTCATCTCATTGCTGTGTTGGGCTCAAATCTTTTCATACTTCTAGTTAGGGCTGATAATAGACAATATCATATTATAAAATAACAATAATCACAAGAATGTGTTACTTGGCATGAAACCAGAAATCCAAATAAGTGGGAAACAATAGAGACCCCGATCACACCAAATAATAAAACTCAGATCAATGTCAACAACAGGAAGAGAAATTTAATAACAGTGTCAGGTAACTACACCAAAACTGGCATGGCGCAGAGCACAGGAATAATGAGCGCTGAGTGTACTGAGATCTCCGTGTCCCACTCCTGGCCCCTCCATTACCACACTGCATTTGCACGACAATCCTGGGAGGAAAACAATTATTATCCCTATTCTTCAGGTAAAAACCTGAAGCTCAGAGAAGTCAAACGCCTTGCCAAAGGCCCTACAGCTAGAAACAGGCAGAGCTGGACTCAACCCAGGTCTGCCTAGATCCAAGAATAAGGCTTCTAACTAGTGGATTACACAGCCCCCTCCGACCATGAAAAAATTACAAGTAGATTAAAGCTTTGGGCATCTATATCTTTGGTTAAATAACTAACGTCCTATGTTTCAGAGGAAGCCTTGGTTAAGAGACCCTGGTGACAGTGATCAGCCCAGGAGACAAAGGTAAACTCGTTTTACTTTCTGGCCTATCCTATAATGACAAAAACATGGGTATCTTCAGTAAGTACATCAGGAATGGCTAAGTAAGAAGATCTTCGTTTAGGTCTGCCAAAAATAACACATAAAAATTCAAGGTTGGACTGGATGTGACTAGTGTATATCACAGGAGTGCTCACTGGGCCTGTCGTTAATTTCTCAGAGGTGTCCTGCCGAATTCTGATCAATGTACAAAATGTGTTTTTACTGTACCTGAGTGGACAGTTAGTACTGTAGTACCTGTCAGGCCTTCTGAGCTCCTAAAAAGGCACTGTCAGGGAAGTATGCAGTTCCCATTGCCTGGAGACACAGGGCTGCAGGGCCACCAGGTGACAAGTGCAGTGAATGCGGATGCTATCTGGACGCCAGGAAACACTATCATCTGCTAGACAGTCTCCAGGTAATGACTCAGACTTGTTTAGTGTTGTCTTGAACCTTTCAACTTCTAAGTGTAAAGCCAAAAATAAAATTCAAAAAGGTGCCACCAGTACAAAAATGCTAAAAAATAAAATATCTGTTTTGGTGGTGTTTTGGAAAGTTCAAGGGCTTTGGACCACACTATAACAAATTCTGTCATTATACAGCATTTCAGATTTAAAGGGCTGTATTTAAATTGTCAACTCAATGCCAAGAATTATACATTAATGGGCATTTTTGCAATTCTAACCATATCATTGAATACTATCAGTTAATACAGGCCCAGGTATTTGTTTGCATGTGCTGTAGTTTATACTGGGAAGTTTATTTTAAAAAGCTGGTGACTAATATTCTGCTCTTCAGTCTAAAATGACCTTATCCTCTTAAAATGAGTAATGCTTATAAACTGTGTCCAAATCTTTTAAATTTAGTTATAAAACCATGCATCAACAGGTCTGGCAAAACCCTCTGAATTAGGAGCAACGAATATTAAAAATATCACCAAACTGTATACTACCGTTATCAAACCTAGACTATTCTTTCCAGATCCAGTTTTTAAGCTTTTGAAACTCACCTGCAAGACAAAAAAGGCACTATGTTACAAGGAAATAAAGGAAAGCCTCAGTCTTCTTACTAAAATAAAGAAAGGCTCAAGGAGGAGATTCCCTCTAAGCAACCTTAAGCCTCAAAGGCATAGAAAGAAAAGAAAGTTGGGAAAGGAAAGGAAAGGAAGGAAAGAAGGGAAGGAGGGAGGGAGGGAGGGAGGAAGGAAGACAAGTCAAAACCGAAGAAATGAAAAAGACTGTGAACTATGTAACTTCTTTGTTATGCTGCATTCAGTCTGGGAAAGGAACAGACTTCTACTGTGCACCTAACATGTGCCAGGAACAAGCCTCACAACCCTTTGAGTTTTCTGTAGTTTAATTCCATTTCCTAGTGCAGGCGAGGAGAGGCAGGGGAAGACTAAGATTCTCGTCCAAGTTCACACAGCTAGTAAGTAGTCAGGTCTTAAGTTCTTGAGCGTTCTAAAATCGCATATCATTTGCAATTTAAGTGAAAGGTGGATAATACGAGCAAAGCTAAAGATGAAATCAAATCATAACTATAGGAAGATATGTCTTAAAAGAAAATAATTCTGGGAAGTACTATTCAAGAATACTTTAAAATATATTAAGAGTATTAAGAAAGAAAGAATAAAGGTCCTTAGTTAAAGTACGTGATCTGAGCTGTGTTTCTAAAAGTATGGTTCAGGGACAACCTACTTTGAATCACCTGTGGTGCTTGTTGAAAATTCAGACTCTTAGTCCCCATTCTAGACCTTCAGAATCGGAATATGTGCAGTGGGCTGTATCTTAGGTTCCCCAGATGACGTGTGCACACTTCAGTTTGGAAACCACTGTTTTGGAAGAAGGAAGACTTGCTTTTTATTTTCACTGGGAGTAGGACAAACAGGAATGGATATTTCTAAAATTCCTTCATTTGAAAGCGATTGCCAGTCAATAACTTTAGGAGGAAAGGGCAAAGATCTTGAGGCATGTGCGTGCTATTTCCCATGCACGTGCCAACAAAGCCCACTTCCTCTGATTCTGCAAACACTGTCCGGTGCGCCTGCAAGGTTCTCTAGCTCTCTGGGACCACTGTGTGTCCAACTGAAGGAGAATGCAGCTTAGAAGGTCACATCAATCAGAGCCATGCTTGCCACTATGGTGTAAGGACACACATGCATCTCTTTAAGTCTCATACGTTTTTAGTAAGATAGCGCTACTTACTGGCCGAGTGTCACAAAAGCCTGGTGACTCTGGACTGGGCAAACCAGGTGAAGAGGGAAAGGCAGCACAGTGGAGGCTGAACGACATCATGCAGCCTAGTTCTGAATCTCAGATTTGCATTCACTGTGGTGGCTTGTGCAAGTGATTTTACCTCTCAGAGCCTCAATTTTATTACCTGTAAAATTGGGGGTGGGGGGTCACAAGAGTACCTATCTCACAGGGTTATGAAGATTAGAAATAATATATGGAAGGTGCTCGATAAACAGTAGCTATTGTTATTTCCCAAAGAAGACTCTTACTATATCAGGTGATGGTCTATGTGCCTGCCTAAGTCTTACTGGGACTAAGTCAAAAGCTAAAATGAACAAATATGATATGTGGAAATGATTCAGCAAGTACAGTCTGGAGGTTTTCCAAGGGACACAGAAATCAATTCATTTTATTAAGGGAAAGAAACACCAGCTATGGAGTAAGAGTAGCAACTACTAATTGAAATGTCACAGTCCTACTTTTAATTGTAAAGCCAAGGTTTCACAATCCCGCTTTGTGGCAAAACACAACCCCACACCTTTACTGGGGGCCTGGTTCAGGCCAGGACGTGATGGGCGGGCCGCTCTTAGGACTACCTGTCAGAGGACACTGGTTGTTCATGGCCCCCTCCACGTTTCTAGGGCTACGATCCTCACGGAACTGCCTCAGAGTAAATCTACTTTCTAGAAAATCTCAATATAGTTAAGACTCTACTATATTTTTATAATTAACAAGGCAAACATAACTCAATTTTTCTCCAGGAGGAAACTAATATTATCGCTATGCTCATTTTACTTTTTATTTTTATTTTTTTTAATTGAGGTAATATATATACATGATTAAAAATCAAACAGTACTAAAAATCTAACAATAAAAACGGATGCCCCTGAGTCCACTGCCCAGTCTGTTTCCCCAGAGGCAGCTTCCTTCAGATTTCTAACTAATATCCTCATGTTGTTGTTTCTGGGCTCACCAGCATTATATATTAACTTATTATAGTAGTAGTATACTATCACCCTCCCTAACCCTCCCAAAACAGTAAAATCACAATTTTTGGTTAAATCAATAGTATTTACATTACTATGATGATATAAATATTATTCGCTGTGCTACCAATAACATACTATGAATGTCTCCTTTATTATATAACTTTGTTTATCCTGCAGATACTGCCTTAATTTTTTTTTTCATTTCATTAGTCTTCTGTATACCTATTACTATATTTTCCCTCAAATATTTCAAAGATGTTCCACTTAGTGGTATTAATTTCCCAATACTAAAACACTTAAAATATTCTCAGTTCCATCTATTGACTTCTGTCCTAATTTTGCTGGATTTCGTTATCCAGTAGCTTGTGCCTTTCTTCTATTCTACTCTGACAGACTGGCTGGGTATAAAATTCTACATTGAAAATAATTTTCCCTACTTAATTTTGAAGGTATTTCTTCACTATCTTCTAGTTTCCAGTACTGCTGTTTAGAAATGCAATTCCACTCTGATGTTTAATCTTTTACATGTAACCTGCTTTTCTCTTGCGAAGCTTTTAGGATCTTCTAATATTCTTGGTGTTGAACTTTCACAATAAGGCTTGAAATGAGTCTTTTAAATATATATATTATGCTGGGCACTCAGGGAGCTAATCCAATTCAAAGATTTAAGTCATTTAGCTCTGGAAAACCCTTCACTAAGCTCTAAATTTTTTCCTAATACTTACTGTTTTCTAAATTCTCTTCTGTTTTCTTTCTGTTCTCTCCTGGAATTCCTACCAGATAGATACTGAAAGCTTGGGATTGAACTTCTGATTTTCTTATCTGTTCTCTCTTACTATCCATGTATTTATCTTTATATTCTGCTTTCTGAGATAGGCTATTTTCCAAGTCTTCTGGGAATTTTAAATTTTGGCTATAATAATTTCAATATTGAAGAGCTCATTCTTATTCTGATTGCTGTTTTTAATAATATACTCTTGTGTGATGTTTGCAGTCTAAGGATAGAAAAATTCCAAATTCTTCTGTTTCCTACACTGTCTTTATTTCCACCAAGTTATTTTTTGTGTGTGAATTTGTTTTACCCTTTCTCATATTAGAGACTTTTCTCCAATATTTAGAGAAATTTGGCTGCCCATTATATATGAGTGACAAACTAAAAAGTAAGCATAGAAGGGGCATGACAACTAGTGGACTTTAACGATGGAAGATGTGAGCTGCCCTTTCCATCAAGAGAATTCCCAAATGGGCTTTTCTCTAGGACCATTCAATTTTGGGGTTTTTATCTCCCCAAAAAGGATCTTTCCATCCCCTATTTGGGTCCTGGCTAGTAGCTACTGGGAGAGGGTTGAGAATCTCACTATTCAGTATGCAGCCTTTAAAAAAAAAACCTGCTCTTGCCCACCCCACTGTTTCAGTTCAATGGCTTATCTGCTCCCCTAATGGGGTGTAATGCCCCTGAGTCCAGAGACTTTACAGGGCGGTTTCTCAATATAATACCTCCAGTCTCACGTTGGTGGGAAAGAAAGGTGGTCATCTAGCTATACAGGGCTGGGAAGCGGTATGAAAAATCTAAACAGACTTTCAATTGATCCCCTTGATTTCAATGACAGGCCTTGCCACCCCTGGCTTTCTGTGGTATTATTAATGCCTCTAATTTCTGATTTTTTCCCCTCACATTCTTACAAGCAAAATGGCTCATTTCTAATCCACGTGTCTCTCAGGAGAGGTTAGGCTTCAGCTTTTGACTGCCGTTTTCCAAAAATGTGTTCATCTCTCCATTCATCCTTTGGGTTCTTTTTGACCTTACACATTTTCACTAAAAGAAAAAAATCTTTTTAGTGCAATTTCAGAGGGGCTTTGGGGGAGGGGGACAGAGATAAAAACAGGTCTGCAATCTTTAATAATTTTTAATCAAAACTGATTTTGCCCATTTTACAGATGCGACAGCTGAGGCACAGGCAGGTTAAATAACTTGCACAAGGTCTCACAGCAAGTCAGTGGCAGAGCCAGGAAAGGAACCCAGATCTCCACATTATATAACACCCCCTAGGCAGACCAGTTTTCGAACACCAGGCAGGAAACCTATTTAAAATTTGCTGCATGCTGCAGGTCTCAAATCTTAATATTGCTGGTGGTGCGGAAACAACCAAACACTGAATTCTGAAATCCAGTCACATAGCTTAAAGTTAAGTTATAAACATATATTATTAAGCAAAAATGGTTTGGATACTCTTATTAAACTCTAAGTGCCTGAATTCAACTTAAAGAGATTTTACATGTTTTCATGAACTGTCTTTGTCCCTTCGGTTAACTTTTGAAATAAACGAAACAGAATTTTACTTTAGAAATCACAGAGTCTTGTTTGTTTGCTTTCAATCTGAATACTGAATAAAGATTAAGATATCTACAGAACAAATCAAAAACAGCAAGTTGTGATAACCCTAAAGGCCTCAAACTACTATCTTTATAGTAGTAGAGGGTAAACTTAGGCATACTAAGCAGACATGCTGGATACAAGCCCAGGTGCTGGTTATTTACAAGCAACACTCTTTTTATTTTCAAACACTGGCACTGTTTTTGGCTTTTACAGTTTTGTTA
>NW_006441061.1:5833677-5873830 GCF_000325575.1 Pteropus alecto | reverse complement strand
CTAAAAGAATCTGCGAAAGCAGCAGACCAGGCAGAGGGGATCACGTTACTCTGGGGGTGGGGGAAGCAGGCAGCTGGAGGGGAGTGCGGAGAGAAGGGCCAGAAGGGAAAGAAAACAAGTCGTCTGGACGTCCCCACAGCGGGAGACCTGGCAGGGATTAGGGGGCAGCCCAGGAGCCCACGTTTCTCCATGTTCCCTCTGGGGCGGCTGAGAAAGTGTGGACCCCTCAGTCCTTAGGACCCTCTCAGCAGCCCAGAGCCGCACCCACGAAAGCACACTTCTCCTTGGTAATTGTCACCAAGGCCTGAAAACGTAGACATGAAGCACTCAGGGAACATTAATGCTTGCTTCTTCAAAACATTCAGTACCAATTTATCCTGCTGTCAAGGTTTTAAACACAAAGGACAAATGGATCCTGAAGAATTCGCTTCCACTTCTTAGCCACCGCGGCCGTCCTCAGAGAGGCAATGGCATCTTTAAATGACGCAGTACTGCTCTTCTTCTTCCTAAAGTGACAGATCTGGTCTATTAATCCAGAACTACATACCAAGAAGAATGACTACAGTTAACACTGGAGAAACTGCTCTTTAAGTGACACGGTGGTGACATCGGGAGAAAACGGCTACTTGACAAGAACTAAAAAACAAAGAGTTCTGCTTTCAAAGTTGCCCTGGCGAAGCTGTCCCCCTGTCTGCCACCCTTCCTACCAGCCGGTGTATCTATATGCAGTATAGCACCTCCCAAATCGGATTTAATCACTAAGTTACTTTCACATTCCCTAAGCGATAATAATTTATATATATTATGGCTACTTCACCATGAAGAACCTTCTGGTGACTCCTCAATAAGGTTTAGGCCAACAACTGCATATCAACTAGACTTTGACAAAAAAATGAATGGGAATTTCACAGACGAGTTACAGGAACCCACAAAGCCGACAATGGCCCCCCACGTCTGTTCTCTTCTTTCATCCTCAACCCTTAAGTTTGAGGCCTTAAGCCCCAAGTTTTAGATGGACACATCACCCCAGAATCAAGACAACATTTCCCAGCCTCTCATACCTGGGCATCACCACACAACTAAGTTTTCACCAATCGTAGGTGAGCAAAAATGATACATGCAACTTCTAGGTCAAGTTCTTAAAAGGAATGGACCCCCTCTCCCCTTCATACTTTCCACTACCCGCAAGGGGTCAAGACAGCCAGAGTGGCCATTTGGATCCTGAGGTAGACTCTCATCTTAAAGAGTAACAAGATAGAAGGAGTCTGACCCTGGGGAGTCCCCGCACACAGCCAGGAAGGCTAAGTCAGCCTGTTATAGGAGACAGAAATAAACATCTAACTTGTTTAAATCCCTGGTATTCTGCATCTGTTGTAACAGCCATTAGTCTTAATATTAAAAGACCAGCTCTAAGTGGCAAAAATCTAAGAATTCCCCAAATCAGCTGTGTTTTTTCTTTAGCTATTCAAAACTGTTATTTGGAGAGCAAGCATTTGAAAAAGTTCTGTAACCTTTAGAAAATGAGAAAGTGGTTTAAACGATTCCCATGGAACACAAGGCCCAGTGTCTAGTTCACAACATGCAAATGTTACACATTAATTATTATTCCTCTTCACTGTCCTTTACCCTTTCCACAGTCTCTGGTTCTGGTGTGAGGAAGATAAAAAACCCATGTGTTCTATCATATATCTGATAAAGAACTTATACCCAGAACACAGAGAACTCTTGCCACTTGATAATAAGATAGTACACAAATCAATTTTAAAAAATGGGTAAATTTTGAATTGACATGTCACCAAAGAAGAAATATGAATGGCTAATAAGCACATGAAAAGATGTGCGGTATCATTAGTTATTCAAGAAATGGAAACTAAAACCACAGAGAGATACTACTTCACATCCACTCGAATAACTATAATGGAAAAGGCAAATAACACCAAGTGCTGGTGAGGATGTGGAGAAAAGGGAACACTCCTACCCTGCTGGGATGCAAAATGGTACAGCCGCTTTAGGAAACAGTGTAGCAGTTTCCGAAAAAGTTAAACATAAACTTACTACAAGACCCAACAGTTCTACTCCTAGGAATCTACCCTGGAGAAATGAAAACATATCCGCAGAAAGACCTGCACTTGAATGTTCTTAGCAGCATTATTCATGACGCATTATTCATAATGGTCAAAAGTTGGAAACAATCCAAATGTCCATCAACTGGTGAATGGATAAACAAAGAATTTCTAAAGAATAGAATGATAGTCAACAATAAAAAGGAACAAAGTACTGATATGTGCTACGATATATATATAAACCTCAAAAACATGCTGTGAAGTGAAAGAAGCCAGTTACAAAAAGATCGCCTATTGTACGATTCCATTTCTATGAACTGTGGAGAAAAGCAAGTCTAAAGAGATGGAAAGTAGATTAGTGGTTGTTGCCTGAGGGTGGGGGTGGGATGGACTGCAGAGGGGCAGAAGGGGCCTTTTTAAGATGATGGAAATGTTCTCAGGCTGGATCGTGAGGATGGTTGCACTCTCTGTAAATTACTAGAAATCACTGGCTTGTACAACAAAATGGTAAATTTTATGGAATGTAATTATACCTCAAAAAAAACCTGTTACTAACAAAGGGGGAAAGCAATGTTTCCTACGATTTTGACACCTTTTCTTAATTGGGTATCATATAAAGGATAAGACAAAGGATTAGAAACGCAACAGTTTGGCTGCTGTGTTCCATGCTGTGAACCTAAAAGGACCCTAGTATAGTAGTGCTGCTGGTTCGTGACATCTTATTCAGAGATGCTTCTAATGAGAGGCTCCTACATTCCCAGAGTAAACATGAAAGACACGACCCAGCTCTGACATCTCTCCTGACTCCCAGCATAATTCTGGCTAAGGAGGATGCGTGAAGGGGACGACTGTACATATATAACTGAGATGATCAAGACCTGTGTGGGAGAGAGGTGGTGTAGCTCAGGTTGATTAAAACAGAGACTTCAGAGGCTGCCAGCAATCTGGTGCTTCAAAGACTGGAATGCACAGAAACACATCTCCCACTCAGGAAGCACTTGGATGCCCTCACAAGCAACTGCAGCTTCCCAGCCTGCAGCCTTCACAGAGGCTGCAGCGCTGCCGCTCTGAGAGTTCCCAAATGTCCACCTTGACCCACGACTTCTGGACAATACAGTCCCAACTGCTAAATCTCTCGTAGAAACCGACTGTCATGGTAAATCAGTTCCATTTACGATCTACTGTAGGAAAATTTCTAAGTGGTAAATGTTATTATGTTTCCAAAGTGCCAGGAGAACAAGCAACCAATTAAACACTGGAATTAATTAACAATAAATATTTCATGAGCCTTAAACTTCTGACAAAGAATTGCAAAAGTTAATCAGTCAATAATTCACAGTACTGTCCGGCCTTTCCCCTTACCTTTTCTCATTGGATCTGCAAAGCAACCCACGGGAAGGAGAGGAATGACTCCCTATCCCCAACGAAGCTGCAGTGGCTGCAGCCCAGCAAGGACTCCCACAGGAGGAGGGACTGGAGAAGCCAGGCACCTCTGAAGCTGAGACCCTACCAATGACCAAATGTGCCCAGTACAGCAGGCCCACGACACACATCCCTGGCAAAACAGGTTACACCAAAGTAGAATGAGAAACATTTCCTGCTTTAAGGAAAACTGGGTCTTTTCCTTCACTTCTTGGTCACATCTGACAGGTACGACACTCATAAAACTCTGACTTGTCATCATTTGTCAAAGATCGAACTTATCAGAGATTTGAGAATGTCCATTCATTTGATAAGCTTTACAGAGTTCGATGTAATGAAGATGATGAAAAGGAAGTCTTAAGACACACTTCTGGGCGTCTGAGGATGCACAGTCTTGGGAGAGAGGGTGGAGAAGGGAGGAGCAGCCGCTGAACAAGGAATTATAAGGGTGAGAAAAATGCAGTAATAGCTATATGTACAATAGCTACAGCAGCCCAGAGGAAGTGGCTCATTCTGCCTAGAGGTGTCAGGAAAGCCTTCGTGGTGGAGAAGCCCACAGGGCAGAAGCAGCGGAAGGGGCTTCCTTGTTACCATTTCCCCTTCAGAGCGAACCACATGGAGAAGGCGGACAGTCTGCTCTGGCTGGCTGCGATCGAGAATCCTGACGCCTATTTCAACACGTCCAGAGCAAGCGAGCCAGGAAGCCTAGGCAAAAACAGCGTCCAGAGCCTGGGTGTTCGACTTCCTGCCAGTGAGTTGTATAAAGACAGGGGTGCGGAGTGGGGACTTGTCGGGCTTGTACACAGTCTCCGAAGGATTAAAAGCGCCAATTAATCAATTCCTCGGCTTTCCACTGTTTAAGGGACAAAACTGTCTTCAACTTTGTCCTACAGCGGCACGTGAAGGAAATGCTAGCTCCCGACCCTGCCTGAGGTTTACATTTCTGATTCCTGGTTCTCAAGAAGCCCCAAGGGGGAATTAGGCAATATTCAATATTTATCAAAATTGCAAATTTATTTAACCATTGACCCAGCAATTCTATTTGGGGGAGGATTTACTCTAGATTTACCCACGTGCGCATGCATGCACGCAAATATGAATACACACATACATCACTGTAGCATTGTTTAAATAGCAAAAATGTCCAACATTAAGGTAAAAATAAACTCTGGTCTAAGCCTTCAAAATGGGGTATATTTATGCCTGAATGGGGCACAGCTTTCCAAGAAGTATGTAAGTATTTATTTAAAGAGAAGTCAATACTCGGATCCTTGATTTCATATATAATCTTTTCTAAAACTGATTCTGCCTGAGAACGGCTCTGCCAGTCCACCCTCTTCTTTGTGTGTATTTTTAAAAATTGAGATAGAATTGACATAACATTACATTAGTTTCAATACAATATTATTAATTATAGTCATCATGCTACATACTAAACCTTATGACATTCATTTTCTAACTGGCAATTTGTACCTTTTGAGCCCTTTCACCCATTTTGCCCACTCCCCACCCTGCCTCAGGCAACCACCAATCTGTTCTCTATATTCATGAGCTCAGTGTTTAGATTCCACATATAAGTGAGATCATATAGTATTTATCTTTGTCTAACTTATTTCACTTAGCATAATGCCCTCAAGGTCCTTCCGTGTTGTCACAAATGTCAAGATCTCATTCTTTTTTATGGCTGAATAATATTCCATTACCACATTTTCTTCATCCATTCATCCACCGATGGATATTTAGTTCCTCTCCATATCTTGGCTACTGTAAATAATGCTGCAATGGACATGGGGTGCATATATCTTTTCAAATTAGTATTTTTCATTTTCTTCAGATGAGTGCCAGAAGGAGAACTGCTGTGTTGTATAGTAGTTCTATTTTTAATTTTTTGAGGAACCTCCGTACTGTTTTCCATAGTGGCTGCATCAGTTTACATTCCCATCAGCAGTGCACACGGGTACCCTCTTCTGCACACCCTCACCAGCACCTGTTACCTCGGCTCTCCTTTCCTGATCGCTGATTTCCCAATTACCTCTTTCCGCCCTCACAAAGAATCTCTCTCATAAGTCTTCACGGGTTTAAAAATTCCTGGGCACCCAACTATGGTACAATCTGTGAATATATCACTTCACAAGGGCAGTTTTATTTGAGAGCAAAACAAAGAGAATGTCATTAAGAAATAAATACTAAATATTTTGCAAATGTTTATTGTGTGCCTACCAAGAGCCAGGTTACTGTCCTAGGCTCTAGGATTACAACAGGTACACACACAAAAAATCCCTGCCCTGCCAGAGTTCACATCCTAGTGGGGGGGAGGGGAGACAACAAAATATATTAGTAAATTATAGACTATATAAGAAGGTCAAAATTGCTAGGGAGAAAAAGCAGGTAAGTGGATGCTGAGAATGGGGAGTAGAGATGGGGGCTGTCATTTTAAATAAAGTGATCAGAAACCATCACTGAAGATGAAAACTGAGCAAAGACCCAAAGGAGGTAAACAGTGAACTATGGGGGAAGCATTTTCCTTGCATAGGGAAGAGCAGGTGCAAAGGCACCGAGGCAGGGAGGATGACTCCGCAAGGTTCAAGGAAAAGCAAAGAGGCCAGTGTGAATGGAACAGAGTCAGCAAGAGGGAGAACAGAATACAAGATCCGTCAGAGGTTGCACAGGGGGTACAGAGATCCTTTGTGCCTACAGCGATTGTCAGGGCTTTGGCTTTTACTCTGAAGGAGCTGGGAAGGGCTGGAGGTGTGGGGCAGAGGAGAGACAGGAGTCTGACTACATTCTGAAGGATCACCTGGCTGGCTGCATAGGGAGAAGAGACTGACAGGGAAATCAGCAAAGTTGCGATGCCCTCGGAGAAGGAGCTCGGAGGGGGAAGTGTTTGTTCCCTCCTTTTCCACTTTCAGAATAGGTTGTGTAGAATTCATATCATTTCCTCCTTAAATGTTAGGGATTTGCCAGTGGAGCCCTCTGGGCCTGGAAATTTCTTTGTGGGAAGGTTTTTAATTACAAATTCAATTTAATAGGTTTGTGGCTATTCAGGTTGTCTGGTTCTTCCTGAGTGAGCTTTGGTAGTTTGGGTCTCTCAAGGAATTCATTTCTTCTATTCACGTATTATATTTTTAATATTGGTAGAATCTGTGTGGAATCATGTCTTTCATTCCTGATACTACAATTTTTATATTCTCTTTTTTATTTTGATTGGTCTGGTGGATGTTTATCAATTTTATTGCTTTTAAAGAACTGGTTTTTGGTTTCATAGATTTCTATATGGTTTTTACATTTTCTACTTCATTGATTTTCACACTATGTTTTGTGTGTGTGTGTGTGTGTGTGTGTGTGTGTGTTTGTGTAATTGGGGTTTCCTATTTCTAGTTTTTCTAGTTTTCATTTTTCTAGTTTCTTAAGGTAGGAATCGAAGATCACTGATTTGAGACATTCGTTCTTTTCTGATACAGAAATTAAATGTTATATAAATTTCCCTTTAGCTCCATACTACAAATTTTATGTTGCATTTTCACTTTCGTTCAGTTTCAAATACTAATTTCACTTCCGATTTTTTTTCTCTGACTCATGGTTTAATAGTTTTCAGTTTCCAAATATTTGAAAGATCTTCTAGATTTCTTTCTGTTACTGAATCCTCATTTGATCCTACTGCGATCACAGATCATACTTTCTATAAACTGCATCAGTTCACATTTATTGAGACGTTTTTAATGGCCCAGAAAATGGTTTATCTTGGTAATAATTCTATGTGCACTTAAAAAAAAAAACGTATATTCAACTGTTTTGGGGTAGAGTGTTCTATAAATATCAAGTAAGTCTATTTGGCTGACTATATTGTTCAAATCCATTATGTCCTTACTGATTTTGTCTACATGTTCTATTGCTTACTGAGTGAGGGGTGTTAAATCACCAACTGTAATTGTGGATTTGTCTATTTCTCTTTGTAGTTCTATTAGTTTTTACCTCATGTGTTCTGAATTTGTTAAGAGATGCATAAACATTTAGGAATAGATCTTCTTAATGACCCTTTCTCATGAAATCTACTTTGTCTGATAAAGCTGCTCAAGTTTTCTTTTGATTAATATCAACATAGTATATCTTTTTCTACTCTTACTTTTAACCTATTTGTATTTTTATATTAAAAGTGAGGACTCACTGTAGGCAGCACATAAATGGGTCTTACTTTCTTATTCAATCTGACAATTCCTATTTTTAATTGGGATGTTTAGACTTTTATATTTGATTATTGACATGGATTTTAATGTACCATATTACTATTTGTTTTATATTTGTCCAATCTGTCCTTTGTTCATTTTTCCAAGTTTTCCTGCCCTCTTTTGTATTATTTTTATGATTACATTTATGTTTGTTGGCGTATTAACTATAATGCTGATGCTTTAAAGTCTGCCGCATACATCTTGAACTTATCACAATCCACCTCCACCTTCAAATGATATATTACTTCACTTATAAGAACCTAACGAAGTGTTATTTCTGCGTCCCCCGCCACTGTTTGTTTTCTTGCTGTCATAACTTTACTTCTACATGAGCTAGAAAGGCCACAATGTGTTATCACTGTTTTTGTTTAAAAAACACCTTTTAAAGAGATTTAAATAAGAAAAAAAAATGGATATATTTACCCATTTGTTACCCTTTCCAGTGTCTTCATTTCTTTTTGTAGCTCTAGCTTTCCACCAGGTATCAATTTCCTTCTGCTGAGGGCATTCTTTAATATTTCTTATAGTACAGGTCTGCTGGTAATGAATTCTTTTAGTTTTTGTATGTCTAAAAAAGACTTCGTATTACCTTTGTTTTTGAAAGATATTTTCACTGAGAGAAGAATTCTAGGTTGACTTTTTTTTCTGTTACTTTAAAGATGCTGACCCACTGTTGCAGAGCTTACAATGCTTCCAAAGAAAAATCTGCTGTCATCTCAATCTTCACTCTTTGTGTCTTTTTCTCTGGATGCTTTTAACGTATTTCTCTATCACTGGTTTTAAACAATTTGATTATGAGGTGCCTTGATGCCGTTTTTCATGTTTCTTGTGCTTGGGAGTTCTTTGACATTCTTGGATTTGTGGGTGTATTACTTTCATTACATCTGAAGATTTTTTTTTTTCAGTCATTGTTTCTTCTATTACTTCTTCTGTCCCTCACACTCTCCCTCCTTCAGGTACTTCAATTACACATATATTTGACTACCTGATGTTTTCCCATACAGATGCTTTATTCATTTTTTTCAGGCTTATTTCTTTGTGTTTCATTTTCTAAGTTTCCATTATTAAGTCTTTAAAATCATTAATCTTTATTTTTACAATATTTATTCTGACATCAATCTCACTCAGTGTATTTTTCATTTCAGACATTGTAGTTTTCATCTCTAAAAGTTTATCTTCTATGTCTCTACATAACACATTCATTCTTCTGGCTCCTTAAATATATGAAATACAATTGTAATAGTTATGCTGTTAATATTTACTACTTCTATTATCTGTGTTATTTCTGGCCAGCTATTGGTTGTATCTTTCTACTTCTTCGCAGACTCAGTAATTTTTTAGTGAATGACAGACACTGAATTTTCTCACGTTGGGTCCTAGATATTTTTGTATTCCTAAAAATATTCTTCAGCTTTGTTCTGAGATACAGTTTGAAACAGTTTGATCCTTTTGTGTCTTGCTCTTAAACACTGTTAGGCAAGACTAGAATACCATTTATTCTGGATTAACTGAGGCAAGATCTTTGTGATGGTTAATTTTATGTGTCAGCTTGACTGGGTTACAGAGTGCTCAGATATTTGGTCAAATCTTATTTTGAGTGTTTCTGTGATGATGTTTTCGGATGAGATTTACATTTAAGTCAGTAAAGCAGACTGCCCTCCCTAGTGTGGGTGGGTCTCATCCAGTCCACTGCAGGCCTGACCCTCCCCGCAAATAAGAGAGAATTCCTCCTGCCTGATAGCCTTCAAACTGGTATGTTACTTGTTATGTAATAATGGGATTAAAACTTATGTGAATTTATGTTGTTTATATTCATACAAAGAAACATGAGAAATATATAAAAATCTAATTTTAGTGTTTACTCAGAGGAGAAATGAGCATGGGATGACCAGGTAAAAGGTACAAGCATCAGAGTAAGATTTCTCAAGCAACCCTTTCATATATTAATTTTTAAGCCAGTAAATGTTTTATTTTATTTTTTAAAAAAGTCATCGCTGAAAAGAGGACTGGCCTGGCTTACTAACATCAGAATGCTGGAATCCAATATGGAGTTCTCGGGAATTCAAGTCTTATAGGTATAATGACTTTACAGTAATTAAATCACCTTGGATTGATCCCACAGCAGATTTATCCTACCACAAAAGCAACAACTTAAGTAATATTTATGCTCAAAAGAAGAGTTAGACTGTGAGCTCCTCGGAGGCTGAAACTTCGTTTGATCCATCTTTGTACACCTGGGACCGAGTCCTATACACAGCCACTCATTACTGGTGAGTTGGATTGACTGAATCGATGAACTAATTCCACTGCTAAGCAAATGGAACTATAGTGAGGTCCCACAAGCCCTGTTTTCTAAGGATAGTGATAGACACCTAGTGTTGGACGGTTGGTTCACTGGCACTTCATTTGGTGACACCTGGCCTTTGACCAGATTCTGGGGATGTGAGGTTTGCATAAAGACCATTCTTACTAACTCCATTCTTGAAGGGTGTTGTTCTTAGTCTGACCCTCTGGGCCAAACACCTGCTCTCTTCATATTTTAAATCACATGCATCTCTCCCTAACTGGTATACTTCAATCAATCTGAAACTGCAGTTCCACTTTGAAAATTTTGTTATGAACAAGACCTTTCATTTGAGAGACATATTAAATTCAAAACAAAAAAGGGGAAAAGCCTCATGAGGAGATTCTCTGTTTTGCCTGTCTAAAAGACAGATCACGTTGTTTAACTGGGAGATCTTTGTCTGTTTTCCCTTACTTAATAAGTGCTGGCTTTTTAGGACATGGCTTAACAGAACTGTCAAAGACTCGAATGACTATTTAAGCCAGCTGTACTGACTTTAGCTCTTGTGGGTTTCAGTGGTCATGTCAAAATGGGTTTTCTTGCATCTAAGTCTTCTCTCCTTACAGAGAGAAGATAATCAACTATTTGGATCTGTATGAAGCCAGCTTCCTCTCCCTTCTTTCTTTCCTCCTTTCTTTCTTTCCTTCCTTCCCATTTTTTCTCTCTTCTTGGGAAAACTCTGTAGATTAATTAATCATAAATAACTGCCCTGTCATTATGTGCATAACTACAACAGATAAATAGTACAGAACTTCCATAAGAAAGAGAAAAAAATTAAATCATCTGTGCGTCTACTTTTTCCTTGTTGAAACTGTAACTCCAAAGAAAAAGTTTAAATGTGTGTTTGGGTAATGGTCTTGGTTCCTATACTTAAAACTTAGTATATCCAAGAATCTTAAAAATCTTTTTGGATATATAACCATAGTAGGTTTATTTATATTAAAATGTTCATATAATATTCCTAATAATTAATGATTTTTAGACTATAAATCAGAGTTAAAATTCGCTTAAAAACTCTATGCTTCTTCCTGATTTTATTACGATGTAAAAATGTTATAATGTAACATTATATGTTACATTTTACACGATATAAAAATGTTATATGCTGTAAAAAAATGTTTAATGTTAATAATTAAGACTTGGGTTTAATTTCTCATGATTTAAACCTTCTAAATTAACTATATTAGTTCTATCGGTTGAGTTAAGACCTGTATCCGCAAATTGTTTAAAATTACAAAAATATAAAACTGTACTTAATTAAAAGAATTCATAATAAAATCTTTTTTAAATGATTTAATCTCATGAAGTCTTATAATGCTTCAAATGAAAGATCTGATGTGTTGGCCTAATTGCACTTAACAAAGCTCACCCTCACTTACCCTCAACCTCACTATGGTACACTGCTTACAGATGCGAACATCTCTGGGAGGACGAACACAACTCCAAACACTGGTGTCAGTGAAGCCTCCTTTCCTCATGGCACCTTAGATCCAGTTTTATGACTCTTCCTGCTTTATCCACATGTCTATTAAGGCTGAAGCATGGGCCAGAAGGGAGGCCCTTGGGGTTGCTCTGAATTTGTACATCACAGAGTGGGGGTTGGTATGATACAGTTTTTGTTTGCTTCTTCCATCCCTCTTCTATTCTTAAAGAATTCATTGCTCCTGTGGGAAGACGCCTAAGGAATAAAGTCGAGAAAGGGCTGGGAGGAAATATTGAGGACACAGGTGCCTTATTCCATTCAGATAACAAACTGCGTCAAGGTGCTGCGGAATTCCCAAGAAATAGAAAAAGCATGCTAGGAAATACCAGTTAATCTCATATCCTCTGTATTTTCACTGTTTTTAGTAGTGAGAAAGCTCGGTGATGACTCTCAATTCGCCAAAAGAGTCTTAGATATTGTAAATCCACATTTACTTTTCACTTAGGCACAAATCTCCTGTGCCTTGTCCCTCATCTACCTCTTCTGATTATTCCAATTATACACTTAGCAACTTTAGATTAACTTAATAGGAATATGTTACAGATTCCATTGCAAGCAAAAACTTAGTAACAGTCATTACTATACCTTTTGTAAATCCCACACTTAATATTGGGTCCAATGTCTTCTCTGCCTTTTATTAATAATGTCTAAAAAGTAAATAAGTTGTACTCTGAGAAGCAGAACATCTACTTTTATATACTGGTGTAGGATAAAATGTTTTCAAAATGCAACCTAGAAAGAAATTCCTTAAACATTCAGAAGCCAGGATATCGAACAAACAACAGTGGTTACTAGTGAAGGGGGTGATCAAAAGAGACGTTTACTTATTTTAAAATGTTGCATAAATGCTACCTTTTGAATAAAAACAATTTTATCAATTCTGACCTGCTGAAGAAATGAAAATCAAAGACGGGGTAAAAGGAGAGAAAAAGAGAGGGGAAAAGAAAAAGGAACCTGGTCTAACCTTTTGCTGCACTGTTTCAGCTTGAGAAGAGGTCTGTGGCAATAGGAATTTGCACCTGGAATCACAAACGCACTAGCCCTGGGAGCGGAAGAATATCCTGTGTTCTTTTATTGCTAAAATATGCTGATGTGGAAAATGCCTGGAATAACTGTCAAACGCAAACAGTAAAGGTCTTGGCAACAAAGACTTAAATGTAACTAGCACGCTGAATGTTTTGTATTCACCACCCAATACTTAATAAATATGGAGTTAAGGTATGCAAAGCACTCACAACAGTGCCAGACAGAGTTAAGACTAATGTAAGTGGCTTGCTATTATCATCTCAAACTATACTCTAGGTGAAAAGCATTCCATGATTGATTCATTCATTCACTCAATAAGTTTCTACTAAACATCTACTACTATGTGCCAGCTAATACGATGTGTGCTGAGATCTGAATAAGCACAAAATGGGCACAGTCTCCATGCTAAGGAAGCTCACAGTCGAGGGTGAGGGGCACTGAACAAAGTACCACATTAATTAACATATAATTATAAACTGAGATTAGTTCTTCAAACAGAAGACTAAATCCTGTGAGAGAGCATAACAAAATGAAAGTTTATATAAAAAGTTCTTAACGAGTTACATATATGTTTTATAAATTCTTATTTTTAAAAGGTTCTCTCATTAAAAAAAAAATTTTAATAAAGTATAATACAAACTTGTTTTAGAAAAGTCAGAGTAAAAACTCCTATTATCTTATTTTGTATTTCCAGTTTTTTTAATTTAATTTTAATATTGTGGTATCATACCTACAACAGAAATTTATATATCATTTAAAAATATACTGATTACTTAATTAACCAAGCCCTGGCATTTTACTAAGAATTTTTCATGTTTACAAAGTGAAAAATACTTTTTCTCTAATTTATCTTTTTTGTCAGTTGAGATTTCTAGATATTAGAGTCCCGTGAAGGGTGTAATACCTGAACAACAAAGGAATTTGGTAAATTTTACAAAATAAATGTACCAAATTAAATATTTAAGCTATTGAGTAAGATAATCAATATATCATACATGTATACAACCCTTTCATAAGGGCAACATCCTAAGTGCAGAATGTCATGCTCATGCACTTATGATACTGTTGAGAAAACATTTTTTTTAAAAAAGAGCAAAGGAACAGCTACAAGGAACAGACTATTCTGAAATCATTTCCAGGAACACGGTTTGTTTAAACAAAATGTATTAAGTGAAACCAGCTGCATTAAGGGTCGATGCCATCTGAAGTGGACTTTTAAAACCACCCACTTCATAATATCAGAGTCATTATTCTTTCCTGTTGCTATAAATGAAGAACTCAATGGCCGACTAGCTATATTACAGCATGACAAGGAGCAGTGCGCCAATTAACAAAAGACCCACTTGTAGTGCATGTGGATGCTCGCAAGAAACCCTTGTGTCTCACTAGCTAGTCCAACTAGCTTTATGCTTCTCACCACTCATCAAACAGTGCTGAAGAGATGCGAAGGGCATCCGTCATTCTTTTGAGGGTATTAGGAGGGGCCTGCAGTCAGGAGTAATCAGCATATTCTGCTGGGGGTCAGTTGATGATGCTTTCACACAAACTGACCATAGAAAACTCCACTATTTAAAATGTGCTCTGTGGAACTCTAATAAAATGTATGCTTTTTTCCTTTCTGCGAATTAAAACATCTCAAGAAAAAATGGAACCTACATCATAACTAAGGTTTCATTATTTAAAATCATTTTCCTTAGCTTATAACAAAATCACAAGAAAGAGCTTGCTTCTCTGAAGACTTCCTAGCGGCAACATATCTGGGGAACGCTTGGTGAAGTCACGTGAACCAAGTCAGTAACAATCACCCGTTTTGAAAGTGTTTCCCAATGTGTCACCAGTACTGCCTAAGTAGGACTGTAATCAAAACAATGCAGTTGAGAAACGCAGCCATTAATCATTTTATTTTGGAAACCAATTAGGGGATGATGAAAGAAAAAAAAACAGTGATTCATTTGTTTTGATGAAATCTGGCCTTCAAAAGATAGAACAGGCCAGGAAATACACATATTTTTATGTTCTAAGGTATCTTAAACTTGGCCTTTAAAAAGATTCTTTCCAAGTTCACTAAATGAACAAAATAATTCAGCTAGTTTATGAACTTGACTATGACATATTCTGCTAATTTACAAATGTAAATGAATACATACATATATGACTTCAGGGCAGTCACAAACTTTGCAGTCTGAAGCACTTAAATCAACAAGATGGCAATGATCCAATGATACCATGATCCAATGTCATCTTTAGAATAATGATGGCTTAGTTTTGACACCTCACTTATTAGCTGGGTTTACCTGCCTCTTTAAAAGCAGGCAAAGCTCAATACTAAAATTCAAGTCAAAGGTGCAATTCACAGCACAGCTTGTATGGGCTCGAGTTGTTTCTCAGGAAAAATAGTCTGAAACTTCTAAAATGCATGGAGAGGATAACAGCAACAATGTCCTGAAAGGTATAAAGAATATTCCAATTACAGGAAATCCCAATGAGTATGGATACCCGTAGTTAAAATTTTAGGGTAATTCAGGGTTCACAATACTTAGGGAGAAGAAAAATGCTAAGTAACTGAAGAGCTGAGGAAACGAGGAGCAAAGTAAATCTTTGGAAAAAACTTCTGAAGAAACTCATCAGTACTGGCAGGAATACTAAAAATACGCAAATTCCATATGATTCTTACTGGCTGATTAAAAGGCGCTGTTCCTTAGCACCATTTGTAAGCCATTACTCTGTAGAGACAAGGCGGTATAAGTGGAGCGCATCTGACCAGAAACCAGAGAGAAGCCTTCAGGCCCAGTCCTGAGGCTCTGCCACTTCCTTAACTTCACGACCACAGACAAGTCCTTAACCTCTCTCTAAGCCCTACAGACTCTATCGGCACAGTTGGGATAATACCTGCCTTCTCATATGATAACCAAATGAAATGTCATAGGACCAATGTTGCCAAGTACAACTATGTATATAGAAGGTGCAGTATTATTTAAACTATTAAAATCTACTACTCGACATTTTTCACGTATCTTAAACCCTCTTATTCCCTCCCCCAATTCAGTACTTCCATGCTTTGTGCCATCCAGGGCCCCATGTCAGAAATCATACTGACACGGCTACTGGCTTGTCATGGAGAAAGGGGTACAAGTGGAGGGGGAGGACAAAGATACCCATGAAGGACCAATGGGGCTCGAGAGAGCAGCTGACGGGAACCGGAAAGAAGAGACTCAAGATGACACGCGGTGAAATGAAAGTCGTCATGCTCCTGGCAACACACCAGGGAGGCTTTTGGTTCCTTGTGGCCCCAGGCTACCACGTGGCCTCCTGAAGGGCAGAAAGTAAAGGTCTCAGTTGGAACGACCAAGTCAGCATTGGGAGAAAAGGAAAATGATGCCTTAGCCATGGGAAGCTTAGAGCAGATTCCCAGAGGCTGTCATGACTTAGCTTAAGCGATGGTGTGTCCTGGCAAAAATGTAGGGCAAGTGAACCCCAAGGCACTCTATGCTTACTTCCTGGATGTAAACGCTTTTGTTTTCATTGTTATTTCTTACTCCCATTCTGCTGGCTGGAAGAAAGACGATATGGGTCTAAGTCCAGGCTCAGTTCTAAACTAACTGGAGTCTTTAGGCAAGTTAACCTACTTCTCTGGGTCTCTTTAACGTTTTCTTAAATTTTAAACCTTCTTTCTTGGGATCATTTCCCTTCTTGAAATACATTCTTGAAAATGTCCTATAGTTATGTTTTCAGTGGTAAATTCCTTTTGTTTTCATTTCCCTGAAAACGTCTATTTCATTTTCAGTCTTGACAGTTTCATGGCTCTACAATTCTAGGTTAACAGTTATTTTCTCTGCCTACTTTGAAAATATTATCCTACCATTTCAGGGTTTCTACTCTTGTTATAGAAAAGCCAGCTGTCACTCTAACTGTTGTTCCTTTGTAGATAATCTGTCTTTTTCCTCTAGCTATTTTAAGAATCTTTTCTGTCTTTGATATTCTATAGGTTCACTGTATATTTAGACATGAATTTCTTTCCTTTTGACTGCTTTGGAATTTGATGGCTTCCTGAATTTGAAAATTTGTTTTCTATCACCCTTACACCAAGGTCAACAGTGGCCTCTGTTCTAGCCTCCACAACTTAAGGGGTGTGAAGGCTCAGGGGATGTGCTGACCCAGAGCCTGACTACCATACTCTAGATATCCAGGACCCTACCTAATCTGCTCCAATCCCACGACCCACATTCAGAGCTTGCATGGACCTCTTTCCCAGGTTTACTCTGAAACAGGATGCACCAGCAGTGTGGGCACAGGCCAGAGGGATCCTCAAGTGGCATGTTTCTCAGGAGTGTGCATAGAGGGTAGATCTGGAGGCTGAAATGTCTATGTGTGTATAAGACCCTTCATAGTGTGGGAAAAAGCTGGGGGAAGAAAGAGAAGAGAACAGGGCCACAGGCCAGGGTCTGGCTCAGTCTGTGTTGCTACACGCCAGTGCAAAACTCTGTAGAGTTCGAGAACCCTAAATTTAAAACCTGGCCTTCTAGTTATTATGAAGGTGTACTTGTCGAGGTCAAAGTTAGAACATATTTTATTTAACAGTTTATTACACCTGCAACTTTTAAATATTTAGATATATGGTTTGTGGCCTCCATTTACACTGTTGCACTAGCCTCCAAAAATGACAGGGAAAGGCCTGATGTTGATTATGAAAATTCTCACTATGTTTCAATATCGCCTCTTTGACATTCCCTATAGCATCGTCTTCTAGAAATTCAACTAAACATAAGTTGGGGTTTCTCACTATATATTCTCTTCATCTCTCATATTTTCCATCTCTTTGTCTGAACTGCAGCCTGTCTTATTTCTTCATATTCATCTTCCAGTTCACAAATTCTCTCTTTAGCTATATCTATTCTGATATTAAAGTCCTCCTTGAATTTTTTTATTTCAATGATTATGCTTTTCACTCTGGGAATTATGTTTTTTTTTTTAAATAAATTTACCTGGTTGTTTTTGATGGTACCTTTTTCTTTACTCATATTTTCAATTCCTTCTTTTGTTTCCTCAAAGGTACTAAATGAACTTATTTTATATTCTATATCGATTATTTCCAATGTCTGAACTCTTTAGAAGCCAGGGTTTACTATTATTTCTATTGACTCTTGCTTATGATATCTTGTTTCCGTGTGTGCGTGCGTGTCCTTTTTTGGTGTGTTCATAGTGGTTGAAATGATCTATAGGAACTCTTTGAGTCTAAAAAAGACTTCAATTTTTCAAGTCCCCGGGGGCACTAAAAACCTAGGTCCACTTTAAATCAAGATTTCCAATGCTAGGAAGAGCATTACGGAGACGACGGGGAAATCTGGAATATGAACTGCAAGTTAAATAAAAATATTTTTATTAAAGATAAATTTCCTTGAATTGATAATTATACTGTAGTTAAATAAGAGAACATCCTGTTCTAAGGAACTACACCTGAAGCATTAAGGGATAAAGGGGCAGAATGTTACACCCGAATCTCAATTGATTCAGAAAAATGAATTTTATGCCCATATGTACATGGGGGGAAATAACAAAGCAAATGTAATATGGCAAAATGTTAAAATTGATGAATCTAAGTAAAGGGCATGTGGGAATTCTCTATACCATTCTTGTAAATTTTATGTAAGTTTTGAAATGATTTCAAAATACAAAGTAGAAAAAGGGGGTGGTCAAACGAGCCAAAGGTAGACATAGAAACACAATAAATATACATATAGTGTTTGCATTAGCAAACTGCATTGATCTCTGAGGAACCTAATACTCTATTTTACCTATATAATTCTCCTGAGGGCCAGGTGAAGAAATTATAATATAGAGTTCTACTCCTGCATAAGATATAGAAAGCCATGAGAGAACACCACTCCCATCCTAACAAGAAAAAGTTAGATAATCTGTAAATAATAACTTTTCTTGAGCTAATCAGAGTGCTGATGTCACAAGGTAATCAAGCGAACTGAATTCTGAAGAGCAACTAGTCCCTCCAGGGAGAGACAACACATGCAAACCATGTGACCTTTCACAGAGCACAGGAGGAAGAAGTGGCTGCCTTAAAATTAGGAAAGATGAAACAGCTTAAATGTTAATGAATTCTTATTAAGCTGAGTATGGCCTAGCATAACACTGAATCCCTAGGAGTTCCAGACACAGAGCTGCCCAAACTCACCTGCAAGCTCTTTGCCATGGGGCCTCTGCCAGGTGTGCAGGAGAGAGACTGGGGACAGAGCAGGAGACCGGAGACAACCCCCCTCAATCCCAGACTGGGAGAAAATCTAGCCGACTTCCTGGACCCTTCTTTCATACAATGTAAAAGTCTCAATTCAATGGGGAAGGGTAAAAAACCCTCTCTGCCTCGAGGATCCAGGTATAGATCTACTGCTTCTAGGGGTGAAGGAGAAGCAAAGTCATCTGCTGGCTGAATCCTGCACTGATATAAAACAGTCATCTGCTACCACTGGGGAGGAGGGGCACATGGGAAATTCTATCCCACCCGAGCCCCCCACCCCACCCCACCCCTCCGCACACAGAGACATGCATATAGAAGGAAGAGTTTGGGTGCCATAGAGGGTGGAAGTGCCGGAATGCTAAGAGAGCCCCACTTCTGAAGTCCAGGCACGAGGACATGTCTAAGACTAAGGACTAAGAGAAACAAGAAACTCCCTGCCCCATTCCATGAGCTTGGCTCCAAGTAAGAAGCAACGGCGACTTACCACTAGGATAGTAATACAGGAAGAAGTTAAAGGTTGGAAAAGGAGACACTATGCAAGTATTATCCAAAGAAAGCTGAAGTGGCTATCAGACCAGACTTCAGGACAAGGAACATTATCAGGGATAAGGAGAGACATTACATAATGATAAACGGGGTCCATTCAACAAAAAGGCACAAAAATCCTACATGTGTGTGTGCCTAATAACAGAGCTTCAAAATGTAAAGAGAAATAATATAAATAAAAATAGTAATTTAGTTTTTCTTTTAATTCTGACTAGTCACATTTTCATTTTTTCCTCCATCATTACAGGTCCAAATTAGCTTTTTCACTTATTACTGTATGGTAACAAGCTTTTAAAGCTAAGAACTATTTCAAAATATGTCACGTTGTCACTGCAGCACTGTTTCTGTTGGCAAATTAACTTGAACGCCCTCTATGGCAAGCTGGCAGAGATGTTTCCTGCGCTCAGGACGAGGGAGGGAGTGATACAGGAGCTCCATCCCAACAGAAAGCAGAAGGTCCAGTCCTCCCATCATATCGGAGTGTGAAAAGAAGCAGCGGAGGAAGCAGTCAGACTAGTGTGTTCCTACTTGCCTTCCCCGCAAAATTCTAACAGAAGAGATGACATAACTGTCAGGATCCAATTGAGAGACAGAAACCACACCAGCAATTTGAATGGAGAAAAGTTAATGTAAAGAACTGACTAACAAAAAGTTAATCGCTAAGACGGTTTTCTAACTGCATTCTTAGACTCATTATTTGTGTATTTGGCACCCATTATTTACTGGGCCAAACTATCTCCCCCGCGCTCCAGAGCCCACACTCTGGACCACCTCCTTACCCAACTCTCACACACGGTGCCGATACTCCCCCTGCCCTGAATCGGGCCAGGCACCAGGCGACTCAAGCTGAGAAAGAGCAAACAAGAAAACTAAGAACTTAGAGGAGCCTCCTCTCCATGCCCAAAAATGAGATTCAGACCTCTTCAGAGAGGGCATAGCTCCACAGGAACCCACAGCCTGCTGGTGGCAAAGACGCTCGCCAGAGTGACCCAAAGACGGTGTGTGGCAGCTCCCACCGCATGGTGGAGAAGCGGGTTGGCGGGTGTGAATGGGTTGGGGCTGATCCGCAGCACAGCCTGTCGGGTGGTCAGTGAGGTCTGCTGAGTGTGCTGGGCATCCTGCACTCCAGTCCCCTGAAAACCACACCCCACTGAAAATCAGCATATCGGAAACAGGAAGGGAGCCCCTTCTGCTACAGCCTTGCAGGGTCCCTTCGAAACGCTCTACTGACGAAGCCTAACATTAAGCTAACTGGGAAAAGAGAAATGTTTACAGAGTCCAAATTCCATGTCAAAGAGCGGGACAAAGAACGGATTTGAAGATAAGAGGCAATAAACTGGTCAGTGGCACAGATAGGGAGGGGAAGGGGGGGCAGACTGGTAGGTTGCCACACTCCCTAAATGAAGCTCTGAGAGATCACCTTGCAGGACGCAGCCTCCCATCAATACCAACGTGGATGGCCACAGAACAGAGATGGTAGCGCAGCAAGCACGGCAGGATAAAGTGGAGAGAGAATCTGACGCACGGCACGGCACGCCACACCACGCCACGCCTCCCTTAGTTTCTGTAAGAAAGCGGCTCTGAGGTTCTTTTCTGACCTGTGCAAAGAAACTATGTTGACAGCCATGACATCTGCCGAGGGTGAATGTACTGAAGGGCAGATGAGGCCAGTCCCCTGGACCTGATGGAGACAAAAGAATAAAACGCAAGGTCACTGACCACACCTCAGGGGACATCTGCACGAAGGCCCAGGGGAGGGAGACTGGACTAGATCAGAAAAGGTAAGCAAGCATGGCCAAGGAGCCTACCTTCATCACCACAAGGTCTCATGATCACCCAAGACACCAGATGTCATTTTTTAATGGGGACGAACAGGGAAAGGGTATGAAATGTGACAGACTCAGAATTTACTCAAAGGATATTTAAGCCAAAAAAATTAGACCCTGTTAATTGGCTAATTAAAGCACCTCCCTTTAGTTCTCCTCCCCACTACAAGATGGCAAGATGCCTGAGGAAGGCAGATTGGGGCTTTGATTTTTTAAAAGACTATACTATCTCTGTACTAATACAGCTAGGTATCAGTACATATATCTATGAGCCTGCAATATTACTACATGTTTAAGAAAGGGGAACACCTTAAAAGCACACACAAACTTGTACATGCACAGAACACTATACTTCATCAAATCAAAGATGCTGTTCTGGGCTACGTCTCTACTCTTCTGACCATTAAACCATGACATTCTGTTGATTAGAGTGGTTTTATGCCATTCATTATGGCATTCTATAGATTATCTCCTGATTTTAGAGATGTTTTTAAAATGTGAAATCATGTACATTTTAGAATTAAAGTAGCTGTGAAAAAATACAGAAGGCAGGACTTCTTATCGAATGCCTTTTGTTGCTTTAATTTTATTGTATATATGCGTACTTAAAACACATACATGTACAAACTTCCTTATTGTTCATCTTAAATTCTCCTCAAAAGACATCCTTGTCATTCTCAATTAGAGCAAAGAACTTAAATTCCTGACACAGTCTAATTCCAACAGCTGTGTCTAATTCCAACAAATATGTCCAATTCACAGCCACCTAGATCGAAATGTAACCTACTGCTCTACCACTTTGCATGTTGAGGTGTATCTTTCTGGTCCCCCATTTCATTACCAGAACACATCTGTGTGAATGGGCAGAGGAAAGGATGCAACCTCTAAAGCAGGTGTGCTGACTGCCCAGCTGACTGCCCCGCACGGGGAGACAATCACAGCCACCACCTCATGTCATCAGCTCTCTGCAGTTCACAAAGATGAGGCCCTGACAATACGCAAGCAACCTAATATTCCACACGAGCCACACTCTGGGTGGTGGTTCTCAACTTCTCGGGAGTCTTCAGCTCCATGAGGAACTTCAGAGGCCATCTTGCTCATCCTAAATTCTTTGAATGGTTCCTGTTTAAAATGTTATTGAGACTTGGGGAACTTTGAATATGGACTTCATGTTGAATAATGTTACTGGATTAGTGCTGATCTTCTTACGCGTGGTACGGGTGCTGTGGGGTGTACGGTCACGTCCTCGTTGTGGTTATCAGGAGTCTACAGCCCATTCCCAGGTGGTCTGGCATAGGGACGTGTCCCTATGTAAGGAGAGATAGAGAGGGTGTAGCGAAGGTTAAGAGCTGATGATGAATCTCGGCGAGGGATATCCTGGTGGTTCTTTGCACTGGTTTAGCTGTTTGTAGGTTGATAGGGGACGTGTCCCTATGTAAGGAGAGTTATAGAGAGGGCGTAGCGAGGGTTAAGAGCTGATGATGAATCTCGGCGAGGGATATCCTGGTTGTTCTTTGCACTGGTTTAGCTGTTTGTAGGTTGATAGGTTTTTATAGGTTTAACATTTTTTTTATAGATTTAACATTTTTCATAAAAAAAATAAAGAAAAGAATAATAAATGCTCTTGACAAGTATGATCTCTCCCTTCTCAACAGCCTCAGGGAAGGAAATTCCACGACTTCTCATGAAGCCAATACAGCTGTGGCATCTTAGTAAGGACAGTCATGGCCACCACCACCGCAATTAAAAGTTACCGAGGGCTCTGTGCGTTACCTCCTCACGCAGTAATCCCAGGAGGCGGGTGTGCGTTATCGCCCTCCGTATCTTGCCAGAGTCAAAGCCGAAGCTTTATGGGACTAAGCCAGGAACTGTGTGATTCCACCCGAGTTAGGGTAGAGCCGGGACTTCAACCTGGGTAGACAAACTCTGGAGCCCATACTCTTTACATCGCCAATCTTCAAACCTGGGTCAGGCCTCATTCTTGGTCATGACATCCACTATGACATGACAGCCAGCATTTCCCCAACATGAAATAAAATAGAAAATAGCATTATGCTCTATAGTAAGAGTATGCATTAATTCACAGGCTTCCTTCAGACTTCCTTTCTTCTCTATGTGTGTATACACACACGCACGCGCGCACACACAAGTCACAGTAGAGCACGTATTCCTCGTGCACATTTGAAAGCCACTGCATCACTCTGCATTGCCTCCTTTTCTTTCATTTCCTGCCCAGAAGCCTCACTGTTTAAGAGACTAGAGGGGAAAAAATACAGATTTAGATGGTTAAGAGAATAATTCCATGGAGAATTCTCTAATCTCAAAATAAGCCAAAATAATATACTTTAAGTATACACTAATAGATAATAATGCGGCTGGCAAACCTGCTAACGTAGAAGCCATTTTCAAGTGGGAATTTACATAATCCCCTTGATGTCTGTTACAGTAAGATGTTATCTGCGATTCTATTAAAAGATATCAAAGACATTAAAATTCAGGCCGAAAGTGTATATAAATATGGTTAATGGTTCAAGTTAAATGAAAAGATTCCTCTCTGGTGATTCTCCTCCATGAAAATCCCACTGCGTGTCAACAAGTCTGAAGGTCAAGAATGACCAGAGCAAACCATATGGACATTCCCTGAGAAGGCCAAGCAGCTGGGGGAAGGGCGCATGGGTGGCAAGTGAGCGGTGGAGGATCATTTTAATAAGATCCCCCCAAACCAAGCACCTAAATATATGTCCTATTTTAAAAGGTTAAATGGGAAAAGTGAAGGGAAAAATTCATCTCACAAGTGTTTAAGGTCCGCCATTAAAGAGGGTTTTCTGTGAATAAATCTTACCATTACCCAATGAAGTCAAAGGAAGAAAGTACTATGTCTTTAAATCCACAGCTATTTTTCATGCCAAGTTTCTGTTTGAGGCCATTACTGCTCCCTTGGGACTGCGTTGACTCACTGCATCTTCAGAATGACGCAAGTGAGCTTCTCTGTGCAACTTCAAAACAGACTGTAGCTATATCCAGGCGAAGGCTGCTTCGGAGCCAACAGATCAATCAGGCACCGTTTGCAGAATTGCTAGGACCAGGCAGGTGGCTGGAATGGTCTCTTCATCTTTAGTTTCGTCATGGTCTGATCACTTTTCTTCAACTGGTAAAACTGCTTGACCATTTTTAAAAAATCTTTTCTTAACATGCCCATCCTCTTTGGGACCTCTTATCTACCTTCACTCTCCACTCGGAAGTCCAATCTGCTTTCTTGGACTTATGTGGTCATGTGGTAAGCAAAGAATGGAAGCAAGGAATCTAGTTCCAACTTCGTCAGTGCTGGGTATCCCACACATCTGGAGTTCCCTCCTCTAATCTTTTTATTAGGAAAAAAAAAGAAAAGAAATCTCCTGTGGGCCCTGGGAGAATGACTTCAATCACCCATGCCCTCCTACTCCATTCTCAGAAATAACTCAGTGGCTCACCTACCCTCCTAAATCAGTCTCCTCTGCACCCACCAAAATCAGTGAGCAGGAGAGGGTAACTGACAGGACTGGCAAAGGTAGACCATCCACCAGCCATTCAAGATGAACAGCATCACCATGGCAAGTGCCAAGCTTGGTGCAGGCACTGGAGACAGCACAGAATGACCAAGACAGACACACTCCTTCCTGGCACGTAGCTCACAGTCTAGTGAGAGAGAAAGGCCTTAAATAATTGCCATACTAATAGCGTTCATTATAAGTACGAAAAGTGCCAACAAGGAAGAAGACAGGTGCTAGAGAATCTGCCTAAGACTAGAAAAGTGTCTGTGAAAGTGACATGTAAGAAGAGCCTCGAGGAGGAAGCCCTGTCAGCCCCGGAGAGAGCACAAGATATGGGAAGCTGGAGAACAATTCACCTAGAAATGGCAGGTGGCAAGGCCTGAGGCAAGGAAGGACCTGCCAGGTGGTACTAACAGGAGGAGAGCAAAATCCAGTAAGAGAAGCTGCAAGAGGTGTCCCCTGGGGGTGGTTCACATCAGAGAGCCCCTAGATCGCCACCGATAAGGCAAAGGCAAACAAGGCTACACCCACGTGGCCTGAGTCCAGAAAACTTCAGTGGTCCACTGAATGCTGGTCCGCTGCATTTCCAAAAGGCCCCACAGCTTCCCTCCTAGGAGGGACAATCAAAAACCATTAGAGTCAACATAAACTGTTTGCTTTCTTAAAAGTAGCTTACATTTGGGGCCAATCATTTTCACAGTGGTCTTTCTGAGAACACTCAAATTACGAAAGGTATCTGTGATGCCAGAAAGCAGAGTAGGCTCTATTAATACAATAGCTGAGCCACTGTACATTATAAAACCTCTGGTAATTAAGCTAGATGTCAGGCTTTGCTAGCAGTACCTCTCAAGATCAAATGCAACTTCACCCTATTTCTTTTCTATCCTTATCAAGACATTAGCCACCTAAAAGCATCAAGAGTATGAAGTCGTTTTAAACCCAAAGTAACTCCCCACGTAACAGATTACTCATATGGTATATGTATTGTTGTTTTTCTTGGAGTCGCCATGTTTGCTTAGTTCAGGCATTCATTTCACTATCAAATACACTACTTCAAATCCATTTCTCTATATAAATTTAAAAGCTCCCTCTTCCCAAGCACAAAGGGCTAAACAGTATAAAGTCTTTTCACGGGGACAAAAGTTTTTAGTGTTTCTTGAGACTTATAAAGATTTTGTTTCAGAGGTGAAATTGTACTGCATTAGGCTATAATCTGCAAGCTCTGACAAAGTAAAAAAGTGAAGGGCAGCAGAGAGGCAAAGAAGATGGAATTTTTATAGTAAACAACTTTGCCATTATGAATAATGACTGTTACTAAAATGTGCTGCTGCTTTTCCAGTATCTCTCCCTGTTGCTCTTCGTTGCCATAACTACCATTTGAATCATCTTAACCAACTGCATACACATCTCCAGTGCTGTTATTGCCACGCCATGTCACTCCAGATCAGTTTCCAGTCACCTGGTAGCTGCTTAGGCCAACGGCCATACCACATCACGCAGGGGGCTGTTTTGTGAACAAGTAATTAGAAATCGATTCTTAGATTATTTTTAAAAAGTCATAGTTCTCACCAATATATAATAATACTTAAATCTTGCTTAGTCATAATTCTCAATTAACTAGAAAGTTTTTTCTTCCCTATTTACTACAAATGTTTTAATTTTTTTAAAAAATGACAAATTTTCAAAATATTCTAGATAAGTTCTAGATAATTCCCTAGGGGTTAATAAATATTTGGTTTAATGGCCTATGTTTTCTCTATCTGCAGTAATCCATAGTCATCAAATGTATTATAACATGACTCCGGGTTTCTGAGGCAAGATGGTGGGCTGAGCACATGTGCTACCCCATCTCCTGCCCGTGACCGCCTTCCATCCATTGCAATACAGGAATAAAAAAGTCTAAACTCACAACAGTGAAGGAAACAGAAAACGAGTTGTCATCAGACAAATTTCAACAAAGTCTTGGAATCTGGAAGGGGAGGGACATGCATCGCCTGGTGACGCAGAAGGGAAACCATCCTGAGGAAGCCCCAGCACAACAGGGGGAGGGCGAGGGGAATGAGGGGGCGAAAAATCAAGGATTTTAAGTTTGTCTGTGAAACAGCAGACAGCCGAAACACACACCTGACCCACTACTCCACACCCAGACACTCACCCCAGTATGGAGGGCTCTTCTCTACAGAAACTAAAGGAGAGTCTGGGAAGCGCTGATGCAGTGTATCGCTGCCCAGATGTAAGCCCTCCCACAGGGTTTCCTGATTCCCCTGCTCATTAATCCAGTCATGTAACCTGCCAATCTACAGTCCCGCCCACTCCCTATCAGCCTTCCTAGTCCCACTTTCTTATACAAGAATGGACGACCAGGATCACCAGACTTTGGAGGAAGGCCTAGAGCATCACAGAAAAGACAAACCAAACAGATTAACCCTGAAGGACACATAATTCAGGAAACTGGAGAAAATTTTAAAAAGCCAAAAACAGAAAAACACAACTCTTCTCTAATTCACTGCCTCAGGGAGATTCATAAAGATTATACGTTCAAAAATCAAGAACGCTATGAAAAGGATTTTAAAAATAAGAGCTTCAGTAGTGAAAAATCTGACTGCCAAAACGGAAAATAAAAGTGAATGAAAAATAGTCAAAATCTCCAAACCTGAGTCTCCTGAGTCTCCTCCCTGTCCCCACCCATTTCTCCTTCCAGTAGGGGTGACATTCAACGCCACGGCTCTGGGCCTCTTCACAGGCCCGAATGCTCTCCCTCCTCATCCTCCGCCACCAAGGACCGCGCCGCGCTCCTCCCTGTCAGCCAGCCTGGTGGGGAGCAGTCTCTCTCACCTCTCAACCACTGTAACTCTTCTTTCTTCTCTTACTAACGTGAATCGAATAATGCCTAGCTCTTGAATGAATGTTTGGGTGTTTCATCATCTTAATTCGATTCCTGAAAATCAGGACCATCTTTGAGTCTCCCACAGTTCTGGCACAGTGCTTTGTGTGAAGAAACAATAAAAATTTGGCAAATGAATCAATGAACATATACAGGAGTGAAAATTCTTAAGAGAAGTTAGTATGATGACAGAGAGTTCCTCTCCGTCCAAAGGTGCACAAGGGCCTACAGGCCAGATGATATTTACGTTATTCTGATGTAAATAACCTAAATCCAGCCAGTCACAGCAACAACTGCTTAGAAGTATCCATTTCAAATCTACAAGACAGGTACACTTTGCTTCGAGAGAATCAAATGTTAAAATTGTACTCCCCATAGTAACTACCAGGCAATGCTTTTTTTAAACACCAATTTTTGAAGGAGAAATATCTATGGTGTTCTCTTTACAGATATATGGTTTTTCCTGTTAAGTATACAAGCTTCTGAATGAAGACATCTGAAACATTTTAAAAGTATAGCATCAGTTAATACACAAAGAATACGTCACACTGCTTAAGAACAAATGTTCCTATATTCTGACATCTGCGTAACTTATTGAGCCAATAGAATGAAAGGACTCTATTTGCCTATTTGCCCCCAAATTCAAAGCACGAATGTGTAGAATATAAATTGGCACTCTGGCTGCCTCTACTCAATTCCATGACTAAACCTCACTGCTGACCTATAATGTTTCGATTTTTTAAGAGAATGCCACCATGTGGTGAATGTTTTTAGTACACTTTTAACATACATATACAGTAGTCTCTCCTTATCTGTGGTTTTGCTTTCTGCTGTTTCAGTTACCTGAGGTCAACTGAGATCCAAATATATTAAATGGAAAATTCCAGAAATATACAATTCATGCATTTTAAATTGCACGCTGTTCTGAGCAGCGTGATGAAATCTCAAGCCTCCCGGCTCCATCTCTTTACAGATGTGAATTATCCCTTTGTCCAGCGTCTGTCTCCACGCTGTATATGCTCCCCGCCTGTTAGTCACTAAGCAGCCATCTCGATTATCAATCAGACCAACTCTCCCAGGACTGCAGTGCTTATGTTCAAGTCACCCTTAATTTACTTACTAACGGCCCCGAAGTGCAAGAGTAGTGACGCTGGCGATTCAGATATGCCAAAGAGAAGCCAGAGAGTGCTTCCTTTAAGTGAAAAGGTGAAAGTTCTTAATAAGGAAAGAAAAAAAATTGCATGCTGAGGTTGCTAGAATCCATGGAAGAGTGAATCTTCTATCTGTGAAATAAGATATTTTGAAAGAGAGACCATATTCACATAACCTTTATTATAGCATATTGTTATAATTGTTCTATTTTATTATTAGTTATTGCTGTTAATCTCTTTCTGTGCCTAATTTATAAACTAAACTTTACCACGGGTATATATATAAAAGAAAAACATAGTATATATAAAGTTCAGTACCACTGATCCGCTGCCTCAGGAACCCACTGGGGAGTCAAATGGGAAGGAACAAATCATCCAGGCCCAATATAACACAAAATAGAGCCACATTTTATAAAGTAGAACATTTTATAACAGATTACTTTTGCAATGAGCCAACTTTAAAGTTAAAATATTAGAATTAAGATATTTGTTCCCTTCAGGAAGATTCGGATTATGATTTTCATTTTAAATGTCAGTGAGACCCAAAGAGTCAATTACCCAAGTACCAAAGCTTGTAACTAGGGGCAGGGGTGAGGTGAGGAAGTGATGTTACTAAGGCCTGCAACCTTGGTCTCCTGCCTCTCTGTACCACCCCAAGCCCCTCTCTTCTGTATGAAACGCAAATTATCTGGCAACCTTCAAATTTTTATCTAACAAACACTATAGCACTTCCCATGTGCCTGCAATTGTTCTAAGAACTTTATAAATACTGGTAAAGCAATATTTATAATAGCTTCATATGTGTCAAATAAAAATTTAAAACCTCCAAATAATATGTATTTAATACAGCTTTCTTCATATAAAGATTTTGAAATAATAGCCTATATTATAAATCTCAGTAATCTTCTAGGAGAAAAAAAGGGAGGCAAAATTGGTAGAAATAAACATAACAGCAAAAGCCGGAAGTCTGTGCTCTAAACACCTGGAACACTGTCCTTCAGCTGGTTAATGGATAATCAAACTGTGGCACAGCCATACGAGGGAATACGACCCAGAGATATAAAGGGGAGAACTGCATAACATGCAACAACGTGGATGACTCTTGATGCATTATACTAAGTGAAAGAAGCCAGACTCAAAAAGACCATATACTGTGTGATTCCATTTATAGGACATTCTGGAAAAGGCAAAACTCCGACAGAACATAGACCAGTGGCTGCCAGGAGCTGAGGACAGAGGGAAAGATAACTAAAAAGGGTCAAGACAAGGGAATCTTGGGGTGGTGGCACTGTTCTGTGTCTTGGATGTGTCGGTAATTTCAAAACCGCATGCCATCTGTCAAAGTTCATGAACTGTACACTAAAGAGAGTTTTATACTATGTAGAAATTATACTTCGGTAAACTTGACTTAAAAAATAATAAAAAAATATATGATAAAAGACCAGGGCCATTGTTTGACTTTCCAAATAAAGAGTGGGTATGTTTTCAGAAGCTAAAGAGGTTGCATTCTATAAAAGTTAAACAAAAGCTATTGAGATTTTTTCTTTATAACCTACCTGCCCTAGTTAGCCCTCTGTGGCCTTTATTAACTTTATAACCACCCTTTAGAATAATTTATTGAGTTCTAACTATATAACAAGCATGATTCTGTTTCTTTAGGTTACTGCTTAAATTTTCCATGTTGATTACAGATGTATGTAAAATAGTGCAAAGTGCCCCCTCACCTTTCTATAGCATAATCCCCCATCCATTCCACTCCCAGAGATAACCACCATCAACAGACCTCTTTCTACACCTTTTCGGACCCATGGTTTTCTCTGTAGTATGAATGGGATTGTATTACACTTGCTTTGCTATAGAACACTTTGAACATCTCTCCATGTCAACCCACAGGAAGCTACCTCGATGCTTTAACAGCTGCAGAGTGATGCGCAGAATGGTGGCCACGATTTATCTTGCCATTCTCTATTAGTGAAATTTAACTTATTTCCAATTGTTCTAAGTTAGGTTCCTCACAGAGGTTCTAATTTAATTCTCCCAATGACCCCATTGAATGGGTTTATTAGAGATCATTCTCACAAGGCTTAAAAAGATGCTATAATTTTTTCCTTCTGCAAAAACTACTCTGTGCCAGGAACACCGCACACACAGGGTCAGACAGTCGCAGCCATCATATATCCCATTACCTTTCTTCACTGTCTATGAGCAACAACCCCCTGCCCACTACAAGTCGGGGCTGACTCAAGGAGGGCTCTGGGGGGCTGCAGAGGGGTTCTCAGCCCTGACAACAGGCAAGGTGGTCACCAGGTTTCCTGTCTCTGCCACTTGGTGCTGCCTCTCCTCCACTCCCACCAAACTGAGGCCACACAGGAGGGTCATCACTGGCTCTAGCCTAGGGAGGCTTTGCTCATGCCAATGAGTGTCTTCCATAAGCTCCACATTGCTCCTTAAGCCCAGTTCACACCAAGCCTCCCATGAAGCTGCATACTTAACAAAGCATAAAGTATTTTACATGTTTACAAATATAGCTACCAAGTAAATCCTGCCACCAATATTTCTATCAAGAAGGAAACAAAGAGGCGGCTGCCAGCTGCAACACTTGGAGGGCCAGGCAATTGCACACATGGGTGAAGTGTACAGGGAGGGCTCTCCCATTGTCAAAGATGCTGCTCGAGAGAGAAGCCGCCACTCAGCTTCAGCGGAGGGCTGGCATGTGAAAATCAGGGTTGTGGAGGTAAAATCTCCTAGTTAAAAAAATTATTATGGAAATTTCAAAATATATCTCAGAGAGAGCAGTTTAAGAACCCCAAGCACCCCCACATGCCCATGCACCACCCCGCCCAGCTTCAACAAATACCTACTCCCAGTTGATCGACTCTCCATGCATCCTCACCCACTCCTCTGCCCAGGTTATTTTGAAGCAAATATCTGATATTATATCATTTTGTTTGTAAATATTTTAATGTCCCTTAAAGATATAGACTAATTTTTAAACACGACAGTTCTTTCCGTTATCACACCTAAAAAATTAATAAATCTTCAATATCAGTCAATGTTCATCAGAATTCAAATTTCCCCAATCAGCTCATAAATGGATCCCCCCTCAATTTTTAGTTTGTTTGAATGCAGATCTTAATAATCTTCATCCAGTCCAATTATGTCTCCTTTAATATACAGATTCCACATAATCTCTTTCTTTCTAATTTACACATTAATGAAACCAAGTCATTTGTTCTACAGAGTTCCCCTCAGCCTCAATTTTTATGACTGAATTTAACATGTTAGGAGCTACAATTTAATGTTTTTTTTTGTTTGTTTGTTTTTTCTGTGAAACTTTCTTTGCTCAAATGCAAGTGACTAATTCTATTTAAAAGAAATGCCCAACTTCTGTGTGTGTGCATGTGTACACGTGCTCACTTTATTTTGGAGGTCTGTGCTGTGGCCGGTTTGAGGAATCAAATGTGTTTCTTTCTCATACAACCTGCAGCTCTTCTGGAAGCCAAACATGGTGTTCTCATTTGAGGTCAGACTCCCCAGGGCATTCGGAGGCCAGGTGAGCCTTTAGCAGAAGGGGATCCCTAAGGGGCCCTTGGCATTCCGGCAGGAGAGCAAACAACGAGGTGATTTCAGATGGCACGTGCTGTGACTAAATTAGGAGGAGGAGGAGAAAAGAGGCTGGTGCTGGCGTGGGTACTCTCTGCCAGCACAGGGACCCTGGCTGGGTGGTCAGGCAAGGTCTTTCCTAAAAAGTGTCACATGAGATGGGGCCTGGGGCAGGCACTAACAGGGGAAAGCACCCCAGCAAACACAAGGAGTGATTGGAGGTGAAGTCGGAGAGGGAAACCAGGCTTAGACCCGCTGGGCCACAGGCTGTGGAGAGAAGCTGGGAATTCCACCCTGAGATGGGTACCCACTGGAGGTCAGAAAACCGGGTAGTGAAAAGGTTTTATGTTGATGCGGAAGAAAGGTGTCTCTGACGGCAGCGGGACAGTGGACATGGACGGGAATGGACCAGGTGGGGAGGAGGGCAGTGGCACAGGCCCAGGGTGGTCTTCATTCTGGGATTTCTTCTGGAGCGGCTGCTGAGGCATCAGCTGTGGGAACTGAGGGTAGCAGGAGTCCAGGAGGACACCTAAGGGAGGTGGCAGGGCACCTAGAAAATGATGCCCTGGTCATGGACTGTCACCCGTTCCTCTGGCTCTGAGCCATCAAAGAAAGGACAGGACTGGAATGTGAAGTTGAGACCCCATTAACTCGAAAGAAAAAGCCCCCCAAAGCACCTGTGCGTCTTCGCCTTGACAATCATAAGGCACATTCTCGTCTGCACTATGACGAGCGATATCCAACACAGCCGCCCGGGCTGTCCACTGACCCGGCACTCCAACTTCCGATCAGAGCCCCCTTTGCCCAGGGCCGCCAATCATGGCCGGGCCCCCATTCTTTTCTCGGTCCTACTCGGAAGTTCATCCCCCATCATCCTCCTTCTCTCCCTGAGCCCACAGTACAGCATCTGTCCGCCCCGCCAGGCCCGCTTTCCACGCTCTGCTCGTTCAGCGTGACCGGGAGCAAGCTGGCGGGGGGCACTGGGGGAGGCGAGTGTGCTTGGTATGTGTCTGGAATGTCACGGGCCACATTCTTCAGCGCGCGCCAACGCACGCCACAGCCCAGGGCCTCATGGTCGGAAGCTCCTAGGCAGCAGTTTCCCCACCACCCTGGGAAATTTGTCGTGGGCGATGACCTGCACCCACTTGGTCTCCATTCTGCCAAATACAATCTGATGACGTCACCCAGTTCTCAGCTTCATCTTTTCTCTCTCCAGGGGAAGCACCCAAAAGGAGACTAACATCAGGTCCCTGTGACAGTTTCCTCACCTAATGCTGCCGACAAATGCTTTTTCTACCAGGCCATCACTTACGACTGGTCAGTGCCAGGCCTGGAAAACCTATCCACCATTATGCCCCAATAGAGTTATGTAAACTAAAAAAAATTTCTTTAACATCTGTTAAAGCATTAAACCTTGGCATATAGAAGGAAGGAAAAGGGGCTCTGGGGGGCCTCAGATTAGAAACACAGGGGCTGCTGGGTCGAAATATGTCTCTATGCCATCAAATGACTTGAACTTCTTCCCTAATAAAGATAAACAGATGCTGACCTGCTGCTGTCGACACACAGGTAAAGTGATCTGCCGATACACCTTCCAGAGGGCCAGTTAGTAGTATGTTCAAAAGCCTTTAAAAGGATCTATTCTTTGATGCAGAAATTCTAGAAATTTATCCTAAGGAAATAATAAGACTGTACAAAAATGGATCATGGAGATGGTTCTGGAGAGAAAAACTGCAAACAGGTGCTTGGTAACAGCGAAGGAGGAGACTAAATCACGCACACCCACATCTGTCACATGTACTCGCTGTCCATCCTGCTACATCTTTGTATGGCACAGCCTCCTCCTGCAAGAACTCTGCAGAGCAGTGGGTGAGTAGCCCCGAGGTGTCCCCAGGTGGCTGTCTATAGCACTGTAATAACCGCGCCAAAGCCCACATTGCACCTCTAAGAACCCGCTCAAGAAACTGACAAAGGCTATGAACCTCTTTGCCCAAAAAACCCAAAAAACAAAAAAAAGTGAAGACACAAATGTTAGTATACAATTTCAGAAAGGCCTAGAAAGTCCAGAGAGAAGCATATCGTTCATATATAACATTAAAAAATCACCTTGGAAAGTAACAAATTCTAAATAGGGGCAACTCCGGCCAAAAAGGAAAGAGGTTGGGCACTTTGGTCTTTGGAGAGCTTCTTAACCAGGCAGAGAGGCAACCTGTATGTTCTGAAATGATCAAATCAATCCAAACTCAAGGCGCCAGGAACACGAATACAATATACTTGACCCTGTACATAATGAGTACGAGAAATAATGTGCCACAAGGAACCAGAAATCTTCACAGATTTCCAGGTTTTTTGGATACATTTATCAGAACAAGAATCTAATCCTGCTAAATAAACTAACTACATTGTTAAAACAAGAAAAGCACAGTCCCCCTAATGGTAGAGGGAGCTTTGAAAAGGTCGGCAACAGAGTTTGGTCTCAGCCAGAAGACCCAGATATACGTCCCCCACGCTGCCCTGCCCAGCAATAATTAAATAAAACGACTTGAAGAGCTCTGGGGAAACGCATGGCACACAAAAACACGTGGAGTGGATAAATACACACCAGAAAGCTCAGCTCTTAGTTCCTTGGCAGTTTCTGGGTAAGCCCAGCTATATTCCCAGAGAAGGACATCTCCCTCCGGGGCACAGTGATGACTGCACCCTGGCCTCTGCCCTGCTCACGGCTTCCCATGCTGCCGACCTCTTCCCTCCACTCGGCGCCTGTGAACCAGGGACCTTTGAGTTTACTACCCCTTTGCCTGGAATGTTCTTATCTCTCCAAAGCCTGCTCATTGGTCCAGTCTTGGCATAAACGTCTCCTCGAGGAAGCCTTTCTTGTCCTCCCATTAACCTCTTATGTCAGGTTCGTTTCCCCTTGTGCTGGCAGAGGAGGTAGCAGCAGTGGTAACGACAACATACAATCACAACGAAGGTTTCTGAGTGCTTACTACGTACCAGGACTTTTCTGTATTTGCTTTACATGCACTATCTCATTTAATCCTCGTTATTAGACTGGGGACGTGGGTACCACTGTGATGCTGCAGCCAGTGCAGTAGCCAGCCTCCAAAACGGTACCCAGCGGCAATTCATACCTCACTCGTTTAGTCCTCTCCCTCACTGCATAGGGCTGACCTGCATAACCAATAGGATACTGCAGAAACGACAGTGAGATTTCTGCACTAAGTCATAAGAGACATCGTGGTTTCTGCCCGGTGATCTCTTGGATTGCGTGCTCTGAGGACACTGAAGCAGCCTGTGGAGAGGTTCATGTGGCAAAGAACCAAGGCCTCCTGCCAACAGCAGCACTGCCTTGCCAGCCCTGCAAGTGAGCCGCCTCGGAGGTGGGTCCTCCAGCCACAGTCAAGCCATCAAATGACTGCAGCTTCAGCTGACAGACACCTAGACTGCAACCTCAGTGGAGACCACAGCCAGAGCCTTGCAGTGAGCCCACCTCGGGATTTCCGGCCCACGGACCCTGTGAGATAACACGTTTGCTGCTTTAAGCCACTACGTTTTGGAGTGATGTGTCATGCAGAACTGGATAACTAACTCTGAGGGGGAAACTGAGACTGATTTCTGCACTAGCTCTAGTTACACAACGTGTAAGTGGCAGACCGAAGTAACTAGCTCTAGTTACACAACGTGTAAGTGGCAGACCGAAGCTTTTGAATTCTGCTAGTCTGACTGGAGAGTCTGAGTTCTCAACCATTGCACCATGCGGCATCCTCCACAGGAGGATTAATGCCCCCACAGACTTCACAAAGGCAAGAATCATTACTGCCTTTCTTAATACCATAACCTCCCCAAACACCAGTACATTATACCTGCCCTTCTTTCGACATTTTGTCAAAAGGATGAATAAATGGAGCGAATGAAAGAAGAAGAATCACAAAAATGTCAAGTGGATAGTGAGATTATAGGTGATATGTTCTATTCTCTGCTAAATTTTTTAGATTGTCTACAAGTACATATATTATGAGATTCACCTCACTTGAATTCAATTTGAATTGGAACCTGAATGAAAAGAAAGCCAATCATCCACATGTCCCAGGGCAGTGGGCCCAGACAGCAGTGCAAAGGCCCAGCGGTTGAAACAGATTTGTCATATTTTAGGAACAGAAAGATGGGCCAATGTGATTGGGAGGAGATGCTGGGGACACAGGCCAGATCTCAGTTTAGGCGTCTGGCTTTTAGTTAAAATGAAGTAAGAAGCTATTGAAGGGTTTTAAGCAGAGGAGCAATATGACCTCATTTGCATTCCTGAATGATTATTCAGGTTTCTATATGAAATAGAAGTTGTAAAGCAGAAGGACTGAGAGCAGGAGTATCAGTAAGGAGGCTGCTGCACAAATCCGGAGGAAGTGATGGGTCTGATCAGACGACTCGTGTAAAGCGCTTAGCACAGTGCCCGGCACGCACTGCATGCACCCAACGCCTGCTACTTTTTCTTTGTAAATACTCAGTTTGAAAGTCACTATCAACATATATAATCACTATGAACTGTAAAGTACACACAACGCAAAATAAAAATTACAATGTTCTAGATTCAACGGCATGGAAAAATGTTTACAATATATTGTTAAGGTTTTTATAAAGCAAATGAACAAAAATAGCATATCTAATATGAACCCTTCTGTGTAAGAGGGGTGTGGCTATAAGTACAGAAATAAATCTGAAAGGTTTCCACAAAAGAAACAGTGGTTATTTCTCAGTAGTGGGACTGTGGGTGATTTATACTTTCTTCATTATCCCTTTCTATACTTCTCAATTTTCTTTTAACAATGAGCATTTATCTTTTATAGAGATGAATATAAAATCGTTTCATTTGTGGAAAAAATTTAACTTTTACGTATACTAAAAAAAATTTTGAAGAAATAATTTAAATGAAGATGTAAATTATTTCAGAGGAAAAATAATGTTAACTGGGTAAGTCTCTCGATCACACTGAAGCAACGTTTGTGAGGTAACGTGGGAAAAATGATGCTCTTAATGCTTGATAATAGCAAATGGCTTCTTATTTGATAATGTCTAATAATGAATTTTAAAAGGAGGGAGTTGATTAAAACAGGATATTTCAGCATTTCTTGATTTTGTTCTCACAGGCCTAATAACTCTTCAAAAGACCTTTCCTTCACAAAGAGGCTGTGAGAGGCTTCAGGGTGGGGAAAGACTAGCAGATTGGAGAAAGGACAGATGCTACTTTCCCAACCAGATGTCAATTATCAGATTTTAATGATACACCAAAGACTGTGAATAGTCACAAAAAGGGGAAAAAGCAAACTCAGACCCCCAAACATTTATAAGAGAAATTTTCTAAAGTAGAGAAGCAGTATAATAAGGATTTATTATCCTAATATTTAAGAGGAAAAATCATTTCCTCATATTTTCAGGTCTTTTCATAAGGATCAGTTATGCAGCCACTTGGAAAATATCAGAATATTTCCTGCTTTCCAGAACCCGACATCTGTGAGCCTTGGAAGGGTCTACGTTAAGAGAACAGAACGAAATGCAGGAACAACAGGTCTCTTGTTATCAGATTGTAGCTTCTAGTACTAACCCAAAAAGAACAGGATACCCATGGTCCCATTCTTGTAGAGTAAGTCCCCACGCTACAGGAGTGACTTTAAGGAGGGGTGAAGACACCAAACAGCAGCACAAGGGCCTGTGGGCAAGGCAATGGCAAAGTTAACCCCAACCGCTCCGTGACCCAAGGTCAAATCATTGAAACTAAGCAACTGCAGCGTGGCCAGTTTAGAGGGTTAGAAGTGGCTGGCATGCTGGCCCTGTGGAGCTTTGAGGAGGATTAATAAACAAGAGGCTGTATGCAAACCCCTAGGAGAATCCCAGACACATAACATCCGCTCAGCAATGATCACAGTAAATGGCTGACGTCCTGGGAAACACCCGCCCCTTGCTCCACCACAGCTGGCTAGTTGTGCAGTTGTCCCCAGGCCTCCCCGGCCCTGGAGAGCCCGTGGAAGGCTCTGATGAACAAGACGATGCTCTCCCAGTCAACCTCCCAAACCCAATGCAACAGGTATGACTTTGGCTGAAAGAATCAGTTACATCTAGTTAGGACAGCTAGTGAAGACAGTCAGAGCTGCATCCCAGGTCTGTCTGGTTACTGGGCCTGAACTGTTAGCCTCTCTGCAAATCGAGATGGACATAATGTAATATGTCAAGCACCCAGCACAACGCCCAGCTCAGAATAAGAAGAGCTCAATGAAGTTAGAGACTCGTCTAAGTAACATTAACAGCATCCCTTCAAGGAGGGCATTATTAGTTCCACTTTCGCAGCTAAGGGAACTGAGATCAAGCTCCTGGAGAGAGACAGTCCTCGGAGGGGCCACAGCTCCTCAGCTTTCTCAGAATCTTAATCAAGCTCCTCCGGTCTTGGGTATGAACTTTAGATTCCCCACAGGAAGGCGGGGCCTGTGCACTCCGCCACCTGACACTCTCCTCCAGGATCGATGCGCGCCCTTCCTTCCCAGGTGGGCTGATCTCAGAGCCCATTCGCAGAACCTGTTCTTGCTGAGTTCTGAGAATATGTGCTCAGACCGGCTTCGGTTTCTTCATTTATAAACCAAGCTTCTAAAAGGTCTCACAGGGTCAGAATTCGGCAGAATAAAACAGCCTGAGTACCCGCTTTCCATCGTGTTCAGTGCTGCCCCCATACCAGGGTACTACTGTGCAAAAGGGACAGCAAGCAGCACCCAGGGAGCCCAGCTCTGCCCAGACTGAGGGCCCGGAGGATTCCCAATGCCTAAATTCCAAATTCATGAGTGCAAGGCAGGAAGGAGCTTTGTTTCTATTTGCTTTTAAACGCCCCCAGACACACACGCCTCAAAATCTTCCTACAGTCAAGTCAAAGTGGATACAAACCAGTTATCATCACATAGCAGAACAAGCGGCCAATGCTGACACTGTGAAAGCCAGCAGCAGGCTGGCACCGCCGCGACAAAAGTTTCTTTTAGACATCCGAAGATAATTTGGCAACTAGCAACCACAGATACAGCCCTCTCCCCTCGACTCCCACAGGCTCTAACTTCTCTTTTTTGGCAGAACACTACCGGGTTGCCTTAGACCCTGTCAAGAGAATCACCCTCAAAGGTGAAGAGAAAATGTTAGAGCATAGTGTATTTCTGTGGTTTGGAAGAGAAAAACTTCCATTTATAGCACGGCTGTAAAACAGCTGATAAAGGCACCAACTCTGCTGTGTTTGAAGATGTAAAATATTTTAAAAGTCATGAAGAATTAAGTGATCCACTAAACTAATCTGCAATCTAAAGATTGCTGCCATAGTGTGGGGGAAATCTAAGGTAAATGTCTTTCATTTGACCAAATAATTTAATAAAAATAACCCCGTCCTAATATAGAAAGCCCCAGAAGCAGATCTCTCCAGGAGGACTGAATGGGAAAGCCTTGATGCTAATTTGGTTTGTCAAAAGCCAAGGAGAAAGGAAAGCGAGAAAACACAGAAAGCTCTCCAATGGAGCTGCTTCTCTAAGTCAGTGTAACTCTGAACGCAGGCTGCAGCGGGAAACCAATGTATATTTGTTGATCTTCGCACTGATAAACTCACTCTTCTTTATAAGACAAGTGGTTGTGCTTTTCTCCCAGAAACGTGCTTCCTGTGAAATACTAAAAGGCTCACATAATGGGACAACTACAGTTTTTACAATTCGTTTTTTTAAGGAATGAGAAGTGTAATCAACTCTTTTCTGTGTTTTGACAAAAACTTATCCATGATACGAACGAGTGTTCTT
>NW_006441061.1:5796620-5833634 GCF_000325575.1 Pteropus alecto | reverse complement strand
GAAGCTCCCGAAAGGCACAGGTCCTGGCGAGTGTCCTTGTCCTCCCCAGTCACTACCCTCAAAAGCCAGAGCAGACACCTACAGATGGAAGGTCGCAGACCAGCTCTTTGGAAACCAGAGAGAGCAGCATTCGAGCAGAGGCCCCTCATGGGCGCACCCTGCATTAGTCTACAAGCCCCGCAAAACCCAGGAAAATGAGCTTCGGGGCCTGTGGCAAGGTCTCAAGAAAACAGAGCTTTGTTTTTTCCAAGATGGGAAAAATGTGACAATAAAAAGGGTCTCCTAATTTACACGCTATTATAGCTAGTACATCACACACCTTAGGAGTGAACGAGAAAATCATGTGAAGAGATGTGTCATGCTGAACCCACATGAAACAAGCCCTCTCAGGCAGTTACTCTGATCGTTAAAATGGATTCTCTCCAGAGACCAACTCATGGTGAGGACCATGAAAAACATGCAAATAAGTGATGAGTGAGTGACGCATATGTACAAACAAACCATTGTGGGGAAGAGTGAACAGAGACTGTAAACCCAATCCCATTACTGAAGCATGTCCAGAACCAAAAGTGTCACCTTCTTCCGCTTAAGAACTACAAAGAACTCCTCTATTTCTGTGAATGTCACTCCCATTTCTAGTCACTAGATTGAAGTTCACGAAATCACCTTTACCTCCTTCCCCCCTCTGCCCACGTGACCAGTTCAGTCAAAGCCACATCCAAGATAGCTTCTGGTCTTATCTTCTTTCCTTCAAGCTCCTTACCTCCTACTTAAGGGTCCTCCCTTCCGCTCACAATCTAAACTCAGATTACAAACTAATTTTGCTAAATCACAGCTCTGATCTTTTAATGAATTCCTTCGAGGAGTATTTACTGAACATCTTCTATGTGCCAAGAACTGTTCTAAGTACTGGGGATACTCTCATAGTGCAAACATCCTACTGGGAACTATCTATAACTCCCACTGTCCACCATATATCTCCAACTCTTTGGCTGGCACTCAAGGTCATCTCTAGAACAGCCCAAACATGCCTTCTGTGCCATAATCCACATACTCCTCTGAATATCCCAGCCAAAGTACTCCTAAAATATCTTCTCTCCATGCCCAGGTAATAATCTCCCCAAATTACTCCCTAGTGCATTCAACAAAGGCATTCGGAAAAGGAAGAGCCCTGAGAATTAGAAAAGAGACCCACAGAGTTCGGATCCCACCCTTATACCTCACCTCCTCTTGAACATCGCCAATGACAGATCTCTGCCTTCCAAGACACCCATCCTGTTGCTTGACTGCTCTCATTGTCTGAAAGCTCTTATTACACTGAGCCCCAATATGCCTATTTTGTGACTTTCCATCCACTACTTCTAATTCTGCCTTCTAAACCAGTGCAGAGTGAGACCAATTCCATTTTACATGACAGTTCTTTAAATATTTTCAGACAGCTAACACGTCTTCCCCTAGCCTCTTCTCCAAGCTAAAAACATCATCCAGTTTCTTTAACCATTCATTACTCATTCATTTATTTAATATTTACTGAACATCTGCGACGTGATAGGCACAACACAAGCTCTGCTCTGAAGACAACTAAGAGAGTAACAGAGGCAAGTATAAAAAAGTGTGACATGCCATAGTGGAAAGCACAGGACGCAGTGGGAGCAGAGGAAGTGATATCCTCTTAAGTTGAGATATCACCCATAAGAGTTATCAGGTGGTATTCTTAACAGAGGCAGCAGCACACCATAATTTTCAATGTTGGCCACCTTATTCTAAAGAATGAATGCAACTACTAGTTTATTGGTTATTTAGTCTATAAATAAATTTTACTATAAATATTATTCTATAAATAAATATTACTATACAGGCATTCTATACTACACCTTCATATCAACCCTAGGAGACGGGTACTAGAACCCTCATTTTAAAGATAAGTACTAGAACCCTCGTTTTAAATATGAGAAAACTAAGGCTTAGAGAAGCGAATTAACATGTCCGAGGTCTCACATACCAAGTAAGTAGCAGAGACAGGATTCAAATCTAGAATCCGGTGCTTAATGACTGAACTACCTGGTCAGTGGTGTTTACTCTTTGTTCAGTCAGTGTCCCCTTTGGGAATCTAATGGAAGCATACGCTCCTTTCAAAGAAAAATATTTTGGGGCGTTTACAAAGTGTACATAAAATTCCAGGGGTCAAAGACTCCCTAAATTCTATGCATACATCTTACTATCAGGGTCAGAACTTGAGATGAATACTCAGTATCCATTCCATCCTCCTCCCAGCATCCTCTTTATACTGCAGAGGCCAGAAATTGAAAAAACAACACTTCACCACTTCCTTGCAGCTAGGGTTTGAATGTGATTTAGGTTTCATCAATCAGATACAATCACATAAGATCTGGAAAGCAGATGCGAGGCCGAGCACACTTCTGCTGCTTCTGCAGTTGCCAGGGGCAAGCCCAGCTGTGGAAGCATTTGGTTTTCTGGGGCAGAATTAGGGGTCCTATGTTCAGGCGTTAGCTTCATGGGTGCCGAGTGACAGTGGGGTGGACACCTATTTTGCTCTGGAGCCAGGAACATAATGTCCTTGATGTGGCAGTGGTTCTAGAGCTGGCAACCTCCCAATGACGCAGAGGCTGCAGCTTCCTTCATGGCCCAGGTCTGTGGGGTGGCCTCAGGAGTCATTCATGGAGTTCAGCCTAGAACTTGCTTTTTCAGCCCTACCACCTAGTAACTCTGTTAACTATATAATGCTCTATAATAAATCCCTTCCCACTAAAAAATAGCTACAGTGGGTTGTTTTCTGCTGTGTACTGACCAGCAGAAAATCCGTTCTAGATTTTTAAAAACAAGTAGCTGAACTGAATTACAAATCCCAATACATAAGGTCCTAGTCTCCACCTCTGCTTTATTAATGTTTTTTTCAAAAGTCCATGATCCACAGTCAAGCCACAACTGAAGACTGAAGGACTCCCAAATTCAACATTAACTAATTTGGGGAATAACTGGTTGTATCTGTCTGGGGGCCTGAGGAGCAGCTGCATACAGTACGCAGCGGGCACAGCATTAAACAGCACAGAGCGACACTTCTGGGCATCTCTCTTTGGTGGACGCTACTAGCGGTAGTCCTTCCCTTTCCTGAACACACAGAAGGCGACATTTCCTAGCCCTCTTGCAGTGAGGTGAGACCTTGTGCTTAGTTCTGGACCTGAGATATATCAAGAAGTGATCACGTGTCCCTTCTTGGCTGGAGAACTTAAGAGTCGGTCAGTTCACCATTTTTGCTGCTTGCTTGCCCTCCCTTGACATCAATAAGGCCACACACTCCAGTGGTGCAGCCACAGGATGCTAGCGCTCCACTGGTCTGGGTCCTTGAGCAACTATGTGAGGCAGCGCACCCTGCAAACGCACCCACAAGAGAGGAACTTCCTGGTTAAGTGACTGAGGTTTGAAGGCTGTTTATTCCACAGCAAAGCCCAGACTAGCCTGCAGACTAATCTAGCACCCTGGAGAAACTCTGCACATGTGCACAAGGAGGTGCAGCGAGGGACAGTCACCGCACCACTGTATGTCATCGTGCAAAAGGTGCAAACAACTTTACCAGCAATAAATGGGAGAAAGAATAAACTATGATTTAATCTTATTACAGAACACTATACAGCAGTTAAAATGAGGACCTAGATCTACATGCATCAACACAGGTAAATCTAAAAACGATGTTGATGAGATAGGATGGTACATACCATTCATGTATTCTTAAACACTATATGATTGTGTTTTGCATATTTCTAAACATATTTTCAAAAAGGATAAAACCTCTTCCCTACCAATACCCCGCTACACACCAATCACCCCAATCCCACCAAGAAAGTAGCTTAATAGAAAAAGGAACATGTCATAGATAGGATTTTTCCCGCTCTTTAACTTACCCCACTACCCAATTGTCAAAACTCACAAGAAATAGTTGAGAAGTCAATAATGAAAAAGGCTTTACCTCGAAGTATCTAACTTTACTTGGCAATATTTTTTAAGTGAGAAGAAGCTCAACAACCATTAGCATTTGAATAAAGATCTTGTATCTCCAGTTGTGAAGACAAATGAACAATTTCATGAATTAATAACCACTATATATATATATATATATATATATATAAGCATTTCCAAAGCTCTTTCACAGGCATCAGCTCATCTCAGTCTCCCGACACCCTGGGAGAGAGCAAAGAAAAAGTGTATTATCATGCCCAGTTGACAAATGAGGAAACTGAGGCTCAGTTCTCTCCTACTGGCTAAGTGCCTTCTCCAAGATCACAGGGTTTTACGTATTAGGACAAGAGATAGAAGCAAATAGTTATAAACAGAAATAACTGATCAAGTCGACATACTCTAAAGCCATACTGCTAACAGCAACCTAGCAGGTCAGAAATGTAAATACCTATAATCTTGGGAGGCAGTGGATTCTGTTAGGTTAGCAAAGAAATACCATGTGATGCCATTTTCTGAGCCATGACCATTTTAAATAATGGGCTCTTCAATTTCCAGAGACTGAAGCCAGTTCTGTTCATATTAAACCTAAAACATCATACTAAAAAGAGCACAATTAGAATAACATACTATAAATACATGTCATTTACTCTGTATCAATTCATTCATTCTACTCTGCCATGCCTTTCTGAACAGAGGCTTTTAATTCTCAGATAATTATTAATCTCATCGGTTTCATTTAATTACTCCTCATACCTCTACAAGAACTGAAGCATCAGAAGATACTGTGTTGGACTTAATCAAGGCCCAAAATAGAATCTTGCTCAATTTATTACTATAAATCACTGCTTCAAGAGAAAATAAATGGTTAGTGTCTAAAGTCTAGTCTATAAGATGGTTAAATGTCCCTAAAAGTGTTCTATAGCATCATTAACCAGTGTGAACTGCAGCCCAACAGCAGCAAAAGATACTCCCATATCAGGCATGGGGTCATGGTTGTGGTGAGGCTTGTTAAAGATTTTTCATTTAAAGATATAATTTGGAAGATAATCAGCACGATATAGATTTTTTATTATTCATTATAATGTAACGGTCACCTCTTAAATTAGAGTCAAGTATATCATAAACTCAAACAAAACTTTATCAAGAAATATGACAGGATAAAATGGAATAAAAGAGATTTGTAATGTAACTGTACTATACTGTATATAACAATGCTGCTAGGCAATATTCTGCTGTAAGACAGTAATGTTCTTCTCTCCTTTAGCTTTGATTCAGTTCATTCTTTTCCTCCTCATGGTTATGAAGGTAATAAAACCAGAATATTAAAAGGCATAATTTTCATAGGAAAAGATGCTCAAAATCATTAGCCATCAGGGAAATGCAAATTAAAATCTCATGAGGTACTCATGAGAACTAAAATAAAAAATACTGATAATACTAAGTTCTGGCAGAGATGCCAGAAATTCTGGCATATGAGGGTAATGGTGGAGACGTAAAATGACAGTCACTCTACAAAAACAGCTGGGCAGTTTCTTATAAAATTAAATGTACACTTATCGTATGACCCAGTAATAAACATGCCTAGGTCTTTACCAAAATGTGGCATGCAGGAAAAAAGGCCCCCCAAAATACATACAACCTACTCCCTGGTACCTGCTAATGCTACCTTATATGGCATAAAGGGATCCCTCCACAGTCACTAAATGAACCACAAGCGTCTTTATAAGATGGAGGCCAAGGGAGATTTGATTACAAAACAGGAGGAGAGTAACAATGGAAAGGATGTTGAGGAGATTCGAGAAAGGGGTCACAGGCCAAGGAATGCTGGTGGCCTCCACAAGCTGGAAGACGAAAGGAAGAGGCTCTTCCCTAGAGCCTCTGGAGGGAGAGAGTTCCTGTGACACCACGACTTCAGCACGGTGATGCTAATTTCAGACTTCTGGCTTCCAGAACAGTGAAACACAAATTTCTGTGCGTTTAAGCCACCAAGTCCGTGGTAATTTGTTACGGCAGCCACAGGAAGCTAGCACGCTAAGTGAATTGAAAATTTACGTTTACACAAAACCATACATGAAGATGCATGACAACTCTACTCACGACCATCAGTAACTGGAAGCAACCCGACATCCTCCAACAGATGAATAAACCAATGGTGGTACAGCCACACAATGGGGTACTACTCAGCAATGAAAAGGAACACACTACGGCTATACGCAGCACGCGGATGGAGCTCAAAGGTGTTACATCAGCGAAAAAGCCAGTCTTATGACAGTTCCATTCATATGACATTCTCAAGAAGACAAAACGTAATGACAAGAACAGATCAGTGGTTGCCAGGAGAAGGGGGAGGAGGGAGCTGCAAAGGGTAACAGTACGAGGTACCAGTCTGGGATTCTGGAACTATTCTGTGTCCTGTTGTGCTTGGTGGTGGTTACACAAATCTATAAGTTTTATTTACGGTTTATTCTGTATCTTTTCTTACTTAGTCAGTACTAGCACAGTAACAAAAGAGAATAAAATAACTTTTGAGCTGAAGGAATTCTCCAAAGACATTTTCACCTTCAGCCCACTTTCACTTCATAATTGAATACAAAGTTAAGGGTTGTAGAGTCAAAAACTGTTCCTATATGGAAAGAGCCTTAAAGAAATGCACCTGTTCTCTTCATCCCATGGCTAGTGAAGATGCTGGTGAAAAATAACATGGCCAAGGACATAAGAAGAGAGAAGACTGAAAGCAAGAGCCAGGAAAACCAACCTCCAAACAACCGGCACAGCAGAAGATTTACTTTAGATTCCTTCAAACTGACGAGAGCCCCAGAAAGTCATGAGAATTATCCATCACAGCAAGAAAGGCCTGAAGGCCCAGACAGCAAGGAAGCCCTCAGGGGAAATCATCAGACCTGCTGATTTCATGCTCAGGGATGGAAAGATCTCCACGGCTCACATTCTCCTGTAGCAAGTACTTTAAAAAAAAAAAAAAAAAAAGTGTTTACAGTTCAAGCAGGGGTTTTCTCAAGAATTTTCCTGAAGAGTCGCACTCCAGTGTCGTCATACGTTCAGATATAACCCATGCATTTTGTAGATAACCCTTAATTACCAACACGGGACAGCCCTGTGGCAAGTAAACTGCTCCTCACAACGGCATTACTCCGAGTTTATTTCTTAACCTTCCTCTGGTTTAGTCTTTTTGGCCTGCTCCTTATCACTGACAGGTATATTATTCTAGAATTATAAACAAGAGCAGCAATAATTACTATTGGTTAGGGGCTAACCAAGTGTCAGGCACTGTCAGACATTTTTTATTCATTATCTCATTTCATTCTCTCATCAATTGTGCAATCAAGATAAGTACTATGATTCCCATTTTGCAAATTGGAACCAGAGACTCAGAGCGGTTAAGAAAACTTACGGTACTCCCAGACCTAGCAAAGCATGTAGCACAGAGGATGTGCTGGACGAAGATCTACTAAGTCAGTGTTGGTGTCCGCGGTCACGCTGCTAATAAGTGGTAAGCTGGGCTCTGAATTCGGATAAAACCATGATTCCAACGTCTCCCGTCTCCCTGTTTGACCAGGAGATAAACACAGAAGCAGGAAATTGCCAAGGGACAAAAGGACTCCCATTCATTCTACAATCTGTACTTCCATTTCTGGGAAGGTTTGGTTTAATATATACTGCCTGCTGTCAAGTCTTACTTTTCCAGGTCCATTTTATTTATTCGATCTTCGATTTGCTGTTAGTACATTCCATTCTTTTAAAAAGAGGATTTTAGCCACAAACAAGTAGGAATTTAAGAGTTAGAGACAATTCTGGGGTTCCATGAAGTCAAAAATGTCAGATTTCGACACTGATAAACATTTTCCCCCATGCATTTCAAAGAACAAGAGCTGAGGTCTATTATCAAAAGAATTCAGCTGAAATCTGGGGAAAGAACTTTAGAATGAGAAATCTAAATGTGAAAATCATTTCCCCCTCATACTGGAGGTGAAATGGAGTTTCCTATGAGAAACCACACATGTCAGAAGGGAAGAAGGGACAAACAAGGAGGTATGAAGAGCTTTGTTATTTGATTTTTTACACTTTTACAGAAAATAGCAAATCGAAACAGCAGGGTGCTCTGCTAGGCAGGCCGGTCTAAAACCGCCCCACACTAGGTGGTTAGAAGGTTCCAAGGAAGGGACAACACCCTTCTCACCACCTCTATCTTTATGCACTTTGTCTGCATAAAAGCAAACAGGTGAAAAAATTCAACTCTAAAACTTCAAACACAACTTTAGCACGTGTGTATATACATATATGGTTATGTATATATAATTATATTGTTCAAAAATTTTTTAGGGATTGGATACAAAACTACAGACTGTTTCTCTACATGATGGAAATTGCCAGAGTCTTAAGCTACAGAACCCCAAGCTTAGATTGCATTTTAGAATGAGGCCTGTGGCATTGTCTGGTAACTTTTAAAAGAATATGTCAAGGGCTCTGCACAGAGCCTGGCACGGAGAAGGCACTCAAGTAGCAGCTGTAACAGGCAAGGAATATATGACAGCACCGGGTGTCTAAGATGGGTTACTTACATGCAACCCATCATCTGTGAATCATGCAACATGCTCCAGTTTCCCTAATGTACTTCAGAAGATACAGAAGCCCTTTTGTGGAAAACGGGCCTCAACTTCCAGCCAGTAGAGACCACGTTTTCGACAGTCATCAGTACTTCTCCAAAGTATGTCAAGAGAATGAGCTGTGCCGGGTTAATAAACGAAAAGCCATGTGTGCATCACATCTGACTCACCGCTGAGCGGACATCCTCAGATTGACATCCCCCACAGCTGGAGTACACAGGTTAAGGGGTAAAAAGCACCAATGAGCTTCACAAATGGCCATCCTTTGAGTTCCGCCAAAACCAGGACAACCAGTCAACATGCGTGACACTGTAACCTTGGTGGACCTGAAAATGAGCCTTGCACCACAACAAAGGACTAACTATTGCTATGGGGCAAAGGGCCGGGTTCCTCCCTCTGGATAACTGGCCTGTAAAGGGCACAGGGTTCCCCACCAGAGAAGGCCTGGGCTGGATGTAGCACAGCCCCCACGCACCGGTGCTATGCAATGGCAAGTAGCTGTGGCACCACCAATTCCAACCAACCCGCCTTATCCCTTTTCCCCGTCCTTTCGCTACATTCTTCTTTGTCATTATGATTTATTATTTTATTAAATACCTTATAAAAAGTCCAAACAGAAACACGCCCCTCCCCACACACACACACCCAATCACTGTATTTTTCTTACCTCGCTCGTTTTCCTCTGTACTGGGTTATAAATGCCTGAGGACAGGTGTGGTCTTGCCCTCTCCTGTATAACCCACGGATCTCCGCCAAAACGTGCACTCCGGCAAGGGAACTGATATTCCTGCTTTCCTCCCTCCACCGCGGGTCTGCCATGGCTTCTGTGGGTACTGGACAAGCCCCACGACTGCCACTCGGTGCAGAGCAGCCGACTGCTTAGCTTAGGAAATTTGTTCCGAAGCACAGAGAAGGAGTCAACCTCCAGTCCTCCCCAGCCTTGCCATGAAAGGACATCCCAAGTGCAAGGCCATGGCTCTTCGGACTGTACATTTGTGGCCATCCATTAAGTAATTCATTACGATTTTACTGATAACTCTTCCACAAGCCAACTTAAATAAAAACTTCAAATCCATTAAAGGATTCTGTTACCAAGTCTTCTGACTCACCATCAACATCATGACTATACACAGCAACGATGGCGACTTGCACAGAGAAAAAGTTACACCAGGGTTTCACCAACTTATAAAATCCATCCAATAACACTGACTTAATAATTTGGAAACCTGGTTACCCAAATGTACCCTGAAAATTGCTCAAAGGACATCCACATTTTCCTCATTTTACGTATCACTTTGATAGGAGAGGATTCATTTTCATTTGAAGAGGAATTAAATTTGCACTGATCAAGCTGACTGAATTTCAGATTACCTTCTGAATCAAATCTCAGATTGAACAATATACAGAATTGTCTGTTGTTTTCATAAAAAAATGTAGCTATTTTAAAAATAATATTCATATGTTTCCCAAAAGCTTTCTCTACTATACCCATACTTTAATTAAACTTAAAAAAAAGCCCTCAAAAAAATCTGGAAACACTATGCATTTAGTTGAATTGACAAGGGCATGATCATGAATTAGACAATGCCAAGAAGGATGTTACTAATTAAATGTCATACATCATGGCCCAGCCTAAGTAACATAAAGCTACACAATGGGGCTTACTGCTAACAAATCATGTAAGAAATACACCTTTCTGTATTTAAAGAGCTCTATTTTCACTGCTAGACTTTGAAAGACTCATAAATCACCAAAAAAGATACATTTCTCTAAGAAAAAAAATTTCCTTACACTGTATCCACTAAACAATAGATTTCATTTTGAATGGGAGGGGGTAATAATCACTATTACTGTTACTCATAATATCATGTTTTAATATTTTTATGTGCTCACATGCATCCAAATTGCCTCATCCCAGCAACTACCTCGAATGTATTCTCAAAAGAACCCCAAACTTTCCAGATGTGCTAATAATGATCAATTCTTAGTTTTCATTTTTCCCTTGTTAGAAATATCTGAAATTGTTACTGTATCAAATAACGTAACGAAGTGAACGTGACCGTCCGGGTGTTAGCTGTCGTACTGTCAGCCTGGGTGAAGAAAGGCAACTGAAAGTCAAACACTATCGTATGGCATTTCTTTCCCCCTTGGGCAATATTCTGAATGGGTCTTAGGACAAGAGATTCTTGGCGTTGGGACTTCTTTTTGGTTTTTCTCCTAACCGACCACCCTTCCTCCAGAATGGACAGTGTTCCACGGTCACAGATATTTAACAGTAAGGCAGACAGTGGTCACAAGCAGGCTTCAAGGTAGACAATGAAACTGAGTTTTTCACCAGTCTTTGCTCCTTGGGCAGCAAGAACCAGCATTGGCACTTAGCAGGCTTTACAACCTGTCCGTGGCTTCCTTGCAATAACAGCCCTTAAACCACAGGTCCCATAGTCTTTAAATACGGCCAGGAGCTTAGCACATCAGCCTGAGGTGTCAACTGCAAGAACAAGCCAAGACCTAGGAGCAGCAGGAGGGCTGGCGCTGGCTAAGCCAGTCAGTCCTCTAGAAGAGGCCGGGCCCAGGCCACACCACCGCCTCGGGACCCATCTTTAAGGCAATATAAATAGCTTACTATCTCTAACAAGTGATATTATCACAAGGTAGTTCCGGCCATGTACCTTGGGGATAAAATTAGTATACTGTGGTAGGGAGAGGTAAGGATATCTTCATAAAACAGGATTTTGCCAATTTTGTAAAACAAAAACAACTATGAAAGTGGTATGTAAACTAAAGAGCAAAACAAATATAAGGAACTATAATATCATATGTTAATGGAATCTGCCATTTTTCTTTCAAAAAAGGAAAGGGGAAAAAACTGATCAGGTTTAAATTACTTTTTTCAGTGAAAACACTGGTGGCTCAGGTAGTAGTGAATCCAAATCAAAATGGCTTAGACAATAAGGAAAATGCATTCTGTCACCTAATTTGAAGTCCCGAGGTGACAGTAGCCCCACACTGTCCCGCAGCACTTCGGCTCCAGCCTGAGGCCAGCTGCCCTCATGGTTTAAGCTGGCTACCAGAAGCGAAGGCCGCCCCACGCCCAACACCAGGGAAGAAAAGGCCTTGATTCTCCTCAGTCTGGGTCAGTCTAGGATGCCTGTGATCCGCTCAGAGCAGCGATGCTCAATCCTGGCTGCTGTGAGAATCACTGGGAGAGTTAAAAACAAAATACAAAACCAAAACAAGGAGACATCTGCAAGCCTAATGGTTAGAGTGCGCTCCCTATTTCGGTCCCTCTCCTATGCGACGGTCCCCTCCCCCCTTGCAATCTTCCTTTTGAATGAAGTCTCTCTCCCCTTACTAAACAACAGAACAAAAAACTGAGGTGCAGGCATCTCCCCAGACCAGTTAAATCAATCCCTGAGGGTGGGACCTGGACACAAGTCTTTGTAAGCTCCTGAGGAAATTCTAAAGGACAGTCGGGCGAAAACCACCCAATCAGCCCCACCCCCACCCTCCCCAAGCCCAAGACGGGTTGTTTTTGTGAGATACAAAAGGGGTGAAGGGAGGAGGATAGTGGCTGCTCCGTGGGCAACCAACCGGCCCCGCATGATTGCCTATTTAAGTATCTGGCACACAGAGAACCTGGTGAGATGGTTCACAGAAAGATAAACATGTATGTCCCTTAAGCGCATTAAAAATGCCCAACCTCACTCATGACGGAGCTACTAATTAAAACCATACTAAGATATTACTTCTTATCAGACTAGCGAAAGTCCCAAAGTTGGAGAACACACCCTCTCGGCTAGGCTTCGAGAACGCAGCCAGTCTCGTGCCTTACCAGTGATGGGAGCATACACTCCTACAACCCTGACGAAGGGGACTGGGAAGTAACGTAGTACCTACATTAATATCTATCTACCTACCTACTACTACTAATCTACTAAGTAATATCTACCTGCTAATAACAATTACGAAATGCATTGACCCTTCAGCCCAACATCTGTTATATAATGCAAACTTGCTTATATTTGCGAAAAGCAACACGTTCTGGAACAATTTAAAAAAAAATTAACAAAAAACTAATAACACTGGTTTCCCAGAGGCAGTAGCGCAATGAAAGGGCCGAGGGCCCGGAGTAGGAGCAGCTTCTCAGAACACACGTTTATAATACGGTCTTGCAGTTTAAATCAGAAAATGTATTGTCTATTCGTAATTATCAAATTTAATTTAAAAATCAATTTTAAAAGTGGCAACGAGGCTCACAGGGAAATTTACGGGATTTAAAATTTTTGGATTACACAATTAAATTCATTAAAGCATAAACAAGGTATGTTTGTTACACATTACCATCCCCGAACACCCAACCACCAAAGGATAAGAATATTCAACAGAATATCAAAAACATGTTCCACGAAATGGTTTAAAAAAATTAAAATTTTGATTAAATAAATTCTAAATCTAAACTCCCTCATTTCATTGTGAAGATTTTCAAAAGGCATTAGTCCACATTCAAAAAGTAATGTTTTTGATAGAAAAAAACCCTCAAGCTATCAGGAAACACTTGATTTCAACCCTACTAGCTCTATAAGATCAGTAATGTAATCCCAAAAGCACAACTTCACCTTCCTGAACCACAGCTTTCTCTACTGAAAAACGGAAATGATGTCTATCCTACCTACACCACATATCCAAAAATTTTAAAATCTAGATGAAAGTACTTTAAAAAATTTAAATCTATACATATCCACAGGAGACACTGCAATTCAGGATGCTGCAGAATCACCAATAAAACCATGAATTACTAAATGATACTGCATAACTAGAAAATACAGAAGTTTATGCTGAATCTATTCAATACCAAGACAAATCCAAGAGTTGTCTGTTTTGTTTTTAGATAAGCAAAATCATATGGTATTTGTCTTCCTTTGTCTGATATTTCATTTAGCCTATTACCCTCTAGGCCCATCCATGTTGTTGCAAATGGCAACATTTCTTTCTTTTTTATTGCTGAGTAATATTCCACTGTATATATGTAAACTAAATCTGCAATTTTTTGATTTAGAAAAGAAACAGAATTTAAAACTTAAAGACAAGTTAAAATCATTCCCATGCAAAATCTGAATGTTAACACCTCCCCCCACCAAAAGATTAGAACTAATCCCAGATAAAAATGTAAAGTCTTAATCGTATAAACTACTGAATATCACCTTACATATATAAGACACATACATGGAAATGTCTCCTTTGGGGACATCGTTGGTTCTCACAGCTTTAAATACCATCAATAACCTGATGACTCCCAGGTTCTCTGTCCAGCCTGGACCACTATCCCGAATTTGAGCTTGTAAATTCAACTGCGTATTTTGACGTATCCACCTGGATGCCTTACAGCAGCGGTCTCCAACCTTTGTGGCACCAGGGACCTGCGCTCCCGTGAGCATCTACTGCCTGCTGATCTGAGGTGGAGCTGAGGCAGTGACGCCAGCGCTGGGGAGCGGCTGCAAATACGGATGAAGCTTTGCTCTTGCTTGCTTGCCTGCCAGCCACTCACCTCATGCTGGGCAGCCCAGTTCCTAACAGGTCATGGACAGGTACCAGTCGGTGAACCGGGGGGTGGGGACTCCTGCCTTAAAGGAATCACAGATGCAGTCTGCCCCCAAAGAAGCTCCTGATCGCCATACCTGCCCCCAACCCACATCCCCAAACCTGCTCCTCTAGTCTACATTTCAGTAAAACGCAACCGTTTTAGAGTCATTCAGTCCCAAAACCTTGGAGTCATCTGACTCCTCGCACATGCCGTATTTCACACCTATCCAAGAGCAAATCCAGTCAGCTGTGCCTTCAGCACTGACCCGTTCACCACTGCCACCACCCTAGTCCAAGCCACCACCATTCTCACCTAGATTAGGGCAATAAGCCCTAAGCGGACTCCCTGCTTCCTCCTTGGCTCCCCTTCAGAACACAGCAGCCAGAGAGGTTTTATTATAGCATAAATCAGGTCCCGAAGCTCCTCCCTCAGAATTCTCCAAAGGCTTCCAAACCACACGAGTAAAAGTCAAAATACTTAAAATGGCCATCGAGGCCCCCCATTCTCCCTGCACTCCCCTCCATTTCATCTCTTACAACTCTCCCTCTGCCCCCTCTGCTCCAGCTACTCTGGGCTTTCCCCTGAACATGCTGAGTGAGCAAGCTCTGCCTCAGAACCTTTGCCCCCTGGTTCCCTCTGCCTGAGACGTTTTACTCCATATTTCTATGGCTTCTTCACACCCCTCCCTCCTTCAGGTCTTTACTCATATGCTACCTTCTCAGTGGGGTCTCTCTAACCCCCTCCCAGCATTTCCTATTTTCTGTTATTTTTCTCCTCAACACCTACCACCATCTAACACTCTATACTCTGCTTACTTAGCTTATTTATGGCCTGTCTCCTCGCACCAGAATGTAAGTTATAGGAGGGCAGGGATGTGTTTTTTATTCACTAATGTACCACCAATGACTAAAACACGACCAGGTACATGGTGTGTGCTCAACAAATATTCATTGAAGAAAGAAAGAAACACAGATGGAAAAGCAGTTTACTAGTCAATGTTTTCAACCCTGTTTTATCAATTCTCCTAAAAGTGAATTTTCTTAGTCAAGCCACTGAAATTTGGAAGAAATATACATGAAATCACATCATAGTTTCCTTTTTCCCCTACATATGACCAGCTCTTCTGATCCTGGCAAAAAGCTGCCGCGTGCCCATTGCTCTCAGATTCACCACCACCACCATGCCACATTATTCTTGGCTTCCAGATTCACGTCTGATCTGACACTGTGTGACTGCAAGTTTTTAACTCTGACCTATATGGATGTTAACCAACTCTAGAAGATCAGCCTATGAAAGATCAAAACCAATTTGTAACAAAGACTATGCTCATGCTCTCCTAGAAAAAGAATACCCAGGGTCCAAAAAAACTGATTTATAAATGTGACTTAGGCAAATTCCTTCATAAAAAGGTGCTGCAAAGAAGTGACTCTTTGGTGGGGCTGCCATCAGTTCAGTTTTTGAATCTCTTAAATCTTCGTATTTTTTGTATTACAAAGTAACACAAATTTGTTGTAAAAAGAAATCTGGAATATCACAAATGCAAAGTAAAAAGTCTTCTCCTATTCAATCTAAATTCCAATTCCTTAGCGATAACTATTTCAGTCTAAATCCCTCCACACTTTTTCTCTGCATGTACAAACAATTTTTATTTTACAAAAATGGGGCCATGCCATGCAGACTGATCTCCAAATTGCTTTTTTCCACTTACTACTACATGGACGTCTTTTAGTGTTAGTACTTTACAGTATGCCGTTAATAAACATCCTTTTGTGATTTTCTGATAGGCTTTCCATAGCGGCGGTTCTCAAACATTTTTTTATCTCAGGACCTCTTTGACACTCTTGAAAATTATTGAGGACCCCAATGAGCTTCTGTTTATATAGGTTATCTCATCAATATTTATCATATTAGACGTTTAAACTGAAAATATTTATTTATCCATTTAAAATAAAGTTTTATTATGACTGAAAAACAACTGTTTTACCCTGCTTTTAGATAATTGGAGATAGTCTTCTTTGAAGATACACCAAAACTCGGTTAGTGGTTATTTCTTAAAGGTTAGTTGTGATATAGAATCTAAAACTGTTATCGATGAACTTCTGTATTCTGTTACATTAAGAGCTATTGCTTCATCTCACACCTTAAATGGATCTCTTACCTGTGTGTGATTTTATAATATCACGTGTGGATCATTTAGAAAATACTGATTCACTGAATTATGTAGATCTTCCAAATAAAGATATAAAAATACCATATTTGTATTTGCCACCAATCTCTACAATGCCGTAGCAGATATGTTTTCCAAAATCTTAATTTTCACTGGAAATCTACAATTTTTATCATCGGCAACAGATAGTACCAGTTGTTTTCCTTGAAAGACTCCTTTATACATTTTTTAGTCTGAATAACTATAGTTCGTGGGTTATAGTTTTGTGGGTCATAGTTTCAAGTAAAAATGATGGTCCATGAGAAAAGCTGCTAGTCTCACTTGCAATTCAAACAACTACCCCATTGCTCTTCCTAGAGATAACCATCATGCCTCGCTCAGAATGCAACAGAAATGCATTATGCCCACTTCCCATTTCATCCCACAGAATATTACAAAGACACACAAACCAGGACCAAGACTTAATAAAATTAATAAATCTTTGCTGCTTCATCAAGGACATTCTTAAGGAAAATTAAAAATTTTTAAGTTAATTTTCTTTTTTACTATGAGTGCATGGCACGAATATAATAGCTACTAGTATCGTTAGGTTCCACAGCCTTGATTCATGCTAAGGAGCCTACGTTACTTCTGCATCATTAGTACAAAAAGTGCAAATGACATCTTAATACTGCAATAACGTGCAGTTTTAATCCCGGATCCCCGAAGGGATACCAGGGACGTCTAGAGGACACTGTTCTACACCAGGCTGCTTCCCAGAAGTGAGATTGCCGGGTCATTGGTATATGTACATTTTGAATTCTGATAAGTTTGGCCAAAGCTCTCCAGAAAGTCTGTACCAATTTTCGCTATCTAAGCCTGTGTGATTGTCACTAGCTAAAAGTGTAAATAATTCACTTTATAAATGCTGGATTTGCGCCACGTAAGAATATAACATATCACCATATTTGCCTGTCTAAAACCAATGCCAAAATATAACTAAATGTTTCAAGGCAAAGTAAAATCCAAGTACTCAGATTTAGTGAATATTTTTCTGTAAGAAAAGTGAAACCTCAACTGTCAAATGCAAGTTCACTGAAGAGACCTGCGTTTACTGTAGTCACCCATTGTTAAGAGGTATTTGTGATTGAATTTCAAAGTATATGCCCCTTGCACACATCTTACATCTGCTGATAGAGTGGGTGGACTCAACTGATATTTTATTATAAACTACACAGTCTGAAAAATGTCAGGCTGCAACGGTACCAATAGGACCCTAATTAATTGGTTCGCAGCCAGCCCCTATCATAGACGTCGGTCTAAGCTGACCCTTAGCTCGAAACCTTCACACAGAATTACTGGAAGTGAATAGTATAGCGTGTACTGTGAGAATTCAAATGCCAATTATGTCCATAAAAATGTCAAAGACTACCTTTCTTGCCCCAAATGTCATCTGAAACAGGGAGAGAAAGGAAGAAAGCTCCATCCACGGGGAAAGGATTACTCTTTGTAGAAGATGAAGAACTAGAAGATGGGTATACTCAGTTCAAGAAGAACGCTGCTTCCCCACTCCATTTTTCCTACCTAACTCCAAAGTGCGTACTTTCAAGTCCTACTTACGACTGAAAAGGCTGAGGTTATTAGTGTCGACTAGGATCTGCGGCTCTTAAGCTTTAGGGAGCACAAACCACTCTCAGTATATAAAAACAGTAAAGGATCTAAGCACCTGGGGTTGGACAAGCCCATGCCTTAGCTTAGAGCACAATCATGGACTATGGATCCTGGGAAACCACGTAAGTCCAACCTCCATAGCAAACTGGAAGAGTAAAATGGCTTGTCCAAGGTCAACAGTCAGACAGAAGGGGAATCGGGCAAGAAATAAGCAACTCAAAAAATTTTTGAATAAAGTCTTACAGTCACCAAGTAACTTTTTCTCTACAAAGAAGCTAATACCGGAAATTAAGTGGTAACTACAGTAACAGAAGTTCTGAGTAGAACTAAAAGGTATCAGCACAAGCACTGTTCAGTACAGTTCCTTATGCATTCCTAAAGCTGAAAGCATAAGGGAAAATGTGACCAGAAAGCTTGAAAAACACTCACCGTGTTCCACAAACACATTGCAGTGTGGACCCCCATGCCTCGATGACTCCTTCTTCCCTCCTCCTTTGATAAAGTGTAGGGCAGGCAAACTTGGCCTTCTTTGGTCCCCAAGAACTTTTCCAGGCTGCTGCCCCATAAAGTAACGATAGGCACCTCTTTCCAGGAGAGGGTTCCAGATCTTTCAGAATGGTCAGTGAGCTTAGGACAACTGTATACACGTATATGTGGGATTTCACATTCACTGCATCTCCACAAGTCAGTAATTGAGGTCAATCGCAAAAAACACCTTCCATGACAAAAGGAAGCAGTTTTTAGGCTGACAAATGTAAACAGGAGTTCCGATTACTTTCGCAGTTGATCGATTCGAAGTAATGTAATTGCAGGGCTACCCCCGAATTTCTTGATTTTAAGTGTCTTTCACTGGCTGATTAGCAGTCTCTTTCCTTTCAAGGAGAAAAACCGAAACAAATATTCACAAGGGATGCCGCAGAAGGGTCGGGAATACTGAAGTCATTTCGATTCCCACACATAAAGGAAATGCTGATCGTCTTTGGATGCTTCTGCCGAACTTTTCCTGTGGAAGTCACCCACTCCCTAGTTTCTTCCTCTTCCGACAAATTTCCTGCCGAACTAGCCGCCGCTCCTGCTCCTCTACCCTGCTCTCCCGAAAAGGACACGGGTCACCCAGGCTTCAGCGAGAGCTTGCCCTCCACTCTGACGAGAAGGAATGCATTGCCAGCAACTTTTAAGTCCGCTTTTTAAAAGGCCTGTGAAACGAGTCCAGACTTTTCCTTTGCATTAAAGTTTTTGGCAGGGCTGAGACTAGGGGGGCCGTAGGTGACATTGGGAGAAGTCAGGGCATTAGTGGCTCCCGGGAGCAACCTGGGGGGAAGAGGAAGCCGCTTGACAGAAGGGAGGGGATTTGAATGGGGGGCTCCGAGGCCAAACTTAGGGCCAGGAGTCGGAGAGAGGGGCGGCTCCGGGGTGAGAGGGAGGCTGTCGGGGCGCGGCACGGGCGGCTTACTCGGGGGCGACGCTCCTCCACGCCTCAGGAAACCGGGTGTCCCAGGTCTGGGGGAAACAGAGACCACCACCAGGGTCCCACAGCCGGGGCGGGGCTGTAAGGGACGAAGGACGCTCGCGGCTCCGAAGGCGGGAGACGGCGGAGGGGGGAGGAGGCCCGGCCGCCTCAGCTGCCCCGAGCCCGGGGGTCTCTGCCCAAGACACCCCCTCCCCCGGCTCCGGACGTTGCCGCCGCCAGGCAGTCACATCCCCCGAGCTCCGCCGTGGGGCCCAGCCTCCCCCCGCAGGTAGGGGCCGTAGACAACGGAAGGGCTCCTCAGCCGCAAGACCCAGGAACCAGCTCCGGCTCCAGTGCTGGTTAGGGACGGACACAGAGCCCCGCGGCCGCCATGATGGATTACGAGCCGCTCCACAACGAGGCCAGGCTCCGCCCCTGACCCCGCCCCCGGCGACGTCCGGAGCGCGCGTCGCGAGGACAGGAAGCCTCTGGGCGCCGCTTTCGGGGACGCCCCGGTGTCTCCCCGCTCTGGTCTCTCTGCCCTCCAGAACCTGGCCCGGTTCGACCTTTTAAACGTGGTTTTTCCGAGGGCAAGGTGAGTAGTAAGGAAGCACCCGCCTCCTCTGTACTACCATTGGTCCCCGATAATCCGGGTCAGGTCTCTCTCCTGCGTCCTATTGGTCGATGAAAGCAGTGGCTATAGCCCCCAGCCAACCGCTTTCGGCTCTGCCCGCAGGGTATGCCGGGAGTTGTGGTCCCGCGGCGCCCGCCCCTGTCCGCGCGCGCCCGAGACTTCTTGCCCTCTACTCCCGGCTCCTGAGCTTGTGTCCCGCCGTCTAGGGAGCCCGTGGACTTTCGCCGGCCTCGCAGAAGGCTGGCCAATGCCTCCCCTGCGCGGGTTGTAAGACCCGCGAGGAGCCAAAGCAAAGGGAAAACTGCGGATTGGATTTTCCCAGAACTGGAGTTGGATTACTTCCTTGAGTCTCTTTAAAGGAGAAAATTTGGTTCGCTCCTGGAAACCAAGGTATTCATTCGGTGCCCACTCCCTGACCCCAATTTTCCACTTTTTCCCCAAGAAGCGTAAATATTAGAACTAGCGAAAAATAAATGACTAGGAAGCATCCGACATATTGCTAGAGAATTCATTGTTTCTTTGGGGCATCAGGAGCCTCACTCAATTAAAGAAACAGCATTTGTTTAACGCCTCTCCAAGGCTAAGCCAGGCGCGATCATAAGATGTTTGAGCGGAACCTTTACAATTAAACGACCTCATTTCACAGGTGTATATGATGAAAACATCCTGGTGTTAGCTGAGAAAATGCCCAGGTGGCTAGCAGGCCTACGGAGCTAGCCAGTAACTCAGACACAAACCCACACCTGACAGAACCCACCTTCTGCAACTAAAAATCACCCTGGTTCCCTATTCTTTACTCTCCGTATCTCCCCCAGAGCGATGCATCTACGTGACCAGGATGTACCCATTCCTGAGGGGATCCACTCATTACAGCGCCTACTCTACACCACAGTTATGCTTTTCATAAATTGTATCATCGCATTTAATCCTAACTATAGCCCAATGCAATATATACTATTTTCTATCATACAGTTGGGAAAATATTCAGAAACGTGACTTACTCAAGGTCACTTGCTTAGTATGTGACAAAGTCAGGGTTTGAATCTAGATTGATGTTGCACCAAAGCCCATTGTTTTTTCACTGTACCATTCATTATCAAGTAACTGTTGGCCTAATTTTAGACAACCGACTTTTTAATAAGTTCTGATATTAGGGGGAAAACCACAGCTGCATTATAGGTCTCGTACATTGTTATCTAATGTTATGTATTTTGGAAATATTTCTGCTGGATTGGGAATTGTTTTTATGTGAGCTTCAAAAAGAAATAGTCACCTGGCGGAAACAAATGTGAAGCATATGAAAATTTGTGCCCGAATTCAGAACTGATGTTATATTCAGATGTTAATTGGTTTAGCTTTGCTCTCACAAAACAATCTGGCTGACAAACTTATCCTGGCTTGTAAGTCACTCTTAAAACTTCAACAACCTTGTTCCTTTACCCCTTATCTTATCCTGATTACTGCCCAAATTTTTCTTTTTGGAAACTTGCTTTTTTATTTCTATTCATGTTTTCATTGTTTTCTGCTCATCTTCATTCTTCATTCTCTAGTTTAGCTTAAAATCGAGCAATCAAATCAGAAACTCTAATATATATATTTGATAAGCAGTTATTGTGCCAAGCACTCCTCTGCGGGCACACACAACTCATACTTGTCCTCCCAGAGCACACAGGGAGTGACAGGCAATGAGCTAATGAGTAACAGTCCAAGGTATGTTTCAGTGCTGGAAATAAAATTTCTGGACTCATATCCATTCACAGCAAGTCCAACCCATTCTCCGAAGGATTGTTCTTTTTAATTTTTTATGCCTACAGCATCTGATATTCCTAGGTGGTCACCCATCCAAGTACTAACCAGGCCCGACCCTACTTAGCTTCTGAGATCAGATGAGATCGGGCACGTTCAAGGTGGCATGGCCATAGACTGAAGGATTGCTTGATACCTCTCTAGAGCTGAGACCTATTTCACAGTTGCTAATAGGTTTCATCCAGTCACTTTAATTCTCTGAATTGCTTTCCTCACTTACAAGTGGGGGTCATACCTGCCAACTTTACAAGGTTATCATGAGGATCAAATGAGATCTTGTTTGGTTTTCACAATTAAAGGTTGAAATTATGCTTCATGGAACTGAGTATAGAGGCCACTCGATCCGAACACTTATCCCAAATCTCTATTTTTTTACTTCCACCATTTTCTAATTTCAGGTGAGCCCACGCCCAGACTATATTTCTGGAAATGCACCATTCTTTATTACTCCCTGTATAACACTGTAGAATACTTTTGAGGACTTAAACTAGAATCCAGAGCCCAGCATATGCCTGAGTCAGAATTGTTTCCAAATATTGAGTAAATCCCTTATGTCATTATTCTTTTCATTAGTGACTCATTTCAGTCTAATTTTGTCCTTTTATGAAGCAAAACAACCCACCAAGTTGCTAAAGGGATTCAGTACTAGTGTAATTGAACTGTCCTTATTCCATTCAGTTCATTCCATTTTTTTACCTGCTGGAATACACTTAACAAGGGCGCCCTCTAGTGGGCCAAAGAAACTAATCATTGAAAGGTGTTTTCAAACCTGTTATTGCCACTTAGTAGGCACCACCATTCAGCAGATGCTGAATGGACAGCATAGGTTGGCAACTTGGGAGAGACCACGTGAGAAGGATAACTTTCAACAAGCTTACATAGGACCCTGGTCAAAAGCAAACCAAACCAGGGATTCAGGCTCCCACCCTTTCCCATTCCCTTCTCTCAAGAGGTACATGGCCTGCCATGTGTTCTTGAAAATATGGCAGGTTAACAAATCTAAAATTACAACATAGCCTACAGAATATTCAGTTGTCTGCTGAAACACCTCAAAATGGCTGATACATATGGGACAGAAAAAGAGTGAGAAAAAATTGTCTATTGAGTAACATTATAAAGAATTACACCATTTAACAAAAAAGCCAAGTTATACTGCAAAATTGTCAAATGCAGTGTTCAGCGTTACAACCATTGAAACTGTCCTAGGTTTAAACTTTACTAGGTGACCTAAGTAGAGCAGAAGAATTTAGCCCTCCTTTGACTGTACTCAGCTCCCAAGTATTACAAAGAACGCAAGAACAGAAAGTGATGTTAACGCCGCATTTGTGAATGTGTAAAAAAGTTCACCACGTATGAAATAAAAATTGTACTTCATAGAGTGCCTTTAAATTTCTTTCCCAAAACCTATATCAGGGCACCATTTTTTAGACATCAGAAAAACCAATGCATAGGGATTCTGGCATTTCTCAGTGTGAACTTCAGCATCTTGGTTTTATCTTTTAACCGTGAATTATTCAAAAGTTAATGCATTTACTACTTCAATTATAGGAAGAAACCAGCTTTTCTTTTCCCATCTCCAATTTTCCTTTGATTTCATGTTTATCAGACCACCCAAAACATTCATTCTATTACAATAATTCAGCTACTTACAAATCACCTTCAAAGGCAGGACAGATTAAGGCAGCCTGGTACGGATATACCTGAATCTATCACTAGAAGGAACATGCAATGGGAAAGACAATTCCAGCCAAACAAAAGTCTGTTTCGTTAACTATGCTTCTATTTGACTGGTGGGTTAACTTTACCAATTATATTTTCAATGTCGTCCTTGTGCTGTAGAGGAGGTGGGAATGGAAGCCAAAGCAGACAATTTGGGGGTCAGGGGGGCCATGTTTTTTATAGGGGCAATTTCACGGGGGCATTGTGCCTCGTGAATCGATGGTGAATAGAAGACAAAAGATTCTCCGTTTTATTCCAAGATGGGAGTCCACTCGGCTGGAAAACAGTGAGCTTTTAAAGACCCTAAACCACCCCAGTGCTGGGGATCTGCAGGCAGCCCAAGGGGCCAGCGGTGCAGTTCACCTCTCCCAGGCTTTGCCTTCAAAAGTAAGAAAGGTCTGTGGGCTGGAGGCAGTCTGACATAGGTCTCGTGATGAGTTTTCCCATCCTGGGTCTTTGCTGAGCCACACATAGGGACCACAAATCAGATTCTTCCTTTGCAGGAAACCACTCCCGACAGGTACACACGGTCCTGTCCTCCACATGCTTCTCTCTATCCCTCCTGTTCTAAAAGTCTCTGGCGAGTTTCCATCACAATTTCCTCCATTATTTCTGGCTTTAAGATGTCTTTAATCTGAAAAAGAAAGGAAAAGGCATTTGTTCAGAAAAGAAACCAAACAAAAGCAGACCATCAAGCAAAGCCAAATGCAGATACCAGGCCTGATTAACATACACCTTCTATATGCCTTTCATTGTTCAGAGGCTAAGGATTAGAAGGTACGATCTGCTAGAACCAGCTTAACAAATCAGCAAGGTTCTCTAGGGTGTAGCTGACAAGAACAAAGGTATTATTCTGGCATTCTCTAAAAAGAGAGCTGAAATTGGAATGGGCAGGATGAAGTCCAGAGGGTCACTGTCATACACTAGTCCATCTGACACCTTTATCCCCCGCAAACCTTCACACTAACACAAGACGTTGAGAATATTACAAGTATCTTTGGGAGAGATCTACCAGATACTCATTAAAGCTGTCCACCAGATCAGCCCCTACCAGTGGACATGGTAAAGGTATCTGGGAGATGTGCTTGCCATCCCTGGGAAACACTAGAGCAAACCGATAAATGTGCAATGCCTGCTCACAGCTCGGTGAGGAAAAGGGAAGCCCTGGGGAGGGTACCTGATGTGGAAGGGACGCCTCATAGCAGTACAGGATGCTGGTATCGTACAGCATCATCCTCTGAGTTACCAGCGAGACGATACAGTTCCGAAGCCGGGAGATCACCTCTCGATCAGCAAGAGAGACAGGCTACCGGGGGTGCAAAGGAAAAGGGGAGGGAAATATACATAAACAGGACCAAAAAGGAAATGAACGGTCGCAGGAAACCACAGAAATCATTTATACTAGTCAGCATGCTCTGGGACTCCAAAGAAACAACTAACTCCAAGGGAGATTAAAAAGGGTGGCTTCTTCAGTGGCTTGTTGGTTACTGCCCACAACTCTGCCATCAGTCACCGACCTCATCTTCTCAGCAAGAGAAGACAATACTAATGTTCCTGACACACTCCAGTGGGAAATCAAACTAACTCAGAAAAGGGGAAGGAATTAAGTTCAAACTGGCAGTTACAAACAGTCGCGGGCATGTAAAGCACGGCACAGGGAACAGAGTCAATAATAGTGTAATAACTGTGTATGGTGTCAGATGGTACTAGACTTATTGGGGGGATGACTTCGTAAGTTACATAAATGTCTAATCACCATGCTGTACACCTGAAACTAATATCATATTGAATGCCAACTTTAACTGAAAATAAAAATTAAAAACAAATCGTTAGAATACCTACAACATGATTTAATTTATATAAATATTGGAAATACAGATTTTAAAAATATTTAGAAACATTCGTGATAAAACTTTTTTAAAAAGGAATGCTTCTCATCTGGAAGTTAAGAATGTAATCGGAGACGTCAAGTTACTGTTTCTTAAGCCTGGCTATGAGGACATGGGAAGTAGCTTTATTATTATTTAAAATACATATAAACATAATATATTCATTTTGTACATATATTTCATAATAAAAATGAAAAACAAAACAAATTCAAACTAACGCAATATAGTCAAAAAGCTGCCACCAGAAGCAGAGCAGAGCCTGCGCCCCACTCCAAGGCAATGATGCAATGGTGTCTACTCACCTCCAGGTTTGCAGTGAAGCCCCCCGCATCCTCCTCTTTCTGCTCAGGTGTAGGGTAGATCCAGATGAAGCCATTGTTACCCAGAATCACTGAGGCGCCACAGGGCAAGTCGTGGAAGTGAGTCTTCTGCCGTTTCACCAGGGACGGGGAAACCTGGACCAAAACACCCTGACCTAGCTGGAGAGATGCATCATGAATTCAGTCACGGGAGGATCATCGGTGAGGGGAGTGGAAAGTAGATTAGAGAGTACATGTCCTAGTTATGGTGGACCCAGGGTCCTTCCTGTTGATAACTGCTGGTCACCCATCTGCACATGCATATTCATTCACACGGAACACTTCTGGATGCACAGGTTGCTGATACATCCTGGCAGAAGGTGCCTTGCAGCATCTTCTGTACCACTGTCCTTTGCAATCAGCACGTTTTCATCCAGGGCTGGTGTGCTGGCTGTCAGAGAAGCTGGAGCCAACGAGGGCCTGGGCTTCAGCCTCTCGTAGGCCGAGGAGAACCGTTCTGTTCCACCTTGACCCCGAACACCTATTTACCCATGAGATGTGTGCCACTGAGCAAGGGAACCAGCCAAGGGCCGGGTGCAAACCCATCCTTGGTTCTAGCAGGACAGCTCAAATTCCACGTCCGGCTGAGGGAGGGTCTGCAGGCCCGAGGCCCGAAGGGACAGCACACAGTGCTGCCGGTCCACCTCCTACTCAAGGACATGAATCTGGTTGGCGTAGCCACTCCACGACAGTAAGGTTTTTGCTCCACTCGGAAAATGAAAAAGTTCAGAGAAAGCCGAGAGACTAATAAATTCTAACCTGTTTTAAGAAGTACGCTGTCACTTCAAAAATAGCCAGTAATGTAACCTCATATACGCAGTGAAATTTTATTTCAAAGCTCAAGTGACAAACTATCTTTCCTAGCCGAAATAGCCATTTTATTGACTGGACATCGGGCTAAGGGCTGAGACATCCTGGCTCATCAGGCCATGACCTCCCCGGTTCCTAGGCTGCCTCTCGGCCCGGCCCCAGTGCCCACTGGGAGGGAGCAGAGCAGGGCCTCAGGACAGGGTCACAGGGACCCATCACTACAGCCTCCTCAGTAGGGAGAGGATAAAAGCTGCCGTCCATGACAACGCTCCTGGCCCCCGACCCTGTGAGTCAGCCCGTCCGTGGGAGGCCAGCCCATAATGCTTAACTCGAGGCTTCTTTGGGTCAGAATTCCAGAACACTTTGGGGATTCAGAAATGGATCTGAAGTGTCGGTCAGCGAGCAGGAGCGTGAGAGCCCAACTTACTTTTCCGTACTTTAGACTCCTCGTGTGCAGAGAGACGGCCCCGTCAGAGAACACCGCCTGCACCTCAGCCTGGCCACGGCGATGAAGGAACATATACATGTCATCTGCTTCCCCTGTGTCCCCGTCCCCACCTCTCCAGCCTTTCCTCCTACCCCCCAACTTGGCAGTCCTGGACTCAGAGGACATCCTGGTTGTCATGAATATCGTGATATAAAATTGTCATTAAGAATATTTGAGTCTAGTTTAAAGCATGGGCCACTATAAGTCCCAAGACCTGAAGAAATCACTCAGCACCGTTAGATCTGAATGAGAACTGGAGAGTCGGCCTGGATTAAGGAGATGGAGAAGGGCTGCAGCAGGGCCCTTGACACCTGATCTAGGCTCAGATCCCCGCAAAGATTACATGTTTTTCCTGTCGGAGACATACGCTTTAAGCCCATTCCCCAGGTCCACACAGAGCATGAAGATGCTGGCATGCAAGGTGCAGGATACACTGATAAGGTCTCCTTCCTGTAAGAAACCTCTCATTGCCAGCTCATCTTCTGCAGATCTCCTCCTCTGAAACACAGAGATAACGTTACTTAAGTCGGATCCTACAGAAAGATCTCTCTCCACCTTCTTTCTCGTTCACTTCCTCTTGAGCTCTCTGAAGCCAGCCACGATATTTAAACACTAGGGCGGGTGACCTGCGCCACTCAAGGAAACGAGTGGTAACCACTTAGTCCTTCGCACTGCTTCTCTCCTTCCTCTGAATAAGACTCAGACTCCTTCCACGATATTCAAAACCCTCCCAGGTAGCCCAGCCTGCTTTCCACACTTAGCTTCCGTGGCAGCCCTCCACACTCCACCTCTGGCCTTCCGGTATCTTTGCTCATCCACTGCCCTTTATCTCAGACATCCGGAGTTCATCAGTGAAATTCTGTCCATCCTGCATCTCAATGCCCATCTTTCCTATGAGCTTCTCTCACTGAAATGAATCCTTCTGTACAATCACACGCTTGTTTATTCTTCGACTGTCAGGTGTCTGGATGTTACCGCATACCCCCTTGCTAGTCTGTAAGCTTTCAGGAACTCGAGCACGCCTCCTCTGCCTTGCATTCCCCGCAGAACCAAGCACAGTGAGCCTGTGAATACGTGGTGGGCTGAAGGTAGAGGGGAACCACGGCATCTTACGAAAAGCTGCAGCTTCCCTGCTGCAGTTGCCTAGAATAACCAAATGTGACTCAATTCATGGAAACTAAACACACCTTTACAAGGAACACGTCCATGCAAAGATGATGCACCCGAAAAAGGACAATTATCGGCACCAAGCATGAGAGCTTCTCTTCGCAGCTCCCTTTTGGTATTCTTCCCCACGGACATTGCAGATCTTACCACGCCCCACTGCTGCCTATGTTGGGAGGCCTGGGCCAAGTGAAAAGCCCACAAGTACATCAGAGCAGCAAACCTCACAGACACACAGGAGTCAGTGGGGCAGCCTCAGCGTAACGCAGTGCGCTCTGGTGGACCAGAGGATCCCAGAGCCCTCGACAGCAAACTACACGGTCATAGCTGGAGCCCCTCACCAGCTCTCCTCCGGGAAGGTTCATGGACGAGAGAAGCAAGACTGAATCCAGCCTAGAGTTGGTCTCCACTTTCCACCTCTTCTGTTGAACCTACAAACAGAAATTCCACACCTGGACACATCTTTCATGGGCAAGCCCTCACACCGTAAGTGACTAGTAATCCCAATGTAACAAGCCAGGTGTTCACATCAAAGGTCACACACATGAGCCAAATGCAATGAATGCTTCGTTCACATACTACACACGGAATGACTATCCCATTCATTACATCACCAGCTTGCTTTTACTTGTAAAAACCAATCTGATACTGACTTTACCTCTGTGATTCTCCCCACTACAATGTCTCCGACTTCGCCATTGTATCTGAAAGATAAAACAAAAGGTGAAAAGACTTAATTATGAAACGAAGCACCATCTGAGATTTCAGTGAAACAGGACGAGGACCCTAATTAGGCACCACATTTAGTAAATCCACAGAACTATGCTGTTCGTACTTATTCTCGGGAACTGATCATTTTAAATGTTCTTACATGTATAAAGTCTCCGTTAATTATTCCAAAATAATTTTAAGTAATTCCTTCAGCCTGAATCTCTATTTTGTTAATTACATGGCAATAATAAGCATGGAATGTTTTCGAGTGGGCTCTGGAACACAGATGGGTTTGCATCAGCCACGGGGGGAGAAAGGAGATGGAGACAGAACACCACCCAGTCTACTCACCGTCCCCCCTACACCGTCTGTCCATCTCAGGCCCCTTTGCTGGTTCCTCACCCCAATTCGAACAACAGGTTCCATGCAGAAGGCCCAGTCTTTGGATCTCTTCTCTTTTCAGCCCGCACTCACCTCTTTGTGCCCTCATCCAACTTAGAGGAGTTAAATACCAGTGATGACTGCACCGTCACCCTGAATTCCTGACTCTAGACAACTGCTGGCTAGGCAACATCTCCATTTACACGACTAATGTAACAAAGTGTCCCAGCAGCCTCTCACCCTCTCTCGCACAAGGTAGCCCTGTCCCCATCCACACCATCTCAGTGAAAGGCAACTCCATCCCTCCAGTTGCTCAACTGCTCAAAACCTTGGAGTCCTCAGAGGAGCCCTTGAGATGTCGTCGCCCCCCTACCCCCCACCCCATGCTCCAGGACAAACCCGGCAGCAGATCCTACTGGCTCTACCTTCAAACTGCACAGAAAAGGCATCCAAACTGGAAAGGAAGAAGTAAAACTATCTCTATGCACAGACACGGTCCCATATTTAGAAAACATCAACGAATACGAAAGCCAACACTCTTCCAAGATAAAAACACTCAGAACACAAAATATACGCAGAAGTAATCACTACTTCCCACTTCTACTGCTACGGCCTTAGTCCAAGCCACCATCCCTTCAGGTGATGAAAACAGACCCCTAATCTGTCTCCATAAGCGTGATCCTGTCCCCTTTCAACGCCCCCACAGTAGCTAAGATTACACAAGCAGAAGTCAAACTGCTTATCAGGGCTACAAGGCAGGCCATCCACCCATCTCAGCTCTGTCTGCATCTGCTCCTACTCTTCCTTGCTCTCATGGTTCCAAGCCCAGTGGCATCCTTTCTGGAACTAACCTTTACTGAGCCCTTCTAGGTAGTAGGCCCTGTGCTAAGTACTTTACATGCACCTTTTCAATGAATTCTAATGAAAACCCTATGAGGTAGGTCGTGATATTATCCTCATTTCATAGAGGAGGTAACAAAGGCTTGCAGAGGTCAAGTAACGTGGGGAAAGCTTTGGAGCCCACACATACCTACAGTCATCTATATGTGTTCCAAATCGAAGACCTGCAGAATGACAGGGCACGCGGGTGTGTGTGTGGGGGGGGGGGTGGTGGCAGAAAAGCCCTGGTTGTGCCAACACGGATGCCACAAGAAAGAATACACACCTTGTGTTCTCACCTGGTTTTCAAAGCTTTCACACAGATCAACTTGTTTACTCTCTCCACAGAGCCAGCCACAGATGCAATGAGTTTCTCTTCCCCCATGTAAGTCCCATGGCCCCTGTTGCAAGATGACGATGCAAAGGACACCGGGGTTAACACTTGAGATGATCACTCCCGCCCAGAACGATGTACTCCTCAATCTAACAGGCTCCTCTGGCCTTAAGAGCCTGGCTTTTGTGCTGGTTACTCTCTCTGCCTTGGACACTCCTTCCCTAGAGAGTACCTGGACATCTCCCTCGTCTTACTCATCTACACAAATGTCACTTTCTCCATCAGGCCTACGTTGACTGTCCCATTTAAAATAGTCACCCTCCCCGCTGCCACCACCCGCACCACATTCCCAACCACATTCCACTTACCCTGCTGGACTTTTAATTTTTCCACTGCATTTATCACCAAACAGTCTGGACAAATTATTTGTTTTGTTTATTGTTTATTATCTGTCTCTCCCTGGTAGAATATAAACTCCACCAGGACAGTCACTTCCACTTTGTTAAGTGTTGTACCCAAACCATAGCTAATACAAATATGTTAATGTGTGAATGAATAACTAAATCTTAAGATTTTCCAGGATCCCCAAACCTCAAACTAAAAGGTTAAAAGGCAGTTCTGTAAATGCTGTACCCCCTCCAATATGTACCTATGTGCCCCCTCCCTCAAAAAGGCTGAAATACCAATAGTGTTTTTCCATGATGGTGATATAATGGTGGGTTTTGCTTCTTAATTACTATCCCATTTAATCCTCACTATCCTCTCAAACAGTTACTGTTATTACCACAATTTTCCGATTGAGGAAACTGATCCTGGAGAGGTAACGTGATAGCAGCAGGACTAAAACCCAAACTGTCTGACTCAAGGGCCTGCCCTCTTAACTACAACGTACTGCACTACTCAGTGTATATTGAATGCATGTAGCACGATAGACTTGTTTGTCCTGAGCCCAAATAGGGACCGATTACAAAACCGTGCACCTGGAAGAAGCCACGTCAGGAACGCTCACCATCCCCATTAAGGCCCCTGCTCCTAACCCTCCGACAGTTTTCCAGGTCTCCAACGAGGAAAGCTCAGAGAACTGGACCTCAGGCAGAGGACCAAAGAGTCACGGCCACCAGAGGCCGAGAGGAACGTTTCAAGGGGCCGAAACAAACGCAGACGGGGACACACAAGATGCAGGGAGTAGAAGCCCGAGGCCTCTGAAACCAGGCGCCTGGGATGCTCTGGAGATGTGCCCTGGGCCTCGCGGGGGCTTTGACACAAGGGGACAGAGGCCCAGGTTTCGGCTGGCAGGCCACGTGCAGAGCCCTGCAACCGCCTCTGTGGCCGCCAAGCCCCCAGGTCCCCACGTACCGCATGAAGCCCGTGTCCGTAGTGATCGTGTCCCCGGGCACCACCAGGTGCTTCTTACTCTCGCGACCCAGGCTGTCGCTAAGAGGCTTACGAGCGACAGGAAGCCTCATCTCCATCGCCATCTTGACGCGAAATGACTTGCGCAGGCGCAGTCCGGCCGAGGGCCGCGATATCCGGCTCCGCAATTCCGGGCCTCCGCTCAGAGGGGCGGGGCGTGCAGGGGCGGGGCCTCAGAGCAGCCGCCAATGGGAACTCACGGTGTGGCGGCCATGCTGACTATTGGCAACCAGCGGGTTAACACGAGGGACAGAGGGAGGCGAGTTGCCGTTTTTACTGCGAGGAAGTACGCACCTGTGGGATAAAATCTCATGTTGCGGGTGTTTGACTTTTTACCAAAATTGTCTCGTAGTCGTCATCCCATTTATTGTTTACCAGGGTTAGAGATAATTGAGAAATGGACCTCTGGGTTTCCTTCCAGCTCTAAGCTGCTAAAATCTGATGTTTTTGTATAGCGAGCTCAGGCGGACCAGGAGGTGGGAGCTACAGAAATCACTATTTGGACAGAAAGAAGAGCCCCTTTCTTCCTGTTCCTGGTACCGCCAGTTCTACATTACAGCCATCTCATGGATGCTAGTTCAGCACCAATCATCACCTACCTGTACCTTCAAACTGCTGGGGTGCTCGCTCCGTTCTTTCACACTAACTTTTTTGAGTGAGCTGATTGACGCTAACATTTCTCTTGTAAAAGCAAGAAACCGTCTAAGAAAATACTCAAACCTTGCAAAGCAGGCATATTTAGTAGGAAAGGCAAGTGCAGACATAATACAAACACCTTCGCTGGTATTTTCTTATACAGTGAATTGAGCGCCCTCTGTGTGCCAGGAGCTGTTCTCAGGAGTCAGTGGTGGACAGATCTGTGTGGCTGTATTTCCACACCCTGGTTAACAGGACTGTTTCTTTTGTCCCTTCTTCCCACCCCCACTACCCTCTCCCTTGCCCTTGCTCCGCATGATTTATAGCGGTCACAACAAACTAAGTTTCAACGTCAGGAAATTGGAGATGATAATTCTTCGTGCACGTGGATTAAATGAAATGACTTGCATCAGCCCCACACACTGTGTTCACAACATCAGGCCCACTGCCTCCTGAAGATCCATCAGACCAATTGTTTGATAAATCTCCAAAAGACAGCATGTCTTTCACCTCAGCAAAGCTCATGACTACATTTGTCAAAAAAGCCAACCCTGCCAGGCCGCAGATGATATCAATTCTAGTGCCCCATCATGACTACATTTGTCAAAAAAGCCAACCCTGCCAGATGATATCAATTCTAGTGCCCCAGAGGTCCCTAGGTAAGTGGGCAGGTCAGACACTGGCCCACTTCCTCGCCTGAAAAATGTGAGAAACCAAGAAAGTATGAGAAGGGGCCATCTGTTGATTCTGGCTTCGACCATAAGAGGGCGGTGGTGTCCTTTGAGCCAGCACGGCCTGGTCAGCTAGGGGGCTAGGCCTGGGAATGCCCCCAGACCAAGTGGAGCGTAGTCCTGACATCATTCAGTTTCATCCTGGGAGGGACGTAGCCTTATCCCCTCCCATTCTCATAGCACTCAAGTTTACAGAGCCTGTCACAATGGGTTAATGGATACCGTTTTAGTCCCTTTGGGCTGCTATAACAAAATACCGTTGAACTAGGTGGCCTATAAACAACAAGAATTTATTTCTCACCTTTTGGAAGGCTGTAAAGTCCAAGATCAAAGCACTGGGAGATTTGGTGTCTGGTGAGGGCTCACCTTCTGGTCCACAGATAGCCGTCTTCTGTGTCCTCACATGGTGTAAGGGGCGAGGAAGCTCTCTGGGGTGTCTTTTTATAGGGGCACTAATCACATTCATGAGCATCTAATCAGCTCCCAAAAGCCCCCGCCTCCTAATACCATCACCTTGGGGATTAGGATTTCAATATATGAATTTGGGGGGAACAGAAAACGTTCAGTCCATTGCAGATACCTGTTTACAGAGAGGGAAACCGAGGCCCAAAAAGGACTAGAATTGCCATAGCAGTTGGTGGCAGGGCCAATACTTCTGCCACCTGCACCTGCGTTACCCCAGAGCCTGCGCCCTTTATCGACACTTCTGGAGGGCCTGGTGCTTTGCCGAGTGCTGTACAAACATTATGTTACTTAGTCCTCGCACTCAGCTCATCTTGGAGGTAGGCATTGGTATCCCTGACGGTTGTTTGGGGCCACCGAGTCCCAACAACAGACCTGCAGCTGGGACTAGAACCCAAGACTCCAGACTCCACGCCAGCTCTCCCCTCTCTGAATCACACCTGCCTCTTCACACCGTGGAAACAAGCGGGCGCTCGCAAACAGACCGCATATCCCAGGGGGGCTTGTTAGAAACAGAGATTCCTGAGCCCCGACTAGGCAGTGGGGTTCTACAAAGGTGGGGTCCCGAAGTCTGAGCATGTATTTTAATTGCCTAAGGTGTCTTAATGGCTGATCGGGTCTAACGTTCACAGATTCCCCCCACATCCATCTACCTCCCCATCTGTGCATCTCCAGGGCCACCACCCCAAGCCGTTCAACTTCATCTCTCACCAGGCGTCACCTCCTAGCTCATCTCCCTAATTCTGCGTTTGCTCCTCCTACCACCCAATCTCCATACAGCAGCCAGAGGGAGCTTTTAAAACGGATCAATTTAAACCACTTTCCTGCTTAGAAGGCTTCTGGCAGCTTCCCTTACACTCAGAAAAAATCCAAACTCATCATTGCAGCCCCTGCTTGTCTCTGACCTCACCCGCCTCTTAATTGGCTCCCTTACTCACTACACTGCAGCCATAAGTACTGGTCTCCTCTTGGTTCTGCTACCAATCTCGTCACCACCCCAGGATCTGTGTGCTTTGGGCGCTCTCTGCATGGAATGCTCTTCCCCCCGGGTCCTTGTGTGGCTGGCTACTTCTTCTCACTCAGATCTCGACTCAAATATCAGCTTCTCTGAGAAGCCTTCCCTGACCACCTTATCTGAAATAACCCTCAATCTCACACTCTGGACCACTGTCTACCTACCCTAATCACCCCAGGGCCAGCTACCAGAGAGCTAGGGACAGTGCCTCTGCCTCAGAGACCACTGAAATTATTCAAACTAGCCAGTCCAAAGCCTGCCCACGCTGCCTCATCCATTCCCTCCTATGGAAACTAGTAAAGTCTCCTGCCCACATTTTTCCTTTGCTCTCTCTGCCTCCTGATCGACCCCAGTGCTTCCCCCATGTGGCCCTGCGTGGTGTGACATGCCTCTTTTCTAGGGAATTGTGAGTATAGCAAATTCTTTGGGACCATGATTCCTATCGGCTCATCCTTGTGTCTCTACAGTGGGAGGACATTTCTGTAGAAGCAGGTCAGCAGCAGGCTTATCATGCTTTAGTCTGCAATTACAGTCTGCTGCCACCAGGTGGGTTCTGAAGACGGACTTGTGGCCCCTCTGATCTGCAGCTGAGACTTCACAACAGAACTACCTATGGAGAGTGATTTAGATTTTTATCAAGCCCAGCCCCCCACCCCCGCCACACACACACACACACACCCTTTTCTCTGCAGATGCTTCTTTAGGACTCTGGCATTACTGTCTGGGAGGTACGGGTATTTAATTCTACTGCACCCATCTGCAGCCAAAGGGAATGGGTTTCCTGACAGATAGCTTTGGTCATGGGAACAAAAGTCCTGGGTGGGGCTGCAGTGGGACGAAGGGCCACCAGAGGCATCAGAAGCCAAGTGGTCAGGTATCAGAGGAGAGGCGAGTTTTGTGACAGGAGGAGGGGAAGGAGTACTTAGTGTGACTTCTGCCACCGTCTTTGGAAGAAAACTCCAGATGGGACCTGCAAATGAACACATCAAGTGTAGATCTCTACCTATGCCCCCACCTGCCAGGGCACAAGACCAGTCCCCCAAAGTATGGGGGTCTGCAGGAGTACACACCTGAAGCTCCAAAAGGGGATGGCCTGTGTATACAAGTGTGCAGTCCAGTGTTGGCAGGTGTGTGTGTGTGTGTGTGTGTGTGTGTGTGCACGCGCACACACAGCTAGATGAGGATGCACAGAGAAGTAAGCCTGAGGTAGCCAGTGGGCTGGGTGACGCCCTAATGGCTGGCATGTGCTGAAGCACAGGTGTGAACTCACATTCCCTTCTTATACCTCCTCCAAGGAGGAAGAGCCAGACCTGACCCTGTGTTGATGGTGTCCCTGCTCTTTGGTCCTCCCCAAGGAGGGTCTGGAATGGGTGACCAGAACATCTGGAAGTTCTAGGCGTTGGGAGGGCACTTGGTGGCCATCTTGGCCTGCCCCCACTGGCTTTTGAATTTCTTCAAGTTGTCCACAAAAATGGAAAAAAAGTGTAACAACTTGGGGGAAGTGACGAAGTGGGGTACTGATATTTCGGAGTCACCTGGAAAGCAGGAATCTGTCCAGCCCCTTCTGCGGTCCCCGGTTGCTTTGCACCGTGCCGCTCATCTCTTTGGGAGCTGACACTCCGGTTGTGACAGAAAGAATTTTCCTTGCAGATGGCACAACCAGTCAACGGAACGACTCCTCCCGCCCTCTTCAGCTTCTAGGCACTTTCCACATTTCTTTTTCATGCAGACAAAAAGTGTCGACCCGCTCAGATGCTAAGTGATAAATGTTCCAAGTAATTTTTATTTTAGAATACAAGAGAGGTACAAATGTATTTACAGTTATACATATACAATCAAATAATATATATCACAGTTTTGTAAATATCATTTTAGATAAATATTTACAAAGTTAAAGTGACCGTTTTCTGGAAGTAGAACACAGTTTCTTGAAAACTCTATACATTTTACACTTTTCATTAATATTATAGTTTATCTTACAAAACGCCCTAAGGAAATTCTGACTGCAAAGTGGGAAAGACGACACCAGAGGGCGCCCAGGGCCGGAGTTTGGGGAAACCGGGAAGGAGGGAGAGTGTGGGCGGGAAGGGCGCCCCCCATCCCGCCCCTCCTCCGGACCCGCACTGCTAGGAAGCGCTT
>NW_006441061.1:5792195-5795496 GCF_000325575.1 Pteropus alecto | reverse complement strand
CACACGAAGGGCTTGTCCAGCGTGTGGATGCGCATGTGCGAGCGCAGGTTGCTGCGCGAGTTGAAGCCGCGGTGGCAGATGACGCAGCGCATGCGGCCCGCGGTGCCCGCCGCGGAGTCCGCCGGGTGGAAGTCCTCTGGCCAGGAGGGCGGGGCCGGGGAGGGGGAGCCGGGGCCGAGGGGCAGGCGGGGAGCCGGGGGTGGGAGAGAGCAGCCGCGTTAGAATCCCGCTGCCGGGCCGGCACCCCAGCCATCCCCGACGCGCGAGCTCCTCCCAGAATCCCCCCGCCCCTGATCGACGATTGGTTTCTGAGCAACTGATGAGGGGCGCTGGCAGGGATCGTGAGGGGTAGCAAGGGCCCTGGCTTGGGGTCAGATAGGAGCTGGACTCCAGACTATGCTGTGAGACTTCAGAGACAGCCTCCACAAAGTTCAGCTTTCTCACCTGTGACATGAGAGCCTGCTACAACCTGCTGGGGCTCTGTCTGCAGGACTACGGGATTTGGTCACACGAAGCTGGCATCTATTGGAGGTGACTCTGCGCGGAACTCTTTACCTGCCTTAGCCCATGTATGGGGAGTGCCTGCCTTACGGTAGCTTTTCATAAGTGGAAGTAACTTTTTCCAACACACAATGCAATATACAGATGACGTATTTAGAACTGTACACTTGAAACCTATATAATTATATTAACCAATGTCACCTCAATTAATTTTAAGAAACCTTTTCATTTATTCATCCCACAAATATTTACTGAGTGCTTACTATCAGGAAACTGCATCCCACTTTCCTCACCCCTGAAAGGGGGTTAATAATAGCATCACCCCCATAAGCCTGCTGTAAGGATCAGCGAAATTATAGTTTATAAACATTAGCTGCAGAGCAAGGGCTCAGTAAGAGTAATCCACCAACCTCAGGATCATCGTCTAAAAATAAGGGTAATCAAATTTCACAAGGGTTTTCTGAGGACCCAAGTAGGATAATACCCTAAAAGGTTTAGCCCAATACTTGGCACAAAAATAGGTCTTGAGCAAATGGTCTCTGTCATGATCAGCGTCCCACATCACACTTGCAGGGACACTCTGCGGGCCTGCGTCCATCAGGTTTACACTGAGCGCCTGCTCTGTGCCAGGCCAGCCGCAGGGACAGGGCAGGGAGAGGCAGAGCATCAGATCGAGAAGGGAGCTAAGAGACCAACTTGCCCAACCTCTTTCCTTACAAGATGGGGAAACTGAGTCATGGAGCCATTCCCAAGACTGCACAGCAGAACTGGACCTGGACCTGGATGCTGGCCCCTTGCTCCTGCCTCTCTCACGCACCAGCCCCTAGTCTGTTCTGGCCAGAAAACAGGAGGACCGCCTTCCGCCCATTCCTGGACCATGGCAGTGGCTCCAGAGGCATCGGCCTCCTCGAACCAGTAGGTTCCATGAGCTCGAAGGCGCTGGAGGTTGAGCCAGGGTCCCTGGAGGCCAGAAGCCTCTCTGCCCCTCACCCCACCACTCTCTGGGTCCCACGGGTCCTTTGTCATCGTGGCCTCATGGAGAATACCTACCATGCTTGTTCTTTTTCTGCTCCTCCTCTAGCCCGGGCACACCGGGGATCCCCAGGAAGGTGTTGTGTGAGTTCCCGTACCACACCAGCAGCTCCTGGTCGGGAGGGATCATCTGCACGGGAGGAGGCGAGAGGTCAGGGAGGCAGCGGGTGGGGGTGGGGGCAGGGGCAGGGGTGAGAGGCAGGGCTCTCTGCACATCCCCTCACAGCCAGGAGATGTGGCTCCAATGTCAGCCCTGAGAAAGCCACTTTGGAGTCCGTTTCTGTCAAGCTGTCCCCAGCAAGCTGCACAAACACGGGAGACCCTGGGATGCTCTGCTCTGCTCTCCCTATGTAGGCTTCTCACCATCTCCATCCCAGCTCTGCCACCGGGAACAGAGCTGCCTCCTGGCCACGCAAGTGTCCCCAAGCTGATGACAACAGAACCGAAGGCTTGCACAAGCAAAAGTTACGGGAAGACCAGAAGCTAGAAAACTTTATATTTCTTACCAAGGAGTATGAGAGTCAGCCAGCCCTCAGGTCTGCAGGGCTGAGCCGGCTGCTCCCAGGGGGCGCCCGTGGTTACACCCTGCCTGGTAATGTTCTGGAAACAGCTCTCATCCAAAGCACCCACATGGCAGCAGCACATCCCACATACTTCTCTCCTCATCACAGGGCTCTGCCGGAGTCCATGCACGTGGCCAAAGAGAAGCATCCAGGTTGATGAACGCCTCCACCCCACGCAACACTGGGATGCACTGCCTGAAATAGAATCCGCTTTCCCACGTCCCAGCTCGACGGTGGGGAACTTCACAAATGGTGACAGGGCTCTGCTGCTCCCAGGGAAGGACCTGCCCCAGGAAAATGGCAGAGGCCGTTGGGAGGGAGGATTTTGCAGCGACGATCCAGGGTGGATATGGAAGGCCTGCTCCTGAGGTGGGGTTGACCATACATGCCACACTGGAGGACATCCCCAGGGGCTCACCGGGCCTCTACTGAAAGCCAGTTACTCCTTCCAAGTGGGGAACCTTCAGCCAGCTAGGGCAAATGAGAGAGGGCGCAGCCCATCACCCTCCCCAGGCCCAAATCCCGGAAGACCTGGCTTTGGCATCCGCCCTGGTGGTCACTCTCCGATTTGCCCAGAGAAAGCTGGACGCTCACAGGTGACAGCTGAGTCCTCTTTTACTGAAGCCCAAAAGATCACATGGGGTTCCACGTAAGGGTGTCTAAAGTCACACCAGTGCAGGACCCTCCCTTGGCCTCCGTGCTCACAGGGGCGCCGCCCCTTCCGTTTGGTTCTGGCCCGCAGACCCCACCATACTCAGAACCTTCTGTTCACCACACCTTCCTCTGCTCAGAGCCAGGAACACTCCCAGACCAGCACGGCCAGCTCTGCTCCCCGAAAGGAGAAGGAAGTGGAGAGAGGCAGGGTGGCAGAGGAAAGTAGGAGGGGTCCCAGGTGACCCGGATCCTCCTATGACACAGCCAGGGGTCACCGTGCCCCTGCTTAACAGGCCACACAGGCCATGGCGCATTACGTCAAGCATCAGGGTCAGTGAGTGACGAGAAGCCAGGCAGAGGGTGTCACGCCAGCTCAGACTGACAGAGTAAATAAGGAAAAACCAAGCGCAGTCTCCAAACCCAAACAAAATTAGGCGGTGCCTCAAAGAAAGCAGGCACCACAGCGAAAGTCTTCGAGGCCTCTTTGGCCGTTCGCAGTCACGGCCGCCGTCCGGGAGGCCAGCAGGTCAGAGCCGGAGGCCCTGCTGGAG